>NC_044030.1:66983958-67286989 GCF_900496995.4 Aquila chrysaetos chrysaetos
TTATATTTAAAAATCCTGAAAATCTAGATTGAGGGAAGGCACTAGACATGCTTCGAACTGTACTGCTTGCACTGAGAAATCTAGTTCTAACAATAAGGTTCAGATATACATTTCTTTTACCATCTGATTCCCTTTAAGTATGGCTTTGATAAGCAAGTCATTGGAGCCCCAGATTTCTGATCTGAAAACTTTCTTTGAGGTTAATAATTTGTATATCAAATTTCAGTCTAATGCACTTGTAACACCTGAAAACAAGGATATCTTTTGTATATAGCAGCAGAACTTCACTTACAGCTAAGCAATTTAAGAACATCTTTCACAGTATGATGATATTAGTTTTTTCCTGAATAATTTTGCAAATTCAGATTTTGCTGTTGGACATAGCAGTAGGAAAGAGATTAAATAGGTGGTCTCTAAAATGTTCCTGTTGCCTGCCTACTGATATGCTAATGCTATGATGAAAGAGTAACCATAGGGCAGAAGAAAAAGGATCAAGAGTGGAAATTTTCATTTAGTGAATTTTCTTTTCAACTGAGTGTTCTGCACAGGTACATATGGAAGTGAGGCGTTTATGTACTCCTCATCCACATTTCCCTCTTTGGATGAAATATGTGAATATACCAAGGAGAAAAACTTGCCCTGAAGAATTTAGCTAGATAGACAAGATAACTAAAGTCCACACACTATAGATAAAGGGGAGAAACACAAAGATTTTGTATGGAAATTAAATAGATGTGTTAGCATAGACTGAGCTCAAGCCAATATGTGCTACTTCTCAGCAGTTTTTTGAACACTTTTATCTTCAGAAATCATTCCTTAGATGGAAGATTTGGTTTAAGTACTAGGAGAAGTGTAATAATGACAGTATAAGATAGACTGGGAACTCTCCACCTCTGTAAGTGTTTACAAATACTGGTCAGAGCTAATACAGGTTTCACATCATTATCATGATATTGAATGGTATTTCAAAGTGCCTTTGGGCAATAGGCTACATTCAGGGAGCTTTCAAATGATTCAGTACCAAGTAAGACTGTGATCTGAGAGAAAGCAATGTGCAGCTTGAATAAAGATAGCCAAAGAAGAGGTGACAGGAAAGATTCATTATCTTACAGTAACAGATACTTTGATAAACGCACACAGAGGTTAGAAATGAATGAAGAGGGAATGATGAACCAGGGAACTGAAATTTTTTTGTGGCTGTGAGGGATAGTACTCCTGGAGATGAGTGGAGGAACCACAGATGGGATAGCAAACCAGGCATTAAGGCAGTGTGCTATGAGAGAGCAGCCAAAAACCTGAGGCCTCTCTGGTTCTGCTGATAAGCATTCACACAAAGCAGCTGCAGAAAACAATCACAGGCATTGCAGCGGGACACCAGTGCCTCCACAATAACAACAGCAATCCATTAAACTGATCATAGCTGATTTGGGATACATATTACCAAGGTCAGAAGAAGAACATGGTGAGAGTGGGTGTGGGGGAAGCCTGAGCAATGACGGCATAGAAGGGTCTAAGGAAACAAATTGTACTGACAATTAGGAGAATGAAGATGAATTCAAAGAACAAAAGCTGAATTTAGGTGGGAACAAGTACACCTTCAACAGCAGTGGCACAAGCAAGAATTTGGAGATGAGTTTAAACACCATTATATTTGAAGTGATATGAAGAGTAGCAGGGTACAAGGAGTTAGCTGCAAGCTGGCTTTACACTTCAGTGATTTCTGTATCAACAAATGCCTGCAGAATAGCTGCAGTAGTTCTTACAAGGGTGTGTGATGACCTGAGTGGAATGGAGGTGAAGGAACAAAAGTTTCAAGTGAGGGAGGCTTGGAGAAATACCCACAAGGCAGCCTGCATAGTGTGTTGTTAACCTGGATGATATGGGCCCTGAAAGAGACACCAGCAGGGGCAATGAGCAGACCTTGGCTGGGGGCACTCTTCTGATAAAAAGTCTCTCAGGGATTAGAAATTAACCAAATAGAGGGAATGGTGGATAAAGCTTTGCTTTCTGCAAGGCATAGTGTGTTGCAGTTTAATCAAGGAGGCTAATCCAGATGAGCTGTTTCTACCGTAGATCTGCCTCAGGTTACTAAACAGCGTGAGGTACACAAAGTGCTTACTGAAAAGGAAAGCTATAGGAATTAATTAATGTATGCTTATATAGTGCTTCGGACAGACTGTAAATGCTTTCTAGTGAAGAATGTTGTGAAGTAACCCAACAGAGGACTCTAGAGCAGAGGCTGACAGATTCAAACCCTTGATCTAAATTTAGGCATAGCAGAAAAAACTGAAAGCAAGAATATTCAGCAATTATCTGAAGCAGTAACAGGGTTAAGAAATCATAGGAAAAAACCTCAGATTTAGGAAATACAAACATTGTTCAGTAAAAACAGTGGGTACCTTTTAGCTCTTTCTCTTTTAGTTTCTTCTCTTTTAGATTTGGCAATACCGAAATGGGCAACCTAAATACGTCTGTGACTAAACCCATTAAAACCCTAGTAACTAATAAAGGGTACAATGTAAGGTGCAAATCAGTGGAGGTGCTTCCTCTTCCTTGGACTCCTGTGAGAGATGAGCTTGTGTGGTTGTTCACCCACCACTCTGTTTGTTTGTTTGTTTTCTCCATCTCCTTCTGCTGCAAACACTGAGACAGAATTTGTCTTTCCCTGGCAGAAGAGGACAGTTTTCCTTTGCATCTAAAGATCTCCTTGGCATATAAGCAGGCTCAAATGGGTATATAAGACATGCTGCCATCACTGTGAAAATTACCACTTTATGGTTTCCATCTTGCCTGCTGGGTTCCTTGCTCCTTTACCTAAGAAAAAATCTCTTCTTCTATAGCATTTTACAGATAAGATTTTCTGCAGTAATGAGGCTAACTGGCATTCCTAACTCTGTGTAAGGCAGTCTAACATGTGTTTTAGATTTTGGGTCAGTCTTCTTACACTAGAGGAGAACAAGGAGTCTAAGAATATGGTTATTCAAATATCGGTCAAAAATGGCATGGAGGAAGTTACTGTTGGTAAAAACAAGCCTGTGGATCCTGGAATCTTTAAAACAGCCTATATGATTTAACATGTCTGGTTACACTGAATTTTAACTAGATTCAGATGCCCCCCTCACTTGAACATCTGTGAGAGACCCCAGTCTAAACTACTCACAATTTGAATTTAATGAATCTGGAACCCCTTTGTTTTATCTTCTACATTTCCTTACCGATCTTCTGCTACTTCTCTGTCTCTATAACAGTGTGCACTGAGACCTCAGTTCCATATAATGAAAGCTGTGTTCTTGGGCCTGCATGTAGTTGCTGTTGTTGCAGGACACGAGACAGTCTGCCTGTGTAGACTGCAACTAAGAGTCTGGATTTTAAATGTGTTGGACTGGCATGCATGCACAGTGTCTTTCATTCAAAAGGTGCTTGATAGATGATCTAGGAGCAAAGCAGGCTTTGGAGCTGGGTTTGGCTTTCTAAGAATGCCAGACTTGGTGTGAGTAGACAGCACAGCTGAGTTTATACGGCAAGGCTATGCCTGACTAGGGGAGGCAGCGGTAAATCCTCTGTGGTGACAGTCACCTGTCTTCCCTTCCAATGGAGCATGCACTCTGCTGTACATTCCAATTCAATAATAGATTTACTGGCTTCAAGTTCATTCAGTAAAAGAATATAAAACAATTCTGATGCTTTGAAGGTGAAATATTTATGAACTGACTGTCTGCCCCTAGTTGATTGCAACGCAGTTCAGTGCAGGGGTGACGTTTTGACAGGGGTGCCAAAGAGCTCAAAACAGCCCTGCTGAAAGGCAAATACATTCTCAGAGACAGCTGGCAGACAATATATATTGCAGAAAACTTAATGAATACTTTAACCTATACAATCACAAAAAAGAAATAGGGAAGAGATGGAATAACGGACACATTTTCTGGTGAAGAAAATGGAGCACAACTGAAGCAATTCAATTAGGGTAGTTTTGGAGTCCTCTGCTGGTTTTTACCTCACTAAAAGGGGCCTGGTCTTGGGTCGGAAAGCTGTCTCTAGGCTCACAGTATTTTGACAACCAGAGTTGAAAGTTTGTTGAATCTTTTTGTTTAAGATTCACTCAATTGATGCAAAGCATGAGAGGGGAAGGAGAAGGAAGCAGCGAGCCTCAAGGATGGGGCAGAAGCTGTCCCAGAGTTCCTAAACTGTGACACACTCAGGCTTGACTTTGGTGCCGGACAGTGTAACCAGGAGCTGGGGTTTATGAGGGGGATAGGGCAGGAAATGAGAGATAAACTTTAGCCACAGTTAACTCAGGTCAGGGAAAGTCTCAGGACAGCTAAATAATCTGTAACCTGACCAAGCACCGAGGGATGTCTGGGAACATCCAATGTTATGAGGCGTGTTTAGCTTCCTGAAATGGTTATGTTATCCCTGTGCTGCTCTGACACCTGTTCCGTACAGTTGGGGTAAGCAGACAAACAGAAAGCAAGTATGAGCAACAATTAAAAAAACTGGTAGCTAAATTACCTGTATCATAGAAGAAACTGTCTTTACAGTCAAAAATACTGAGATTTTTGCTTTTATTTCTTAGACCACAGAGCTGTGCTTATCTTTATCACAATAATAAAAATAATTTTACTTTTATCATTGACTGCCATCCAGGTTCAAATAGGCACTGTGCAGATGCAAAGACAGAGGCAGTCCCAGACTAGGAATGGTATGTGTCTGTGTCTCATCCAGTGAAAAGCCTGTAATTCATGTCAAAAGGGATAGTTTATTGGGACAAAAGAACACACAAGATCCCAGTGAGGCTGAGTTTAAGTGGGATTCTTTTAATGAATATGATAATTACTACAGCCTGAAACACTTAATAATTTTGAGTTGTAGGCAACTAAGTGTGGAGAAGAAAATTGCTTTCCTCTATCAGCTGTGTCAGAAAAAGTATCACTGCAAAAACCTAAATATCCAGAGGGCTCCATGGGCTCCATTATTCTTTTTCTCAGAGGGATGGCTATAAGTGACTCAGGAATTCACCTGTGAAAGGAAAAAAGTAGTTATGTTAAAGTGACCACCTGTTTATCTCAGACACTTGGTATCTAACTTGTAAACATCTGGAGATGAGCTGGTTAATCAGAAATGGTCAGAAGCACAGAAAACGTTCAGCTGAAAGGTGAATAAGGTTTTATTTCCAACTTTATTGGAAAGTGAGGTGTGTTGATAGCAAAAGCTGTCATTGGTGCTCTCCGAAGTTATGTGCAGTCTCTTGCAAAATCAATATGCAGTCAGCCTTTGTGATTCTACCGCTTGCTTTGGCTGCAGATGGGAAAGTTCCAGTGTGATAATACAGAACAAAGTTCACTTTCTGGATTGTTTGTTTTTAAGTAATACGTTGAAAACATTGCAAGGTGAAAGATGGTACAGGACTTTCCAGACAACCATTTCCCTTTTGGAGACAGCTTCCATTTTATTTTTTTCATGGTTGTACCTAGAGGAACAGCTGGACTTTAAGGGGCTGCAGGCCTGAGAGCTGAATACCTACCATTCTGCTATTTTTTTGTACCAGTCTGGAAGAAAAATGAATGTTGAATATATGCATAATTTAATAGGACATATATGTAAGTCCATCTATTCTCCTAACTTGTCTTTGCAAGTGGCCGCTAGCTGGTGCCAAGCAATATATAGTAACAGGGAAACTACATGACAATTCTTATCCAGGACAGTCTTCTAGGCTTAATCAGTTGGTGGCCAAGGATTTCCTTAGCCAACAGGAGCATCATCCATATGAGTGAAGGCTACCAGGCATCACTTTTTTTACTTGAACTTACCCAAATGCTTTCTAAACCCATGTAAATGTCTGGTACCTACAAGGTCCTATGTCTAGAAGCTCTCCATTGTTTAACTGTTTTACTGACAAAGAATCTCTTGTTTATTTTGAGTCTACCACCTTGCATTTTCATTTGATACAGATGTGTTTTGTACAGAAGAAGATAAGGAACAGTCATGCTCTGTTCACCTTCTGCCTTCTACTCATAAGTTTATAGATTTCTATTATAACCCCTTGTTGACAACCCTTCCCATATGCACTATCTCTTTTCTAGGCTAAAGAATCTAGTCTCCCTAATTATTCCCCATCCGAAGCTGTTAGAGCTTTTCTAGTTGGCCTTGTTGCTCTTCTCTGCTTTTTTCCCGATTTTATACTACCAGAACTGCTTTCCTGTCAAGTTTTTGCCACATAATGGATTTATAATGTGGCACATTATTCTATCTCTTTCCTAGTAATTCTTGAACCTTGATTCTTCTCTTTTGACAGAGCATTAAGTAGATATTTTCATAGAACAGCTTATCATCACCAAAGATCTTGTTTTTGACTGGAAGCAAATAAGGTATTTGGAAGTTGAGTTGGGAAGCCTGATTCGCTAATGTGAAACAGACTAAAACTCAGCAATTTTGGCCATTCTGGAGAGGGGGAGGGGAAAAATAACTGGACACATTAAGTCTTCTCCCCATCCGTGGTTACTGCTAGAGCCAGAGGTGGGCAGGGTGATGCTCCCCCTTGGGTTTTGTTATGGCAGCAGAGCTATAACTTTTTTCCTGCCAGGTGAGTTTGGGGGCAGAGAGGCTCTTGGAAGCAATCAGCCAGCACAGATTCAGCAGGAGCAGGGTGGACTAGCTTCATACACTACGTGCTGCCTGGATGCACTTTTGAGCTATTTTATTTTGAATGCTTTCTGAGCTCCTGTGTACAGCAGGTTATGATGGAAATTTCCCATTATATTCTATTGCAAAATGTCATTTTTGCAAAACACATAAATATCCAAAGAAGAATTAAGTATTTGGACAATACAGTGTTTTTCCTGGAAGACAGAAAAGCTTGACCCCTTGCTACCCACCTAGAATATTCACATCAGTTTTATTTTCAATCTACTGGAAACTAAATCTGAGTGGATGGCCTATACAAGCTATTGGGAAGGAAAAAATTATCTGCTTTACTTTGTCTCTGCTTTGGAACAAAAGAATCATAATGCTATTTTAATTTAAATATATATGTATTTATTTTAATGTCTTTCTCCTTCTGTATATGTGTCTACCCCTGCTGGCTCCTTACCACTACAACTTCTGAGTATTGCCTATTTAGATTTTGAGTACTTGTAATGGACTCTTTTCTTTTTTTTTTTTTTTTTTGGTCCATTATCTTCCCCCAAAGACCTATCAATTCAGATGATCTCCCACTGATATTGTTATTAAATAGCATTATATTGAAAGATATTAATGTCTATGATTATTGGAGGTTTTGATCCAAAGATTCCCACAGGCTGTGGTATACCCATTGCTCATTTCCTCCAGTTTGCAAGAAGCCAGTGAAAGCTCTTTGGAAATGGTGAGGGGCTTGCTTATGGAAATGTCACGGGAACTATCATGGTGAATAGCATGAAGCTTGCAAAAGCAAAGACTAAAAGATTACCTTTTCAGCCTGTGTGTATTTGAAATAGAAAAGCTTAGGTGAATATCGGTGTGCCTGACACTTGCAAGGTTCTCATCAGCTTCATTTTCTCTCTACACAAAAAGAAGGAACTTAAACAGACTCTTGCAGAAAACAACTGAAGATTGGGGGAGCTGGTTGACAGCAGGCTCAATAGGAGTCAGCAGGGTGACCTGGCAGGCAAGAGGGCAAACCACATCCTGGGGTGCATCAAACACAGCATCACCAGCTGGTCAAAAGAGGTGATTTTCCTGCTGTATTTAGCACTGGTGCAGCCTCACCTTAAGTATTGTGTGCAGTTCTGGGCCCCACAGTTTAAGAAAAATGTTAAGTCCTTGAATGCATCCAGAGGAGGGCAACAAAACTGGTGAAAGGGCTGGAAGAAATGTCCTATGAGGAGAAGCTAAGGGCTTTGGGCTTGTCTAGTTTGGAAAGAAGGAGGCTGAGAGGTGACCTCATTGCTCTTTACAGCTTCCCGAGGAGGGCAAATGGAGAGGGAGGTGCTGAGCTCTTCTCCCTGCTACCCAATTGCAGGACACATGGGAATGAGTCAAAGCTGTGCCAGGGGAGGTTCAGACTGGACATTAGGAAACATTTCTTTACCAAGAGGGTGGTCAAACACTGGAACAGGCTTCCTAGAGAGGTGGTCAATGCCCCATGACTGTCAGTGTTTAAAAGATGTTTGGACAATGCCCTTGACAATATGCTTTAGCTTTTGGTCAGCCCTGAAGAGGTCAGCCAGTTGGACTAGATGATCATTGTAGGTCCCTTCCAACTGAAATCTTTTCTCTTCTCTTCTCTTCTCTTCTCTTCTCTTCTCTTCTCTTCTCTTCTCTTCTCTTCCCTTCTTTTCTCTTCTCCCTGTGTCTTTTGTTTCACTTTTTCCTAAACATGTTTTTAAATATTTGGACACACAACCTATATCTGGAAGTCTGTCCATGATTATGATATAAGTTTTATGAAGAGGGTTTACATAACATCATCTGGCAAAAAACACATTCAGCTGCTCAAACCAGCCTTAGAAGACAACTTCCCCAGTAGTCCCAGGCAGTGGTCTAGTGCTGGGATTGGAAGATCCATTCCAATGACACAGGCTTCTGATCTGACCTGAAGGAGACCTATCTAAGCATATTCCCACTAAAGCATTTAGGACTGTAGCATTCTAACACTAAGCCAACACTTAACTTTCAGTATATGGATCTGAATACTGTACATGTTCTGAGTCTTAGCATTTTTATATTAAATCCCCACCTGTGACATGGGATTGCACTGTATTTCCCAATGTTGCAGATACTGTTAGAGGAAAATATATACTAGGCCATGAAGGTAGCATGTATTGTGATAATTTTGTCTCCTTTCTTTGGTGGTACTTTTCTCTTTTTCATAGTTTGGGGGGGTAGGAGGGTTGTGTTTTTTTCATTGTTTGGGGACTAGTTTGAATCTTGATTCTATTTTGTCTAAGCGAGTTTCTCTTGGGGAGATGAAATGAATTTGGTTTTATCTTGGAGTCTCCACATGTAAATGTTGTGTTGATGTCTTGTATTTCAATAACAGAAGTGACAATGTCTCACTTAAAGACACTCAGCCAGCCTGAATTTAGGCAGAAGGCTTTGAACTGCCTGAATGGCTGGTGAAGGGGGAGAGGTCAAACTTCAACTCGTCCCATGAGTGATTCACTGGATGCCTTTCATTGTCTATGTAGACAACCCTGAAAATCAGCTGAAGCACTTAAGTCTCATGACTAATGTAAGAGGGTGAAAATATCCTTCACTGAAGGATACAGCCATACTTTGAAGGATTAAAAAGTCAGGCTTGTTTATGCACAAATGGCTCAAGGAATGGAACAGTGGAGGTCTGTGGGCTGGAGTATTCTGAGCATGGAGCATGGCAGCTTAGTGCATATGTGCTCCTTCATGCTTTCACCCTGATCTCCTGCTGCTTCTGGTGGTACAAGATTTTTTTTTTTTTTTTCTGTTGTAGTAGAAATTGCTTTGTGGCTACCACAAAGAAAAGATAGCCAAGGTTGTAGCTAAATAAAGAAGCTCTATTCTTGTCAGCACTGGCATTCTTCTCCATAGTCATCTAACCCAGGTGTACTACTGCAGAGGAGTGCATAATTGCCCCACGTTGTTTGTCTGTTAGAGAAGATGGGAAAGGAAAGTAATAATAACAGCATTACAGATCTGAGGGATCTCAGCTACCTCATTCTTGAGCCCTAGAGGGAGAGTTCACTGCTGACTAGTCCTTGACTCCAGTTGCAGCTCAATGTGGTGGAAGTCCATTCATCTTCAGTGTTAAATAACTATGCCTTCCAATACAGGATTATAAGTTTCAGGATAGGCGAAGTTTCGTTGTTGAGAAATACTACACTAATAAAAGCATGTGTAGGGTGTTTTATTTGTTTTTCATAGTGGTTCCCATTTTTCCTTCTTGTCTTCTGGAATGAGCTAAGAAATCAATATATACAGCTATTAATCTTCTGTATCTGATGTTTCTGCATATCCAGAAAAATCTTTGGAAGTCCTGGATGGAAGGCTTTCAGTACTGTTCCTATGCCAGAGGCATGTTGTTGTTATTTTAGTGGGCAGATCCTTTCTATGCTTTTTTTGTGTGTTAATGTTTTATTACGTATAGCAAAGCAATATGCCATTCTGGGCACTGCACTAGAAAAGCAACAATGGAAACAATAACTATCACCAGGCGTAACTATAGGCAGCCTCTGGAAAAAGAATGAAAGAAAATAGTAACAACACAGTCAAACAGGATAGAAATATGACTAATGAATGCAAAAGCTCCACCAGCAGCAGAGCACATGGGATTTTCATTGCTATTTTAATTCAACAGTATTGTTCTTTAGTTGCTGCTCAAATCTAGTAAAAACATTTGGAAGTGAAAAAGTATTTGCTTAAGGTAGTTATGAGTGGAAAGCCTGCTGGAATGATCCTGGTAGTGCAAGTTTGACAGCCAGAGCTTAACCCTTCTGTGCCACAACCAAGCTACACTTTGTTAAAATGGTGGCAGCAATTCACTTTCATACCCTTCAATCCTTGGTCTAACCTTGGTCTAAAGACTCTAGCACTCTTTAGAGCAGCCTAAAGAGAGTTGCAAGAAGGAGATATCTCTAAGAGCAGATGTTTAACTATGTTCCATTTGCCTCAGATGCTCTCCTTCCATCAATGTGAAATGTTCAAACAGAAAAGGCATTGCTTTCATGTCCGTGGATTACCTGTGTTTTGCCTTACATAAGGAAAATCATTAAGAAGCTCAATAAACCAGATGAACGCTGCTTTGTTTTGCAAAGCAGTTACAGTTACACTGAAGAAACTGGGCCTTTGAGACAGAACTCATTTACCTTAAGTAAATGGAGTGAGCACTGTGCAGAGGTAAATGGGGGCAAGCCATGTTCATGGACCTGTTCTGTCCTCCAAAATATCATTTGGGGGAACACAGACTCCCCTTTTTTGTCCTGTAATGGTAAAACAAGGAGAGGAGTTACCTTGTGTGCACTGTTGGATGTGACAGTATGCACTTTCATGCCTGGAGAGCCTCTAAGCTGCCTGCCTGTGTTAACAGTAAAACTGATCTCATGAGGTAGCAGCTAGGGAATGTTTGCTATTTGTATGATAGCATTATCTAGTATCGTAGCATGCAATCAATCCATAAATATGCTTCTCCTCTGCCTTTCAAAAGCTGCTTGGTTACTCATTTACATTTGGGATCATTGTAGTTCATATTGTCATGGGTTTGGAGATAATTGTGCAACAGTTAAAAGGTCTTAGCTGTGTCAATGATAGAAAACAATGCTTCTGTTTTTTCTTAATCTTCCAGGTAACAGGTACACTTATCTAATCTTTACTCATCCAAACTTGGAAACCAAGAGCAGAGTTTTCCCAGTAAGTCACTATAGGACCAGGTGATTGCTATTGTTTCTTGGGAATATTGTTGTGCTCTGTGGAAGTCCTGACTGACTGCTGACATCCTCCTCCTGAGCAGGGGCTAGTAATTGAAGGAAAAAAGCCTCCAGACAGCATGAAGTGTGTACTGCCTTAAAGTGGGTATTACATAAAAGCTAACTGCAAAGGAATATAATTTCTGAAAAATCACGTAGAAAGTCTTTTAATGTTAATTTCCCAGAGGTGAATACATCAGATGGCATATTAATTGCCATAATTTTTCTTCTTTCTCTTTATCATTTGTGCTAGTACCCACTGTTTCCAACACAGCATCAATGTTTTAGTCAATTTACAGTGCTGCTTATTGCCAATGTTAACCAGCTTTAGCCCATCTAGTAAAGCATAAATTTACAAATTGACTTAATCTGTAAATCCTGGTATTACATTTTTACTTCAAAAAGTATATAAGCATTCCCATACTGTAACCATATTTATTTGTAGGTATGATACCTGTAATCCTTATTCCTCTGCCATTCTTTATCTACCTCAAGAGATTTCTTCCTGAGATATTAGTCACCTTTGTATGGATGGATTTGCTCTTGAACATACACACTGCAGATGCAAAAACCAGCCAGCCCATATGGTTGTATTTCAGAAAATGTTATTTCATTTAATCCAAAGCCACGCCACAGACGGTTTCAACAATATGCATGGTGCTCCGAAATGTTCTTTGGCACAATTTAATTTATTAACACAGATGTAGCCTAAGATGATGCACTGCCTTTAGTTCATGAGTTTGGATTTGCTTTTCTGCTTTGATCCTTTAGAGGAAGCAAGTTTTTCCTCCCTCTCCCTCCCACTCCCTTCCGTGGGAAGATTTAGCTCACACAATTCACCAATCTTTCAATCCCTGACAATATTCCATGTGGACTTCTGCATCTCTGCCTTGATTCCAGGTTCCTTGACTGGAGATGGCACAGCAGACACATTCATCTCCATGTATAAGGGCTCCTGCAGAGCTAACAGGTGGTACCATGTACTGCCCAGTGTCTGGGCTGAATTTGAGCAGTGGCTGACCATGCTCATGCTTAGATGAGCTATCTAATACTGCACATTTTAATGAAAATCACTTCATGTTGATGGGCATTAAAAGCATATTTTTTTTAATGTATTTTGTAGCACTGAAGGACTTTGCTGGTAAGAAATACTGGAAAGTATTGAAAGATCCTCAGGGAGTTACAGAATGTTGTGAATGGGAGGGTGGGATTTGGATGCTGTGAAAGGCATTTTCAGAAGTTTGTCTTTTTTTTTTGCAGGCAGTGTAAACAATCTTTTAATTGTTTACTTGTTGCCTATTCTTCAGGCAATGTAACATCCTCTGCATGAATCCATTAGTCATCAAGCATGGGCTGTCCTAAAACTTAGCCATCTGGATTTCTTATAGAAGATAAGAAAGAGTAGTGTGGGAGCTAGAGAAAACAGGAAGGTCCCATGTAGAGAATAGAAAAAGCAATTGGATCATACTGCCTCTTACAAAGCAAGCAAAAATATTTTATAACTAATTCTTGACTATGTCATCTCTGAAAGCTTCAAAGAATAGCTGTTGTTTTTTCTTTTTTGAATGTTGTCACTCTGAGAGAAGAAGGTTGGTTTGTTAGCTGAGAGGATGAATAAACATTGATGATAACTGCTCTTAATTCTAACAGCTTTAAATGCAACAAATCTCAAAAAATGGCATTTTTCTTAACGATTAAGATTGTCATTTTTATACATAAGCAAAGAAATGTAACATTATGGATAAATCTTAACAGAAATTATGTTTCAGCTAGCTAATATTTTATAATAAATGATTGATAAGTTCCAAAGTATGTATGCCACAATTCTCCTCTCCTCCTACTTTACTTGCTGAGCTAATCTGTTTTGGTTTTGTCAGCCACTGTTTATCAAGCACTCTGCTTTTTCAATAAATCTCAAATGAGATAAAAATGTGTTTAGTGTTGTTGACATCAGACCCCTGAAACCAGCTGCAGAGTTGCTATTGTTTGGTTTCAATGCTCACTAAAATGAATTTCCTTTCTGTTGAATCCGAGGGATATGATGAGTGACAGGCCATCTTTTTTTTTTTCTTAATCACAGAGATCTGTGTGTTCCTCTAGATGCCCTGATAAGCAGTGCGTATGTGTGTGAAAGGAAGGGAAACAGGAATTCCTTTCGGAAGGGTGACAACCTTAGTAAGACTAAAATGAGTTCAAGGCAGATGTTCCTGGCAGGAATCAACTGAAAACTTGCACCTAAAAACTTGCACAGCTGCCAACAAAGAGGCTTACATTTATTTTGGCTCTTTTTCCAAACATTGATCTTGTTTAAGAAAAAAAAATCAAACAAAACCTCTATAAAGAGTTAGTTTTGTGCCAAGTATATAGCACACTGACATGCGGCACCATGAAAAACAGGACTTGGCAACATAATTCCAACAAAATGTCCTCCCAGCAGCCATGTTGCTATTCTTCAGTTTAATATGTGAGTGTTTCCATCTTAGAGAGCACCCCAGGGACAAACTGTTGCATTTAACTAAGCATTTGTTCGTATTGTAATCAAAGTGGTGGAAGTGAGATAGAGAGCATTCGTTAATAAAAAAAAAAAAAAAAAAAAAAAGCTGTGTTTGATGGTACATCTGCAACTTGAGTATGGAGCCTTTTCTCTTTCAGACATCCCAGAAGCATGTCACAGACTCCACTGATGCCCTTGCCCTCCTAACCAGTACGTTGTTCTTGGCGCAAGCTTTCTCCTGTGATCCTGTTCAGCACCAGGCTCTCTCAACATTTCCCCCTTCCTCAATTTGTCCTGTGCTCCTGTCACATAGAACTTTACTGCTCCCTTATTTTAAGACCTCGGGTGAAAATAATTTAGAACAATTTCTAATGACCCAAAGCTAAGAGGCAGTAGTAATGGATAAATGAATTTCACAAGATGAGAAGCGACATATTTTGATATTTCATGTCTGTCATGGTTTAATCCCAGCCAGCAACTAAGCACCACGCAGCTGCTCACTCACTCCCCGCCACCCAGTGGGATGGGGGAGAAAATTGGGAAAAGAAGTAAAACTCGTGGGTTGAGATAAGAACGGTTTAATAGAACAGAAAAGAAGAAACTGATAGTGATAATGATAACACTAATAAAATGACAGCAGTAATAATAAAAGGATTGGAATATACAAATGATGCACAGTGCAATTGCTCACCACTCACCAATCGATGCCCAGTTAGTGCCAGAGTGGTGATCCCCCAGCCCCCACTCGCCCCAGTTCCTATACTAGATGTGACACTACACGATACGGAATACCCCATTGGCCAGTTTGGGTCAGCTGCCCTGGCTGTGTCCCCTCCCAGCTTCTTGTGCCCCTCCAGCCTTCTTGCTAGCTGGGCATCAGAAGCTGAAAAATCCTTGACTTTAGACTAAACATTACGTAGCAACAAGTAAAAACATCAGTGTGTTATCAACATTCTTCTCATACCTAACTCAAAAACATAGCACTATACCAGGTACTAGGAAGACAGTTAACTCTGTCCCAGCTGAAACCAGGACATGGATGAGACCCTCCTTGTGGGCTGCTGCAAGTCAAGAGAAACACCATTGAAGTTAATAGGGCTCTCTGGAAATCCAGTAGTTTAACTGACTGAAGAGTTTAACATGAAGTTCTGAGAAAAATTGGATTTGGGGAATGCTGGATCCAGCAAAATCCAGATGATCCAGCAATTAGGAGAAGCTAACCTTTATGATAGCGGGGTTGAAGAAATGCTATGATGGAACAGAAGTGTCTAATTATTCAGGTTCCAAGTGCTCTTGAAAGATGAGGCAGTGGGGGGAAGTGAAGTCTTGTAGCACGCTAGGAAGGTCACTAAATACGAGCTCTGGTATATCCAAGTGGAAAGCAAGGCTGGAGTCCAAGGCAATATCCTGTCTACTGCCTCTAGTTAAAAAAGGAACTGTTATCCTGAGAGTCTGGGATTATAACATGCTGTAAAAAGTAACTGAAGTAACTGAAATTTGAATCCTGACATGATTTTTCAAACTCTAAAAAGTACCACCAAAAAGCAATGGGTAATAAAAAATAATGTTAAATCTATGACTCTCTGAAAAGAGAAAGGGCTGAAGTAGTTTCAATGGAATTAAATCCACTTACTCCATGGTGTCAAATGGCAGAAGCAAGCCATTTACTTATTTTCACTCTTTCTTAGCTGTTTCTTCCTCCCCCTCCTCCCAGTGGATAATTTCATTCAAGCCTATCATATGGTCTTAGCATGCTTCCCTAGAAGTGACTACCAGCACGACTTCTCTAAGTGGTCAAATCACTGTCTTGCTCTTTCTAACATCAACTTCTGGAGCCTTAACAACAGAACAATAATGATCAGTCTTCTGTGAGATATGTTCCTCCTATGGCGCTCCCCTTCTACTCATTGAAATAGCCAAGAGCACTGAGACATACGTGGTAGGAGGCTGGATATTTTAAGAATTGAAGCAAGGGGATGTGCTTCCCCCCTTGAGACTCTCCATAATGTTTTGCTAACTAGGCAGCTCTATGCTGGGAATTCCGTACTGATGTGAAGGTAGCCCTGAGCAGGCAGATTTAGGCTAACATCTGCAAGGCAGTGCTCAACTACTGAGAAGTCTGGTAGAGTAATATTTCGTTCTCAATTCCAGAGGTCACTATAGTGTGTTTTCTGTAAGGGCAAATTCCCACCTGTTCCCCTCTCTTCCCCAAGGAAGCCACTTAATCAGATCCGACTGGACCTTTGCAGGGCAGCAGTGCTCAATACACACTAAGTATCTTCTAGAGTCTTTCTCTTTGGCTTGAAATGTGCTTGAAACTATGTATATTTGAACAATTTGTCATCTGAGCTTGAACAGCAAATTATATCTCCAGAATTAATATACTTGTTTGTCATCCTAACAGTTCCTCTTCATTGGTGACAGGACTAATTTAGTTTAGTTGTTGAATAATGTTTGAATATTTTTGACCCTTTTCATCTCTAATTCTTGTTTTTCCCTTTTCCACTGTACCTCTTGCTCTTCTCAGTCTTCTGCCTTCACTCACCCTTTAACCCAGAACTTCCCTTTCCTCAGACATCCTGCTGCTCCCTATTCCAACCCAGGGAACAAAGTATTTTGATGCAGAATGTATTGAATACCAGGATTGCTTTATACGAATTATAGATAATTTGTTTGTAGATTAATGAATCTTCTGCCTGTTTTTTTCCTTTGTATCCTGTGTTTTCTGTGTAGAATATTTTACTAAGCAGTTTATTCCCAGATGATTAAATAGCATCACTTTATCTTCAGGTCTGAGAAAGACTAATTACAGAATTATGTGAGGACCCATTTTCCATAGATTCCTTCTTTGAGCCAGAATACTTTTTCTAGGAGGGGTATGATACATTCACCATTCAGAACCACTTTGAACAGCAATCTGTTAAGATCTTGATATCTGGATCTTGATTCTTTCAAATTTAGACATATAAGCAACAAAAGTATATAGTTACATAAAATGCAAAAAACAAGGAAGTAGTTTTTGCAAAATTGCAAATGTTACAGTTACATGAACACAACTTCCAGCATGCAGACCTATGCTGAAATTGCAGTCTTTGGAATACAGCCCAAAGGATAACCTGTTTGTGACCCTTCTTCATAGTGGCAACAGACCTGCAGGTCTAATACAGGCCAGTATTGCATTAATTGATATGGGTTTTGATCAACTTCTCAGTGACTGAATCATCTTCCATAAAAGCTTTGTCTGATGTGGGAGACCAGCTGCTCTTCCCTGGCAGTGGGTGAAGTGCTGTATTAATATTAATGCACCATTCCAGTGGCTACCATTAGGTTTGAGAGTGGAATCAAAAGTCACATGCACTGAGCTGGTGTATTCTGGCTCTCTTTTTAACAATTTATTTAGTATTTGTTTAGCCATTTATGTGAAGGGCATGAGACACTGGAGTATCACTTGCCTGCGCTGTACATATTTATATCAGGGCAGGTTATGCAGACTTTTTATAGCCAATGGAGAGAAGTTTGTACTTAAATAATCTAATACCTCTTGTCTCTGATTTGGGATGAGATCACTGATGGGCTAGGATTGCCTGCACTCTCCATGGATTATTGACACCCATTAGTAGAACAACTAGCTAGGATACAGATGACTTAAGATAGTCAGATGAATCCCATGTTAGGCCACCTCTTTTCTGCATAAGGATAGATGTTGAAATCTTCACCTACTTCTTAAGCTAAGTATCTACTGAAATCAAGGCATTATTACTTTAGATGTGGACTCTGGAGCCTGGGGGAGAAATATGAAGGAAGGACAATTTGGCTGTGTCTGCCCATCCCAGCCTATAAACTGGGATGCTTTTTAGAGATTGGAGGGAAAGAGAGAATGTATCGGCTATTTGGGACTCATTAGCATTGGTGTAATAATGGCAGTTGTATCCATATGATCAAGACCCATGTTGTCGAGGGACAATGACTGGGGAAAATGATAGTTGGTCAAGGGACAGTAACTGGGGAAGATGATATTTGTAAGCTATTGTTACGCTGGACAACCAGCAGTGTGTGTGGAAGGGTTGTCGCATTTTGATAGTAGGGGAAAGTGTGTAAGTCACTGAAATGTGGAGGTTGCTGCCAGATTCAACTTATTTGCTGTCCATTCCCTGTGGAGGAAATCCTAGGTCACTTCTGCATGTTTATTAAATGGGTGGGTGGGCAGATGGATGGGAGGGGACAATTTATTGTGACACATAAGCATCCACATGGAGAAGAAGTTTGCCAAGTTCCTGCAGAGGCCAAAGTGACCAGGAAACAGGCTGCAAGAGTGACGTAGGGGAAACTTGGTGGGGTTGCACAAGCAGAACCCTTAGTGAGGAACAGCAAAATGTCAAAGTTAGCAGGCAGGAGGCTCTTTTGTGTGCCAGGGTGGAGCTTTTTTTCCCCTTCAGCAAATTCACAGTGATAACGGTAGTAGACAATAAGATTTACCTCTGCATCTCCTAAAGACAACAAAAGCATATTTGTTGGTTTACAATTGGTTATCCTGTTTTAAGAAATACAGCCTGTTTACTCCTTCTCATCAGTAGTCGGGAAGCCAGATGCTGCAGATGAATCTTCCTTTGCTATCATTGAGTGCAATCTGTTAGGATTTTATGTTAAAATGCATTAAATTGAATGAAGACAGTAACCAGACCACACCAACCTTATGTCAACAGTCAACGTCCTAAGGGGGCAGATGTGGCAGGGGGCCATGGCCCTGGACCAGGGCGGCATGACTCGGCAATGTCCCTGGCAAAAGCTTTGGGTATTGTAGATCTGAAGGGAACACCAGCAGTACACTGCGTGCCCCCAGGTTGGAGAGAACATGGCACCTCCTCCCTTCTGCTGTGCTGTTTGGTGTGGAGTAGGGCCTGCAGCCAGGGAGTGAACAAAGCTAGAGTTTCATGAATGCTGCATTTGTGTAAAAATTGTCATTTATTAAGTAACACTGGAACTAATCCAAAATCTTTAAGATTTCCTCAAACTGTTTTGGACACTTCTGTCTTGCTGTAAAGTCTCTTTCAAAATTTGCAATGTTTTGGCTCTGAGCAGAACTTCTTTTACTGTGCTCCTTTAGCTTTTAAAAAGTGTAAAATCTTCCAGTTAGCTAATGCTCATGGAATCCAACACAGGACTGTATTTCTGGATGTACTGGTACACAGTTTTATTACCTACTTCAGAGGGTGGCACATATGATATAGTAGAGGGAATTAGCAGGATCTGCTTAAATTGATAGCATGCAGGCCTTCATTGCAATGCTGAAATCTGTCTTGCCTAAGTTCCTTCCTATTCTTTGGTAAGAGGGTGAGGAATCCTGGTGCTTTCATACTGTCAAAAACAATTCTGGGACATAAGAGATGGAAAACCAGTTTAATGTGCCTTTAGGAATTCTCATAAACATTTGGTGCAGGGGGGAATAATGCAATTCTAAATTTCCAAGGAGTCCAGTTCTTAATCCAGAAATTTAAAAGGTTTTCTGTTTCTACCTATATTATTCTTTTCTCTTAAACTGGAATTTCTCCAGGAATGGCTCCACTGAGCAAGGAGTTTCTTTTCTTTTTTAAAATCCATTCCTTTTCCAAAATAGATTCACATTCTTAAGAAAATAAATTTTAAAAAAAATCTTTTTATGTTTTTCTTTTCCCATTACTATATTTTCTTTCTTTTCAGATTCTTGAAGTCTAATATGTGCAACCATGTTTAAAAAAAATGTTATCTTTCACCATGGAAACCAATGTTTAAAAAATCCAGATACCAAAAGTTGTCCCTACCTGCTTCATGTCTGGTTCATTCTTTTATCTGAAGTATATAGAAAGCCAGCTGGGTCTGACTGTAGCTATGAACTACAATATTGTACTACAATATCTTCAGCTTTGCTGGCCCTGGAAGGGATGACATAAATGCTGTAACGTGTCATGCAAACATATTTCTGTGCTGCTGATGTTCAGGTTGGAGGGAAGAATAAACTGGTGGGGTTTTTGCATTCTATTTTGTTGGTTAAGTCAGTAAATTTGTATGTACATACATTTTTATATATATTCCTGTTGACCAAAAGGGAACTCTGAATCACCTGCTCTGTCCTCCTGTCACATGTACTGTATTTGTTTTGCATGCCATTGTCTACGTTCAAGTGTTACTTTCATTTGGTTAATGATGTAACACTTCTAGAACTGCATACATTTTGATATGAAGATATAGAAGGCAGTGAGACCATCACAGCATTTTGGAATAGCTTAAGTTGGAATGGACCTTTAGAGGTCATCTGGTCCAATGTGCTGCTCAAAGCAGGAGTAATTTCAAAGCTAGATCAGGTTACAGAGGCCTTTTTTTGTTGAGTTTTAAAAATCACCAGGAATGGAGATCCCACAAACTTTCAGGGCAACCTGCACTAGTGTTTAACCACTCTCTCTGGGGAGGAATTTTTCCATATGTCTAATATGAATCTACCTTGCTGCCACTTGTCTATCTCCTCTTTTTGATTGATCTATATGAAGGGACAGTCACCCTTGCTGTAAAGTTGTGCTGTATTTCTTATTTATTTTTTTTCCTCTTTAGCTTCTGTTCACTGGTGCTGGTTTTACCACTTAGATGTGTCTCAGCTACATTAATAGAAAAAAAAGGCTCTTTTCTAGCCACAAGACTTCCTTCATGAAGGCAGACATTGTGAAAAGTCAGCTGAGGTCACTGTATGGAGGAGGAAATGGACTGAGCTCTTCAAAGGTCTATCTACATGTACAGGTCTTCAGGGATGGCTTCCTCATGCATAACTCTCACACATAGACAACCTTATTCTTGAATATGTATATCATACTCTTGCTTAGCTTGAATTTTTTGCTACATGGAGAAAAGTCCTAGGGCTCCCACAACAAAGCATATTGTGTCCCGTTCCGACCTCCCCCCCCCAAAGTATTTGCAAAAAATGGAAATATGATCCCTGGAACTGAATGTGACATGTCATTACCTATCTGAGGGTAGGAGCTGTTCTGTTGTCTACCTATCATCACTTCATTACCTGTTTTCCCTGCCTCCTCTGCATGCTACTTCTGACTCCTGGCACTCTTGCATTTGAGAAAGAATTACTTAAGGCAGAAAAGGGTGAACTAAAATTTTTTCATCAGAGACTACCTCATGATATTAAGAGATGCTCTGGATACTTTGCAACATTTATTTATTTATTTATTAAATTCAGGGATATTTAAGCCTTTGAAAAAGTCAAAAAGCCCCCCCAACATTTCTTTGTGAATTGTCTTGAAACAATGTATTTGGTAATCTCCATAGGAAATTCTTGAAGTTTTTTCCCAGCTTTATTGAGGCTCTCTCTCCTTCAGCATTTAGTGCATGAAACTGCAATAACTTCTGTGAAATCTGGCAGAGCAGTGTGCAAAATAGAAAGCAATTACTTGTTGCACAAATGAAACAGTGTTTCAGAGTGTTAGCTTATTTAAACTTGTCCCTTACAAAGGTACTGTGTGAAGAGATGGCATGCATTGGCAATACAGTCTTGTGCTAGCCATTCCAAAGAGGAGAGTGTTTAGCTCCACCAGGTTTCTTTGCTACCATGAAGCTGTTGCATGGAGCATCTTAATTTCCTCCTCACAGTTGTCTGCTACAGATGAGAGCATATGACAATGGCTACAGGGTGATAGATATTGAAAAGTATAGTGCACATTTCTGTGGTGTGCAATTAAAACTCTCTTACTGGAAAGTTCCTTGACGGATACAGAATATTTTAGCCAAGTGTCGTAAGGGTCCTTGGTTTAGTCCCTTCAGAATAGAGCTACATGAAATCTGTAAAAATTGCTAGGGGGCTTAAATTGGAGTGGTGGCTCATTTAAAATGTTTGTTTCCTTTTTTATGTATGTACAGTTTCCTTAGCAACGTAGAAATTAAAGCTCCTGGGTAGCACCTTGCCAGGTTTTCTGCATTGGAGTTTACTGAAGCACAATGTCATGGGATTCATAAATTAAGAGCAAGCCTGTCCAAGGGATAAGGAGTACTAATATATTTAGTGTGAGGAACTAGAACTGACAAATCCTCATTACCGAAGATATGAACCAAACATCAGTTCTGAAACACAGTAAGTGTTCTGCCTTTGCTCCAGCAATGTATTTAGTTTAGGAAAAGCAAGAAAAAAAACTTCCTAAGAAAGACAAAAGAATGCTGATTACCTTTTTGAAGAGGTAATATTCATAGTATGTGACTTATAAAAATAAATAATCTCAGAATGGCATATGGGGATATTGTAAGGCTTATTGGCAAAGAGTGGACAGGCATAAAAAGACAATACACCAAGTAATGCAGAATGCATTTACTTGGAGTCCATTTCAGTTGGACTTTATTTCTCAGTTGTAGGTGGTGTGCACAGCTTACATACCTTTAACTTCACACTTCCTTTGCAGAATTTTTTAATGCTGGATAACGATTTTGGAATGATTATTTTCTTTCTATTTTTGTTGGAAAGGGGAGGAAATAAGCAAGAAAGGTTTAGCCTTCTACAGGAATGAGGCTAAGGGTAAAAAACCTATACTGGGGTGTTACTTCAGGAAACTTTTAAAATAAAAGCTCTAAAGCAGTCACACATCAGAGTGTAGGATTTGAAATGTGGCAAGTACAGGCTGCAGATGTACTACTGTTCCCTGCTCGGTTTACCTACCCAAGCTTGGACAACTCAAATTTGTAGATGCACGCTACAGATTTAGATAGACCTACACCATGCAGTATAATGTATCATAGGCGGTGCAAAATGAGCTGTCAGGATACTAAGACCTACCTAACTTAACAGTGTGAAGTTCTTACCTTTCACTCAAAGCAGTGTGACATGGCTGTCATTTACCTTTGTGTAAATCCTGACGTATCCTCTATCAGAGTCAGTAGGACTGCAAAGTCACTATAATTTGGACAAACCATGCCCTGTCCTGCAGGTATTGCAGAAAAGCTTGGGTAAAAGCATCACCTGTTAGGACACTGTGTCCTTTTTAACAGTGTGGTCTCTGCAGCTTTGCAGGTTATTGTAGGCCAAACAAAGCCTTTGACAATGCAATTACTGAACAAATATTTGATATTATGGATTTAAAGATCAGTCTTCTGCAGCTTAATAACATAACTCACAAAACTCAGGAAAGTTACTTGTTACAGAGTAAACAGTCTGATGCATTTCAGTGAAATGGTCAAATAACTGCATCCGTCTACACGAAAGATCATGGCTATGACTGTATAAAGTATATATTAAAATAAAAAATAAACATTGCATTCAGCTTAAACTGAATATCATTTGAACTAACTAAGTGTACAAAAGGAACATTAGAGACTACAGGTTTCTCTGGAACAGCTGGCAGATTTGGTCCTCCTTCCTTTATGAGATATCTTGAGGAACCTGCTTTCTGCCTGTTTGTCCGCACTCCCTACTTCTCATCGTTTCCTTGAGGCTTTTCTTTTTTTGTTTTAACCTGCCAGTTAAAGGAAGATGTAAAACAACAGCTGTCACTAGTGAAATGTTCCCTTTGCAACAGCTCTACCAAGTCAGAAAAAGATTTAGATGATGGGGGAAGTTTTAAAACCACAAAGGGGTTTTGTACTGAGTCACTGGGAGTTGCATGATTAACTCTCACTCCTAGCTCTGATAATCTCCCTCTACTCAACAAAACCCATGCATGCATGTATATATACTTTTATATGTATTTATATAATACTGGTGCTTATAAAAATAAATTCACAGTTTAAAAAAACCTGGATCTGCATTTTTATTTAAATAAAATTTCTACTGACTTCACTGATAGCATCACTCAAGTAAAGAGTTCAGGATCAAGCCCACATTTTGAACAGTATATTGGATCTTTCGTAATTGTGTGGCCAGAATAGTGGATTCAGTTCTTGCCACTAGGGATTCAAAAATGCATTTTGTTCCCTTGCAGTACCCTGGACTCCTGAAGGAGGTGGCATGAAGTGTAACACAGTTGCAGATGCCAGCAAAGAAGCTATTTCTGAGAAAGAACATAGTGGTTGTGACAAGCAGACACCTAAATCAAATGAGATCACAGACAATGAGTAAAAGCAAACTAATTTCTGCTCAGGGCAGGACTGAAGCAGAGATCAGCATGAGATTTTTCTGAATCCCTCACTGCTGTCAAGATTGAAGATTAAAGGTAAGAGGGCATTTTATTTATAAATACATGGTTTATTGGTGCAATAAGGGTGAATGTATGGAAGAACTACTGGCACACAAATATTACATAGGAATGCAGTATTTAAATGATAAATCTTAATTTCAGTTCCTAACAATGAGACTCATTGTCCTCTATTTTAGGCATCTGCTTTAAACTGGTCATCAAGACTCCCTCTATAGTCACTGGAGAGACAGAGACAAGGCTTTTGAAGAGAATCAGAGCACTCTGATATTTTACACCTCTCTTTGGATAGGATGTAAGACACTTTTCAAGTCCTTGTTTCTCTTTTTTTTTTTTTTTTTTTGTCTGTAGAAATTGCCTAGGCAATCAGCTTCAACAAGAAGTGTTTCTGAAAATAGTGACTTGTGATGAAACCCACTCAGATAAGGCCAACATCCTCAGTCTGACTTTTCAGAGTAGGTAACTTGAGGCACCAGGAGGTTACAGAGTTGCTTAGGGTCATGCAATGAGATAATGTCAGAGAGGGAGGAATAAGAACAAACCTTACCAATTTGTATTTGCTCAGTTATTTTCAGACATGTCAGTTCTATGAAAGGCTTCAAATTTATTGTGAAACCTTCCTCTGAAAGACAGGACCTTGGACCAAGTTACATTTTTCCTCCATCCACAGTCAGATCATTCTCTAGTCAGCCTTTGCACACCAGCTGACTGATGAGCAGCAATCCATGCAAATGACATCATCACCCTGACATTTTTCCCACTCTTTCTGTGTGTTGCCTAATAGTGAAAATGTCGACAGTTTTCTTGTGAAGTCCTGTTTTCATCTCATGTGTCTTTCTGGATAGAGAAGCCTGCATTCCTTACTCTGATGAGAGGCTTTCACCTCTCTCTGATGGGACTTTCCCATTAATCCCTTCCCATATTTGAGAGTGGCAGGTTGTCTTCAGCATAGAGCCTAAAAAAAAGAAATGCGTGGTTTAGTATAGATGTAGAGAAATAGCAGACAGGATGTTTGTACAACATATCAGTGTATTAATATAGTAAGATAAGAAAGGAAAACAATTTGAATTGTAATATACAACAAACAACTGCTTTCCTCTTAACCAAAACCCCCTATGACTGGGATGTACTCTAAACTTTTAGAAGTTCAGAAAGCATTTTGGAGTTTTTGGAGTTGTTGACTCTCTTTGCTGCTTCTAGTTTTAGTCTAATCCTGATCCTAATCCTGATTTTCTGAGAGTCTCATTGAGGTGTTGATATTCTACAATAATGTACTACATTACATGTATAATATACTACTGAAACTGTCACAAAACCCCCAGTGATGTAATGAATTCATAGCATGACATGTGAAGGCCAAGAAGAAAAACTTCATGGAGGTTGCCTGTCTGTAGATTGTAAGGTATGACAGAAAACCAGTCAGTGGCTGATGTTGGATGTTACGATGTTGATAAGGCATGAGAAATAAACATGACCTCAACGTGTATGAAATTGAGATGAAGTAATGTAAATGTGTGGTGCAGGCACATTCCTCAAACGTTTTGGAATGTGGTCAGCTGTTGTGAAATGCATAATATCAACATGTACTGTTTTATATCACAGGTATCTCCATGGCCCTACATTTTCCAGAAATCTTGAACAGAGAATATTTCTTCCTCTGTGGTGTGGAAACATTTGTGCAGGTGTTCTGGGAATTCCTAGGTACCTGGGTCCATTCCTTGTATTTATTTGCCACTTAATCATACAAAACCCATCTCATTATATCAGAAAGCAAATTAGGTATGTTGTTTTAACATGTGCAACACTATACAACCCAGTGGTGAAATACAAAGTAGGAGGGAGATTTTGTTCCCTCCTGCTTTCTTCTCGCAGGTTGCAGCAGTAGTGTGACTGTAATGAAAGCAGAATGTAAGTAAGTCTTTTAATTTTTTCAATCTTTTCATCTTCCTGACTTAGGAAGAAGTAGGCTTTCTGTATATGATTCTAAATGGTTACTTATCTTTCTTCTGAATTATTCTGCTCTGTCTGTCTCCTTTACACTGCTACATATAAATTAGAAATTATTTTATTCCCAGGTGGTGTAATGTCAACTTTTTCCCTTGTTGAACAATGCATTTTGATAGTTATAGACCTTGAGGAGCAGAACAAACTAGCAGTTAGGCTGCAGGTGTTCCTCAGTGACTAAAGATTAGCAGAAAAGCCAAATGTTAGTTGTCCTGTATACTTCCTCTCTGAACAGAAAATGGAAAATCATCCAACACGTCACATTTTCCTTAGAGGAAACTAGTCATACGAACAGGAAAATAAAAAAGGTACAGCTAAGCATTTCATGATTGTTTTTAGCCTCTGAATACTGTGCAAAGGCTAAAACATATATATGTGTGTTTGATAGGTACATGTATCTTAAACAGTTGGTGATGTCTAGTGAAAACACCAACCAAAAAACTTAAAAAACTGATCTAAAAACACAGCCCGAATTTATTTAATTTTATGACAAAGCTCACTACAAAAAAGAGCAAGATTGCTGTAAAACTGTAAAACTCAGGACTGATTTATACCTAGTCAGGCTTCAATTCCGGTTGGTAAGACACATCATCGTTTTGTATCATTCTCTAATGAGGGCTTGTATATGAAAATCACATTAACCCTGCAGATGTGAAGGGGCTATATAACTCCTCATATTCCAGCTGACTGGCTGTCTGGAAAGGTCAGTTGCTCTGGGAGAGCTCTTATCTCTCAGTCTAGTTTGCCTAAATTGTGTCAGTATTCATTCTTTATTAGGACAGCTTAGGAAGAAAGTTCAAGACAGTTACCCACTCTGCAGAAAAAATGGACAGGGTTTGTTTACAAACATTTTTACTTCAGCCTGTCAGCTCAGTTTTGAAAAGCTGCCTCCTGATTTTGTCTGAGATTTTTGGACTGAAAATGTGCTGAGGTAGACGTGATGTCATTTACACTTTTAGTTGCCTTGGTGCCTTGGCATATCAGATTGCAACTACATAAAACACATCATTTTCACCTGCAAACCTCTGAAACTGGCACTTTCTTTTGTTGTTACCTGGAAAATGATAAGCTGATTTTCAGATACCTTTTAAGAGTACCTCCTTTCTGCACAGAGTGTAGAACTACCTTCCCAAGCTCTATACCCCTTTCCCTGTAGCTTCCTGCCAAAAGTCTGGAAAGTTCTTTGTCACAGTAATTGTGTTGTGAGTGCTATATATGCCTTGCGTTAATACACATGGGTGTGAAAGAGACAATCTAGGAAGTGTTAGCTCATGAAGTAAATGTATGGAAGCCAGCATTATCAGATGTTTTGTCTAGGGCAACAAGGACACAATTATCAAATGAGAAACTAGAGACAATTTACTTTAAAAAATACTATAGCAGTGTCTAATTACTGGAAAGTGAAAAAAAAACCCCTTTCTGTCCTAAGGTAATGCATTTCCTTCCCGTTGCCTCTTAATCCCCCTGTGGGTTATGGAAGGAGGAGAATGCATGGCTAGAAATAATAGTGCTTCTCTGTGGCTGGTACCCAGGTGCTTACAGGAAGGGGAATGAAACATTTTAGAAACCTCTGGTAGAAGTAGGTGTAGACCTTTTCAAATACTATGGCTTTTTTCATTCCTGTTACAGAGGGGTGGGGAATATGATCGGGAGTGGATGCAATTGCATTATTGGTTAGTATGGGTTGGAGAATGGTGGGTGGGGAAATGACTGCTTACCTAACCTGCAAGTCGTCACATTACATGATCCCCATCACGTGTATTGCACTGTTCCTGTTAGCAGCCTGGGGTGGGCTGCAGTGTCCCTTGGTTTTTTTGAACCCCCCTTCATTCACCCTCATCCCCATGTGTAGACCTGTTACTGTTGTTTCCATCACTGCATTAGAAAGAAGCACACAAGCCATTCGTAAGCTGCTGTACTTGTTGACCTTCTTGTGAGTATGTGTAGGTCATGATATTTGACCTGGGTATGTTTGGAAGAGGCACTTTCTTTCAGCGATGATTGCAAAGCTGTCAGTCTTCCATGGTCAAAATGTAAAGTGAGAGCGTTTTTAAAAATGTCATTCTGCTGCTGTGATGAGCCTGTTTTCATGATTTAGCTAGGTGGCCACATCATTTCCACAGCATCCATAACCTGTAACTTTCAAAATAAACTTGGATGAACATTGCCAGTTATAGTCTCTGAATAACTGACACATAATGTTCTAACATCATAAACATCTAATGTCTCCACAGCCATGCTAACAAAAACGCAGCACTGTTCCTAGCTAAACAGAAGCAAGGAAATGGTGCATATAAAACAGTATTTAATCTCTGGACAGATTAGCAGGTGTCCTTCAGCTTCCATGGGATGAAGGAAGAAGACTCCCTTTGTTTTACAGTGCTGTTATTTTAAGATCACAAAAGATAAAGACATCCATGTAAAACTGTTCATAAAATTACCCTGTCTGATGCAGGCTTATATAATTACAGCTGTCTTACATGGCCAGGAATGTACTAATTTTTTTCTTGAAAACACAACTTTTAGGGTGTTGGGCATGAAGTCGCATTTCTGATTGTAAATAACAGTGCTATAGTAGGACTAATTTCCCTCTCTTAGCTCATGTGAATTTCCTAAAAGAAAAAAGGCTGAAAGATCCCAGCACCATGCATTGCATCTGCCAACAAACAGTACGGTGAATTCAGAGATGTTACTTCTATTCTTTTGGCTAGGATAATGTCCATCCAGTTTTTATCTTCTCTCCACAAGCCTTTCTTTCATGGCCTAAACAAGCTGTCTTAGTTTCACTTTCACTTAGGGTGAGTTATCTTGCACCACCTCAGAGTTGCTTTCGGTAAGACTGTGTACGTGGAAACCACCACTAAGCCGCTGTGTAATTTCACAGTGATCCAGTAACCTTCCTGTGGCTGCATTGCCTGGGACATGATTCCTGTCAAAGATGAGATTACTGGTGGGTTGAGACCCAGATAATCACAGCAACAACATAGAATGGTAATTTTTCTTTTCTTTCTATAGGGGCAATGAACAGATTGGCAATTAATATACTCAGATTTATTGAAATCCAGTGAGAGTTTTGCAAATTACGTTATTAGGCCCATGATTCCACCTGAAGTGTCAGGAGACAAAATCAGACACTGATTAAAAAGGATAAATCCAGAAGAGTCAGAGTTCATGCCTGAGATGTTGAAAAGCTATAAGTTATTTTATATTTTGGACTAAATCAATCTATAGCTTACTCAGACTTTTAAAGGCATATATAGGTAAGTAAATATGAAATGTCCATTGCTGAAGCTGTTACCAAAATTTTGTGTATTCCTTCTCCAAAAGAGGAACATATTATTCTGTTTTTTTAATGGGAAAGTAGTAACTTCTTAGTATTATGACGTATGCTTTTTAAATACTAGCTTCACACATGTAGAATTGCCACAACTTTACATGGAAATGACTGTTCATTATCAGGATTTTAAACATTATTCAGTTAGTTCCCTTCCATGACAGAAAATACAGTTTAAACACTGTCCTCTCCTGATTAACATTTGACAATATTTTGACAAGTAATTTCTGACAATTGCAGCCATTGGAAACAAAGGGAGACTTTTATCAAAAATAATAATAGGATATAAATACATGGTAAGGCATTTAAACTGTATTTTGAAACATCACAGTGTTATAATGATATATATTCCCTTGCTTTCTACTCTTCAAATATAAGAGGAGAATGGCAAATATAAAGGAAGAGTCAAGAATAAAGCTGGTTTTCAGTTTTTGTGAGTATTGTATTTCCAGTGGAATGAAGTAGGAGAGCACAGGAAGGTTCCATCAAACAATTTTCTTGCTGAGAATCCAAATTCGAGGCTATAACTTGGTCTGTCTAGAACCAAATAAACATATCTGCAAATCCAGAAACTGTAAAATTTCATAGAATAAATATTGTTCAGGAAGTGTTCCCTGAGGAAGAAAAGATTTTGGACAACTTAACTTACAGACTCCACAATTTTAGTATCAGATCTTCAGGTCTTTAACCTTAGCTATAGAAGATGAGTAAAGGAAAGGTAGCACCAATATGCTGAGAGTGCTAGAACTGTCCAGGTGACCTAAATTTTACAGGTCAATAATGATAATACTTATTAACAATTAAGGCATCCTATCTACCTGTGCCCATGCAATGCCAGCCACTCTTTCTATTAGTCCTTTGACAGAGAAACCTCTATTGCAGTTTTGCTTTCCCAGAGCCTGGAAAATGACTGAAGAAGGTGTCTTTTTTCTAAATGGCAGAGTGTAGCCTAGGGCACCGAAGTTACATATTTGTATACATCAGGTTTTTTTCAGAAGCAACAACAGCTTGCTTGGGTTGTACAATGGCTCATTGCTTCCAAAAGGCTGTGTATGCCAGGCCTAAGCTCCCTTAGATATCCACTTTCTTGGTAAACAAAGCAATGAAGACTTGTGTGTCATTACAGCTGCCCAGTGTATAGATGGTCTAAGTAACTTTCCTGTTTTGTAAGATATGTGATATTAACTGCAGTTTCTTAGCTGTGTTTCTGGATTCTGCTAAACTTGTGACAGGTGAGAGTTGAAGCAGTGCATGGAAAAGTGACAAAGTCCACAGAGAGGCCATTAGCTTGTCCCTGTAGCTTCTTGCCACTCAGTGGCTGCTGCTTTTGAAATGTGAGAGAGGTCTAAAAGATGTTCAGAAAAGGCTATAACTGGCAGCTTGCATTCACCTTGCTACCTGGTATTTGCTTGTGTACCAGCTGATGCTTGCCTAGGCTGGATTGTGGCAATCCCACTGGGCTGTGAAAGTGGGATATTTACAGAGCAGTTAGTTCCACATACTTGCCCAGTGGAATGCAGAACATCTTCTGGCATGTACATGTGCTGAGTGTGCCTGGACACATCCATATGTGAATATGCTCTGAACTGAGTCTCTTTAGGCAGAACCAAATGCCTGAAATCTTCAGAAAGTTAATTCTTCAGGCTTGAGTTCCCTTACAAGTAATGCAAATAGAATAATGACTGATCTTCATCAATTGTTTTGAAGTACTTGAATACTAGGGATGACTTAAAATGTCCTTATAATGAGAGACAATCCCACGATAGTAGTTATTAGAAAGGATAAGAAGGTTCTTCCTGCATAGACCTTACAGTCTCAGTGTGCACATAGCAAGATCACTACCAACAGATTACACATGCTACAATTAAAAAAATCAGTGTAAGAAGCTCTATCAAATGCAAAATATGATTATTGCTTTGAGGTCCTGTAATTTACAACATTAAAAGCAAAATATATTGGGTTTCTGTAAGTCAAAAAATAATTTGTGTTTCAAATGAATCATTGCCCTCATGATGATGAAAGACATGAGTATTGTATTCTGTTTACAGGTTTATTCTGTTTATTCTGTTTTCTTGGCATTAAGGATAAAAAGATTTTTACATCAGGAGTAACAGAAGATTACGTAGGCAGAACAAAATTTTTAAAATAATTATCATTCATGTTAGTTCACCCTTTGATTCTCTTCTAGATAATCATTCATATAATAGCAACCTACTAGATTTATTTGTAAAATATTAGATGCTTACTGTATCTCTTTGTCACACAAAGAGTATTTACCTGCATGTAGATATTTATGCAAATTTTCTTACACAGATAATTCTCTGAGATTTGATAAATCTGTATATAAATTTGGAATTTAGTATTGTGCTTAGAAACTTATGCATCTTTTTATCTTATAAGTGTGTCTGCATTTTTTAATTCACGTCTTCTGTGCTATGGGAAAAGGCTGACATAATATGAGAAATAGGGGTATTATGTTAGCAGATAAAAGCAGATGTGAAAGTGATAAATCTCTTAATTTGATAAAATGTGTGTTCAGCCTTTTTTTGGACAAGGCATCACTTTGTGTACATGCTTTCTTAATAGTAGTTAATGATGGAAAGAGTCCAGAAGTTAATATTGTAAGATTTAGGGATGTTAATTTTCCGGGAGCAAGTTTAAATAAATTTTTGAAATTTTCAAAATTGTTTTCAGTACTATCAAACTGTTAAGCACTGTTTCTTCTTGTTTTAGCTTTTACCTGTAATGCTATGCCTATTTCAGGAATGTCTCTCATTAAAAAAAAAAAAAGATACTTTCCCATTAAAAGGACAAAAAAACGTCCTGTCTGGAGACACCTGTCCCTTGCTATTAAGAGGTTAGATCTTTAGCTGTTCCAGGGCTTGATGCACTTTTGCAAAAAAGGAATGGGAGAACAACAAGCCTGGAAAAAACTTGCTTTGTGAAAAACACTGAGGCTTTGCTCTTTTCATCATGATTCCGTCACCCAAATTCAGAAACGTACCATGGATGAATCATTTCCTGGCAGAAGTTACGATAGCCGGGAGGATGCATTTATTTGAATTGGCTAAAATTTTTCTTCTAGATGAAGTTCCCAGATTGCTCACGTCCCTTCAGTCAGGAAGAGGTGTTCACCCAAAACACCTCTTCCTGTCCTAGAATGCCCACTGTCTTCCTTGACTTACATGTCTGCAATGAGGTCCTCACCAGGTGGCACGTGTATATGCTGAAGCACATGGATAGATAGAATAGATCACCCTCTATTGCTAGGAACTTTAGTCTGAGTGAGGGTGCCAGACATATGAATTGATGAGGTATTTTGCTCTTACAGCTAAGAAATTTTCACTGAAGGTATCCTGAACTTGATTTATTTGAAAGGAAATCGAAAGCAGGAAACGTTTTTCCAAAATAATTAACTTACACATGCCCCTTCTGTGTAGTCTAAAAATAAATTGCTGTTGCAGGGGTGCTGTACTGTATAAGCCTACGTGTACTACTGTCATGCAGGTAAACCTAGGAAAGTTCTTGTAATACTCTTGAGCATCATGTGAGCATTACACATTACTGAGATCCCTCAATATGGGAGGAACATTGTGAGGAACCTGCAGCCCTGGTCCACACACATGCCATGAGGTGTTCAGATCTGGAGTGGGGATCCACAATACTTTGCAAGGCAACATAATCTACTTCCCTGGGGGCCACATTCCAGGGTGGTGGCCTGGGCAACTCTCTTTCCTTCCCTGTTTTTTCAGTTTCTTCCTGTGTAAAATAGGAATATTAATCCTCACTTCCCTTGGGGAATGTATTGACAGTGTGATGAAAAAATGCTATGTATTACTGTGTCTGATTGCTGAGGAGGCTGTGACTGTCCATTCATTAGAAGTGGAAACCTCCTGGCATTTGCAAGTCATGAAGATTCATTCCATTGCATAACCACAAAGCAGGTAAATCCTAAAGCTACAGAAAAGTATTCTGGAAATCTGTATATTGTCTCGCAAAGGTGTCATGATCATTCATGATTAAAAGAAAATTGTTACAAACATTGCAAATTTTAAGGTGGCAATTCACACGTTATTTTGTTGAACCTATCTAGGGAAGTCAAACTCATCACAAAGTCATAAGTCTTGCATCTGTTATTAATAGAAATGTGTGAATAGGGAGTATTTTGATCCAGTTACTGTAATCTGTTAGACAACTTAAATTCCGTGAAATAATTTTTTTTTGCTTTTAAATTTTGTCTTGTTACATTTGATTGTTTTGAAGCAGATTTATAGAACTCACTTTGGAAATATTTTTTTTTATTTCCACTAAATTTGTTAACCAAATTTGATCTGAATAATTTTAACAGTTTCAACACCTCTCAAACTATGTGATTCGTTAAACTTGCTGCCCATGAGAAAAACAAACTAAATAAAAAAATATCATCAAGCTTTGCTTATAGACAATTGCTGTGTATTGCACAATATTGCTTATTGTGCTGTGATCTGGGAATTGCAGAGTCCCGACTGCAGAATATTTATGGTTTCTGCAACAGAACTGTAATTTTGTGGTAGGGCATATGTCAGGAGGAAGAGGATGAAGACCTATGTGAGAGATGGGGAGAGAGCTGCCTGCAGACATTTACATACTAATAAAATAATGAGGGGTTTTTTTCAAACAGCATTTGCCAGTACAAAAGTATAGTTGCCCCTGTTCATCACTGCTGTGTGCTCATAAAAATCTTTTTCAGTTCCTATGCAGTAGCTACATGGTTCAAATACAACTAAAAAGTCAAGGAATACAATAAAATAATGTCTCTAAGAGCACTATTACATGACACAGCCTCTGGCAAACTCTTTTCATCATGCCAGGGTAGAGACTTATCATCATAATTCTCATTATGCCACATCTTATCCTCACTGCTGACAGAAACTTTTGCATACATGAGAATGAGGACAGCTTGGGCCTTAAATTGGTCCTTTTGAGGAAAGGAACAAGAGTTTGTCAGCACTGTAACATTTAGCCTCCAATATAAAAGGAATGGCAACTAAGGGACTTTAATCTCAGCCCTGCCACATTTGATTTTATTCATGCAGAAAACTGAGCAGACTCAGCAGACCAAATGCTCAGTAGTGATGCAGCTGCTTTCTGCCAGTGGGACATCCGAGTATCACAGAGCTGTCACAGGGACGCGTGCCATAGATCTTCCTTTGTCAGAGAGGAAAATGTCTGTAATAGGAACTGGCAGATCTGTGCCAGGACTGCACTTTAGCTTCACACAATCACATAAGGCTGGTGTAAAGATAAGAAGTGCTTGCCACAACACAGAGGCAGTGTTTGTGCACAGGGCAAGAGAATGCACTAAGCATGTTTGTTCTCTGCTTTGGAACTCTTAAGCACCTCCAAGATCCGCAGTTGGCCATGCTTGAAACAAGTAATAGAATGACTTATTCTTTTGGCTAGGAAGGTTTTTCTGGATGCTTATTTCCTTTGTGAATAAATCAAAGAAGGTTTTGTCTTACCCTAATTTCCAAAGACAGTTTTAGCAAAGCCAGGAAGAGAAAAAACAGTCTGATTCTGCCTGGGAACAACAAGTAGAATTTTTTCAACTTGCCACTTTCCTATCTCTTTATGTTGTGATGCTTGTAATTGTGTTAGCATCATGTCAGAACATGTCAGAACAGGTCTTTTTGCAAGTCTGCATTTTATGAACTCAGAGCCAAAACTACCAAGCTATTCCCATTCTATTCCCATGGTATTATGAGGCTTTGTTCAGCTTTAATGAGTACAACTGATATAAAATGTGTTTCAAAGGATCTTAGCTGCACAAGTTGTTCTTCAGTCTAAGTAATAGTACTGTATGCTATGTGATAGACTTTACTGCAGATGTTTATGCCCTATGAGTGTAGTAACAGTAGAGAGGGGTATTCTGTTGAAATGGTAGTCACATAATGTAGGACATTTAAACAACTGCAAACCCATGTAGCATTATCCTGCTGTCACACTGTAAAATATTTATAATTTGCAAAAGTATTAAAGTCATCCTAAGGATGAAAATATTCTGAGTTAAAGCTGACTACCTATTTTAGGTTTCTGAATTACCAATAGTTCAGAGATAATTTATAAGTACCTAGGTATATTTGGGCTAATTAAGAACAGGTTTACAGCTGTAAATGGTCATTAACAGTTTTCTGAAAAGAGTTGTGTGAGCTGTCATCATTGTTAAAAATGTAGTTTATTTTTGCCCCAAACAAATGTGAAGTGTTTTTAATTAATAAAGCAAAAGCAAAGCCCATCAAATAATCCATATGAGGAAAAATTAATAATTGGCTTGTATAATTGCTTTAGAATTAGTCCAAAGAATAGTTCTCAGTCTAGGATGTTTTCAAAGGCAAATTTTCCAAACTTATTACATAACTGTCACCAAAGCCACTAAACAGAGCGGCTGAAATTTGTTCCTCCCACAACAGGTTGTTGCACAGCTGAGATGTGTTCTGTATATATACCTTCTTGTTTGCACTTGCAAGTGTTAGGCTAGCCACAGAGGTGCTGATTAAATGTTATTTCACAGAAGTCACAATGTGAGATGGTCACTTTACTTCAAATAATAACATTTTGACTTTTTCCACTGTATTGTATGTCAGAAAATGACATCTGTATGTACAACACTACAATGTTCAGTGCAATTATGAATTATTTGCTTTACCAGTTGCAAGCTGGATTCCATTGGGATTGTGTAAGGCTCTTGGCAGTGTTTACTGCCTTGTTGTCTGTAAGCAGACCAACGACATAGTAATTAGGAAAAAAAATGCGGAAGTTCCTTCCAGATAAACCCTATGTCTTATCAAACCTTTAAGGTTTTGTTCATCATTCTGCTTTTCAGTCCTCCACCTAGCTCTCAACTATCTAAGTTCAGGTTTGAAAAGTCATTCATTAGCTCAGTCGATATCTAAGGGCTGGACTTACCAGGACAAGAGTAAGCACTGACTATGGGAAATCCTGGTTTTCATGTAGCAGACAGCTACATGGGACATCTGAAGTAGTTACCACCCTACATGGCCACTAACTGTCCCAGAGGCTAATGCCCTCCTACTAAACACGGGCATTTAGGTGTGCAAACAAGCACAGTTAAAAACTTGGCAAATTTAGAATTTCAGTTCACATTAAACACCACAGTTACGGTGTTTAGGTAAACACAGAGAATTGCGGCATTGCATGCAGAGGTATGCTCTGTTCATTGTCCCTGTCAGGAATGAGGCATGATAGGTGCTGAGGCGAGGGTCATAATCCTTCCAGACATCTAACTTCAATCTGTTGCTGAGTGTCAATCAGTATCTAGTTTTTTACATCACCTTCCTGCCAAGGATTTAATGGAGTTTGCAAAGTCCAAGCGGTTTCTTTGACTTATTATGAAACATATAGAGCAAGTTAGGACATGTCTACCTGGGGTGCAATGAAATGCAGTGCAGCAATTTCCTAACCTGGTAAGTGGCATGGTCTTGCTGCCTAGGGACTAGAAGCACTATCACAGGACTTGCGTGGCGCTGTGCCAGAAGTAACTGATCCTGCCATGCACATAGCCCTTGTGATGTCTCTGTAAAGTATTCCTCAACAGTACTATGTTAACAGAGCTGATGATAACATGGGTGCATCTATCTGAAAGCTACTGATATGGACTTAGGTGCTCAGGAATGGGGTCTGCAAAAGGCAGACCTCCAACAGGGAAGCCACCTTGTTTACCTGTGGGTGAAAGGCTGAGGAGAGGGATGAGTCTCATAGACTGAATGCTGGGACTTTGGCATCGCAGCTGGTGTGCAAGGGACAAGTTTCATCTGCTCAGTTTTCACAACTGCAAGCATGTTTCTGAAGTATGACCACCAACTCTTTCAAAAAGATTAAGCAATGGTAAAGGAATCATGTTTCCTTCTGAAACCATCATTGTCGATAATGGTGGGTTCTAATTCTTGTTCTGCTGCATATTTAGCATAAAACAGGAAGTTCTTCAGTGGAAAAGTTTCTGGGCACCAGTCTTTTCTGTTATTAAGCTCCCAGTGTCATGCTCACACTTACACTTTCTCTGCCTCTGCTGTCATTTTTCCATACAAAATTGACAACTGCTCCAGGAAGAAATGTGAAGTACTCTGGAAAGAGTATCTTACTGCCTAGCAGCTAAGGCAGTGTCTTTAAGGAGGTTACAAAGGAATTGAATCCTAATTGCCATAGGTGAAGGCTCTAGCCATTCAGATACTAGATAGAAGAGAAACAAGACCATTATTTGCATGGAGCTCTGTCTCTTGCACATGCTAAGAAGACACCTGCTAGGTGAAGCCTGGAGGCAAGACAAGAAGAACAGCTAGTGAATCCTGATAAAGCTTAGGTTTGGATTAGTTGCTGAACTGCCCCAAACCATCAAGGCTGAAACATTTCTGAGCAGAGCCAGAAGGACAGCTTTAGGCAGATAAAGAGCTTTACAGTTAAAAATATGGTGATGAAGGACTTTGTGTATCTCCAGGGCTAGGTGGCAGTTGAGATAAGTGCAGTCTTTCTTGCGAGAGCTATGTCCACAGAGGTGAAGACTGGGGTTAAGGGCAATTGGAGTGATTGGCTGAGAAGAGCAGGGGACTTCTTGGGCCTGGCAAAAGAGAACTTTGAGCAATTTAGATCTGGCAAAGAAAAGACAGAGGTTAAAGCCAATTCATTCTTAAACAAGCTTAATTACATTTCTGATCAAAAGGTTTCTAGGTCGGCTGATGCTTCTGTGAAACTCTAGAGAGAAATTAAGGTGTTATGAATAACTGGGCAGAAATGAGGGTTAGGTATGATGTTTTGGGTTATCTTTTAATTTAATAACAAGCATTTGTCTTCCTCTTCTGTCCCATCTTCCTTATTTCCCAAAAGAAGCTAGTCTCTTGACAATGAGTGATAGCACAGGAAACCTAATTTTCTATTCTGATAACATAATCCAGTTTAGGTAGGATTCATGATTAAAATTTAGCCATTCAGAGAAGTGCTGAGCATGAATCATTTAAAGATGCCACAACAATGCTGGGGTTTTTTAGATATTTCTATTATATCATTCAGTTTGTTGTTTTCTAGTAAAGGTCTAATTTATGTTCACTTATGAATTCAAACAAAACACTTATGTGCTACAAGGACAAGGCATTTACAGAAGGACCTGATGGTTTAATCTTGTCCCACTTATTTGGAGTTAACACTGTGTTAGGTATCTCACTGCTCACTGCCCCCACTAAGATGCAGTGAGCACTTTTAGTTGCTCACAGGGAACTGGCTCCTGACTTACCAGTGAAGGGTGGTGGTAGAGTCTGCCTTGCATTCTGCAGCTGCTTGAGGTAGCAACTTGCTCACATTCAATGTGATTTTTGAGCAAAGTTGACTTCATACCTTCTGTTTCAGGTCTATACAAAGATATTTCTGCATGTATATTTATGTAAAGTCTTTGGTTTGGGTGGGTTTTTTTTGAATTGTGCCCAGAACTGAATGCATGTGTGATATCTGTGTGCCTTAACTAGCCAGTCCAGGTAACTTAACCTCTTACAGTCCTGCAGGAAAACTGGGGCTCATCGGAAGGTGAGGGATAGTACATGTATGGGCTAAAGACCATGGATATTACCTGTTGCTAGGAAAAGAAAACCAAGGAGATGTTCAGGTGAGGGTTCTTCGGCTGACTCTGTGCAATGGACCTGGACACTGCTCAGCAAGAACAGGCACCAGACAGCCATGCTGTTCCTGGGCACACATGCCTGGTTCATAGAGATATTCCCTGGGGACAGAACAAAACCCTCAGTCAAACCAAGTCCAATTCCATCCCATCACCTGCAGGTATCAATAGCTATTGAAGTATCAAAGCAAAATTAAATTTTAAAATTAAGCACTCCTCCCAAGACTTACATTCAATATCTTTTGTCATGTGTCTTTTATACAACCCTCTTGACTTCAGTGAAGCCCTGACAGACAATCACCTTGAGTCAATGAAGCAAGTTCTGCCTTGGAGCAGAACTATTTTGTCAGTGTTTGTATCTTTCTTAAGTTGTGAGGGTGGATTTAGCTCAGTGAGTTCTCAGCAAGACCTGTAGCTAGAATGTCCCACATGTAAAAAAGAATTACACAACATTATTCTAGGCAGGAGTGTTTTCTTTGGTTAGCCTAATGCTCCATAATGTCAGTAACAGGGACAAAATACTGGGTTTTTTGTTCTTGTGCAGAGCTACCAGCAGTTGTTGGCAAGTTACAATTTTCTATCAGGCCTCAGTGTATGTACGCTTTCTCATTCTGAAGAGCAGAATGTATACACAAGACATCCCCACATCTAGTTTGTGCGTTTTGTCCATTTCTCTTCCCCCCCCCGCAGTGTGTGATGTCAGTCCCATTTTGTTGCTGTAATCTGTCATTTTCAGCATTCTTCCTGCTCTTTGCCATTCAATTGATGACTGTTTCTTTCATGTAGTCTTATTGTCACACTTCATTTAACTTATTCAGCAGTTAAAATTCTGATTATTGCATTATCCATGTTGTTCTGTGATATGAAGGTTGTCCAGCTTTGTCTGTCACAGCTTGGGGCTGATGTAGATGTCAGCTGAATGACCATATATTGGCTGGAATAGCCCTTTTCATGTTGCATAAAAGACTAACTTGCAGTGGACAATTCCATTGTCCTAATTTTTCTCATCATTTTTAATATTCCAATTAAAGTTTTTAATTTTGAATAGACTATATCCTTCATGTATGTACATGAGAGAACATTATATTTTAAAAGACATACATAAATGTCATATTTATAGAATGCTTGTGCTAAGAAAATGCTGAATAAAGCATTCATGAACATAAATGCACTCCAATTCTTCCAAATTCTTAAATACAGCGCTGACTTTAAGAATGTGTATAGTCTCGCTCGCTCTTTGACATCGCTTTTGTTCACTGTGCTTTTGATGAGTCTGTGCTTTAGAAAGTAAACTCTGATTATCTTTAAAAGTGTGAGAGAGAGAAAGAGAAGGACAGAAAGAAAGAGAAAACAAAGAACAAAAGAGAAGAGCAAAAGAAAATAAAGAGAAAAAGAGAAAGTAAGAAAGAATACCTTTAATTTAAATTTTTGAATGTTTATAAATTGTTGAGAATTCTGGTGACATGTATGGACCACTTGCAGCAATAAAAAATCCTCTTCTACTCTGCTGCAATTTTCTAATCACCACTGCCCCCTCTGTGCTTTCTGTGGATGAACCACAAAAGCTTTCTCTATTAAAGCCTGTCGAATTGTACCCTCTTACATTTTTGTGTACGTTAGAGGGATCCAGGCTGAAAAGACACTGATATAAGAATCTATATTTTCCTAATATCTGAAGTCATCTGGAAACAGAACAGTTGTTCTTCATTGTGCTGTATACTTTGTGTAAAGTGTTAGACCTGACACACTGTTCCCATTTCTGTGTTAGTGCTATGAAGATTCACTGAGGTGTGCTGAAGAACAGGGAACAGTGGCCAAGCTGAAAATGTCGTCTGAAAACTGAGGCAAGGGCACTGTACATTGAATGAAAAATTGCTTTGCTTCTTGTTGTTTCTTAAAAATAAAAAATCAATAGAAGGAAGCAAAAGAGAGTTTTGCTGAGAAGATTGTTCCTTTCAATTCTGTAAGGAAGCCTGAGGCATACTGATTATGTCTTTGTGCTTCTGTGTTGGATTGTAAAAATGAGTATTATTCTAGTAGCAAAACTTGGTGAAAGCATAGAGCACAGTAAGGAAGACGCATATGTGCCCATTTCTGGGAATGCCTGTGTCTTTTTAGTCACATGAAATTACTCACAGAAGTAAGGATTGGTACCTATAGTGTTGTAGGTCTGGAAAATATTAGGTGAAATATTAGGTCTAGATCAATAATCAGCTACTAGCTCTTTTCTGTCTGATGTTTTTGCTCTAGCTTTTTTCGGATTCCTGCATTGGATGTACTAATTGAACTCTGCTATTGTAAGAATCATCTATAAAGCAAAGCTGTTTAAACTTCTTTCCTTCCTGTCATCAATGGAGTGGTTTGGACCACTTAAAGAATCACCTTCAAGGCTACTAGCAAAAATGATTTAATAGGAAATTATAAAAGCATGACTTCACAGAATTTGATGGCAAAGTTCACTCTATTACTTAATCCATGGATGAAACGTACACAGGACAATTAAGTTAGAAATAAACTAAAATTATGTATACAGAAACTGAAGATGCAATAGGCTAAAAGAGAGACATACAAAGGAAAATCGAGTTAGAATTGATTTCTTGTGATTTGTACATAGATCGGGAATGTGGAAAGGTTGGGGAGACAGTCCTGTTGAGTCACATGGTTCAGAGAAGACCTCCTTGCATTCTAAACTCTTGATGAAGCATACGCGCGGCTGGATCCACTCCTAGTCCCAGACTTGGGCAACGGTTTATGTCTAATGGAATACAGAAGGGTAAGGGAGATCCCTCCTGTTGAGTCACAAGGTTCAGAGAAGACCCCCTTGCTTTCTAAACTCCTGTCAGAGCTTAGGTGCAGCTGGATCAAATCCTAGTCCCGGACTTGGACAACAGTTTATGTCTAAAGGGATTAAGAGTATAATAGCAGCCTGAGATTCATTCACAGTTGAATAAAATTCACAACAATGACTTACATATAGATCAATGTACTTGCTATAGAATATTCAGGTTAGTACACACACACATGCACAAAGACACTAAGAGACATACATATAAGCAAATAAAAGAGGTATATCTATTAAAAATTCCCCTCAAGTTCAGCAAAACTATTCACATCAAATGCTTCAGCATTTTTCTCTACAGCTGAAGGGTTGAGTCTCAAGGAGCAAAGAGTATCAGCCCAGGTCCCGTCAGCTTTTGGCAACAGATGTCCAATCTTCACAAACTGAAGAGTTTGCGAGCTCTGAGAAGGGTCCCACTCAGAGGGACATGCTGGTCGCAGCCCATTGCTGTGCAGAAGAGCTCAGAGGGTCTCACTTAGGTCAGGAGATGACTGGCTTTAGTCATCAGCAAATTACTGGGATTCCTGTAGGTACTGTTTCACATGAGTTACGATTCAGATAAGGAAAGGCTCCAAGACTGTCAGAGAATGACTTAAGGTTCAGATACGGGTTGCTCCAAAGCTGTCAGGAGAGGACTGAGATATGTCCCAAGGTTGTCAGGAAATGACTGATTATCCCTACTCCCGTCTCCAGCCTCCGCCAGGTAACAGGAGTCCTTGGTACAGTTAGTGCAGCTGCCCATCTTGGCTATGCAAGAGTTCCTAGCATGGTCAAGGGACACTTAACTACCCAAACCATTACACTTAGGCTAAGGTGTAGCGAGACTTCCCGAATTCATAGATCAGCCCAGAGAGGGGGGGAATGCACCACCACACTTTCCTTCCACTCCAACACTTTCTCATAAAAGCATTTCCCTCAAAGTTGAAGGGAACAACCACCATGATCAAGTAGTTTGGATGAAAACCCACAGCTTAAGCTATGCAGCTGACATGATCATTTACCTTATGTGATCTATTAGCCTATAATAAAGACAAAGTTACAATTTCAGAAATTAAAGTTTGGTGGAAGAAAATTAATCACATCTCCAGTTAATGTTTGTGATTTAGTTTATGAAGCCTAGAAGTGGATTTAGCAGCACCCACTTGAAGAACTGGGGTGTTTCACAAGGAAACTGTGCTTCTTTCTCAGCTCTTTCTGGCATTCCCATAGGACTTTGTAAAAACATTCCTTCATTCTGGGCGGTACTTGCTCCTCTCCTGACTATTACCTCTTGTGGTTATGGTTATTTGCCAGCTTTCACTGTGGCCAGAACCTGCTTGCAACTGTCTATGCTTAGCTATGCAGAAAACCCTAAAGGTAGACAGGCATTGCTAGTAGCATGCAGGGCACACGGGCCTGAGGATAGCTAGCTCTCCCACTTCAGAGGTAGCTGAACATTTCCTGTGAATTGATTTCTTTGCTGTTCCCTCTTCTTTCCCCACTTCTAAGGCCCTTCAAGGGTCCTTGCACCTTAAGTTTGCCTACTGGAGTTCAGAGATAGATGGGTCTGAGAGTGAAATGTTTAAACAGAACTGGCACTTGACTTGTGACAAGTGGCACATTGCAAGAAATGCTCATTTTCTCTATCACTGTCTCTGTTTTCTTCATCTCTGCTTTCACTGTCTCTGCCTCTTTATCCCTCCTTTATTCATAACGTGTAATACGGCAGCAAAGAGCCCTAGACTGGCTTGATTTGGTGTGATGGGACGTTTCATATGAAACCAAGCTTTGTCATAACTGTCTGTGGAAGTGAAGCTTACTGCTTACAGTTCATGAAACTTTTCTTTTGGTCTCTAATAGTTAGCCTTGCTGTGATGGTCTGACAAATTATAACCAATGTCTCAAACATTTGTTAAAGAACTTTGGTGGAGAAAACAGCCTCTGTAAAAACACTGGAGTTTTGTGAACAGGACAATGTGGCCGGAGGAAAGGGCCCCAAGGAGGATGGGACCACACTTCTCCAAAGCCACAATTCCTTATCTTAAGTGACTAGGAAAAGGAGCACAGCATATGCACCTGGAGGAGGAGGCCCCACGGAAGATGGGACTGTGCTTCTATCTTAAGTGGTCATGACAGCAGGAAAAGAGAGGCAACTCCGCAATGACCCCCCCGCCAAAGCTCACTGACTGATTCCAGAGAACTCTGGGAATGGGAACTGCGCATGTCGAGACCATCAACTAACACACTATAAAAGAAGGGAGAATGAGCTCTCAGTGCGCGCCCTCCGGAACTGGATCTCTATGCTGGCTGGACCAACGCTGGACCCAGGACTGGTGAAACCCTTTCCTTCTCTCTCTCTCCCCCCCCCCCCCCCCCCCCCCTCTCTCTCCCTTCTCTTTTCCACAGTCCCTACACCTCATTCTATTAAACATAAACCGTTGACCAAGTCTGAGACTAGGAGTGGGTCTAGCTGCCCCTGGGCTCCTCTCTGAGAAGGAGTCCAGAAAGCAAAGGGGTCTGCTCTGAAACTTGTGACTCAACGGGAGGGCTCTCCTTCTGATACAGTTTCATGTTCCTTTTTCCATTTCTTTTTCTACACCTCCCTTCTCTTTTCAAAGAGTGGCTTAATGACATGTTGCAAGGTTCATATTGATAAGTTCACTTGTACTTGGGCAAGGATAGCTAGGTTGAATAAATGTTGATTGCTGTTTGAACTCCCTTGGTGTTGTTTCACCGCAATTCTTACAAAGGAAATCCACAAACCTGAGTCGCTCCAACTTTGGGACATGACACTTGCATCATCAGCCTCATAATTTATAATGGCTATTTAACTGCTGGAATGTATGTCAAAAACAACTTGACTTCTGTTGTTGCACAAGGGAGCTGAAAATCCATGCCAAACGATGGGATTCAGAGAAGAGTTTCCATATGTAAAGAAAGGGAAATGAAATTTGACAAAAAGAGCAAACATGATAATGTGATTTTGCTCTTGTTTTGGTTTTGTGTCCATTTGTCCTATTCCCATGTCCCTCCCTTCTCATGAGGCTGAATGCAGCTCCAGCTGCTTCTGGTATGTTTCCTACAGCATCTCCAGCCTCTATCTAACCAGGAAACACTCTCCCCAGGCCTAAAATAGCTTTACATTGTTATTTTACAGTTGTATTTTTTGTCTCAGTCACTCAGCCACTGTGGGAGATGTAACTTAACCTTCAGAGAGGACCTCTGAGCATTACAGGTTAACGAGAACAGCTGATATGCATTCATGCTTCAGTCTGCAGTGTAATGAGTTCAGCAGTTGTACATTTTTAAAGCACTGTGACACAGAGGTCAGGGGATGATATCCAGGGCAGAGCAGAGTTATGGAAGAGGATTAGGATCAGCTAGGTTTTAAAACTGCTGATCACATTTGGGGGACTAAATGTAATTTGTCTAGCTCTGATAAAATTAAAAACCAACCAAAATATGACTCTCTTTCACTTAAGATAAAACATCCAATTTAAAAATATTTAAAATCTGAAAGAGATTGTATTGTAATGTTGCAGTCCTCTTACCAGATATGTGATGCAATGTAGTTGCCCTGCATATAAAATATACTTTGTGTAGTCCCATGGATTTCCTTTATGTCATGTACTAGTCTTACACTTAGGCATTTATTTCTATATTTTGCTAAGTGGCTTTGCCATGTGGAGCAGGTCTGAGAGAAGTGTTTCCTCTGGGTCACACTTCAGCCTCTCTCACAGCTGATACAGGAGATCTACTGGTCCTCCTGATAGGACTTCATGTACTTGAACATCAGCAGCTGCTCTGCCTCTGGGCACAAAGGTCCGGCAGAGTGGCTGCCATGTGCTAGAGAATTTAGCCTGGCTGATGACAGTCCATAGGGGGATTTGCAGAGTGCCAGAGATGACAGCAAACTGTTTGTTGCTCTTTTTGTTTTAAAGATTAGATTGAATTCTGTGAATCATTCTCCAGTTATTTTACCAAGGACTCTCATAAGTGTGTTTCCACGTTTTGTGCAAACCTGTAATTCTGTTGAGTTTGAAATGACGTGTTGGACAAGGGAAGAGGATGCAGGTGAATCATACCACTACATCAGGTTCAGACCCCTAACTCCAGGCAGTGTGAGCAGCCTGCTGGGAGCTCTGTGAGAGGAAGTCCAGCTTTCCAAGCTAGGCACATAAGGTAAGCGGTCTCTGCTGCAGGGCAACTCGCCAAGCTTAGATAAGAGCTGGGTTTCAGGTGTACTTGACCACACTTGTGTCTTACCATGCAGACCCTATTATTCCACCTGGGTTTCATGGCTTGTAGTCCAGGGCATATCTAGCTGGATGGGTGCTGACTGTTGCCTAAGCCAAAGCCATCTGACCAAGCTGATAAGCCCAGCTGAGAGGCAATTTGTAACTGCTCAGGCTCAGTGCCCTGCCAAGGCAGGTACACAGGACATAGACAGACAGACGTGTCTTCAGCTTAGTCCTGCTGTAACACTTGCTTAGACCTGGACTGATGAGGTGGCTGAGGAGAAAACTCAATTTGATTTAAAAAATGTACACAGCCATTGAAGACTTCCACCTCACTGATATGAATCATGTGTAGGGAAGAGGGCGTTTTGAGTCATATTCCACATTGTTCTACTATAAAGGGTCTGCCTGCACATCTCTACCTAATTCACAGAAGTCTATGTGCAACTTGGTGGGGTCAGGAGGTTACCGTTGAAAGGAATACCATGTCCCTCATGATCTCCATTTTCAAAGGGAAGTGTAAAACCTATTTATTGGGTTATGTATTCTTTCAATTCTATCAAACATCTTAGAAAGTTTTGGGATGCCAACAAACTGGTGATAAGCAGTGTGAACTAACAGTAGTACAGGCTCAAGTTTTCCTGTAGAGTGAAAATTTTGCCTTGAGTATTTGTTCCCCACCATCCCATGAAATGGACTTCCCCATCATTCTAAAAATGCTCTGCCAGTCCAGGGGTGCTTTAATCTTCTGATTTGGTTTCTTGGTATTCTAAGCCAATAAAATATGAGAGGGGTGTATACAGATACATAAGGTGTATATACAGATAATTTGAGGATAATTAAAACACTTAAATTCATGGTTGGTTTTAAAAAGATGGGCTAAAATCTATTCTGTCAAGAGGATACTCGTACAGCTCTGGAGCTATGTGCCACGTCCACTCGCACCTCTTTGGCCAACAGCTGCTCCTGATACTCAGTGAACTATCTGAATACCTCACCTTTCCACTCAGAGGGTTAAAACTGTATCATTCTACAAATGAAGTTCACCGATAAACTAAGAAAACAGACTACATCTTTTGTTTTGTTTTGTTTTGTTTTGTATTGTTTTGTATTGTTTGAGTAGTCTGCTTTGCCCTTTCTGTGAAAAATAAATTTTCTTCATTATAATCTATTAAAATTATAACAATATATTGTATTTTCCAGCTGGCAAAGGTGATTAAGTTGTCATTTATCTTCAGTGCAAGATTCTTGGGTTCATTGGCTGTTTCATTACTTGTGTCTATCTCAGGGAGGTGTCCAAGTACATAAACAGGGCTCCAAGATGTGCTGCAATACAAATAGTACCATAAAATTTATTATAAAGTTTGATATTTATGCTGAAACTTTTCACAGGAGCTGGACTTTCTCTACATCACAACTGTTGAAAGAGGTAGGAATGGCTGTAGGCCTTGTATTTTCAGAAATTAATCTCAAATTCAACTGATTTAGCTTCTGCTCAGTTCTTGCAGGAGGGCACACTCCATCAGCCATAAGAAACCTTCAAGGAACATATGGGCATTCCTTTCCTAGGAAAAAATAGTTTTCCTCAAAATATACTGATAAAGATTTTTCAAAGTTTGCTATGTTTACAAATGCTAAAATCCTTAGGGAAATTTGATTTTAATTCCTCCTGATCCTTGAGATCCTGCCTTCAATTAATTGAAAATATAGGAACTTTCACATTTGCTGGTGATTTGAAGAAAAAATGTCTCTCCTGTGAAGTGGATGTCTCAGGACAGCCCTGGCCTGTACTGGGAACACTTGTACAGTTTAGTACCTTCAGCTGAAGTAGGACCAACATTTAGTATTACATAAATCCATAACCCTTTCTGGAAAGTGTGACTGAGGCCAGGTGGAAAGCAGTTGTAAAATGCTTTGGAAACAGGCTTTTGTCTCTCCTGTGTTTAAAGCTGTTTGTAGGACTAGTTATCTAAAGTTAACACTCTGTGCAAACCTAAGTCTCTTAGAAGTTGTGTTCACATGACTGATTAAAATGTCACTTTAGTCCCCTGTAAGGTCCCAGGAATCTGGGACTGTGGGACTACTGTTACCCATTTGGAAACATCAAGCAAGGGGCAGTATCTTGCTGCTGGTGCTCTTTGAAACAGAGGAGAGAGTAACTGAATTCTGTAGCCTCCCCAGGACTGAATGAGCAGATCCCATTCGTTATGTGCCATAAGGAGAAAGATAATTTCGAGGTAATACTTAATCTTCCTGACATATCACATGCCACACACAGGCTTTTAGTGTCCTCTGCTCTGAAACACAGAGAAATGAGCCCTGCTTTCCAAAGTAAAACTGAATATTCCCCCCCCCCCCCCCCCCCCCCAAAAAAAACCCAAACAGCAAAACAGGAAGAAATGAAACAGACAGCAGAACTTACTCAATTATGAAACGCATGCTGTGAACCCGGTTCTTTCTAAGCTGCTGTTGGAAAGAGCTGACTGCCCCTGCCATGCTGGTCGCAGCACCAGCCCGGGTGGCTGCCAGGGCGGCGCTGCCCCACTTGCCGTAGTGCTGCGGGGGCCGAGCAGCCGCCCCAGCCCCGAGCTGCCGCCCTGCTGGGGTTAGGTAGGAGGGGACAAGGAGCAGGCAGCGGATCCACACAGAGGACCTGGCCTTAATAGTGCTCTGTGTTTAACAGGAGTTTCTCAGGGTAAGAGAGGAATTTGAGGGAGGCACGATGTGCCTCTTTGCTGTTGTGCCGCCAGTGATGCTGGCAGGAGGAAGCTGCCCATTACGGCTCTCCAGGCCAGCAATTCAGCAGGAAGAGCCTTGTATCTGCTAAAATTGCCTGGCATGGCATAGTCTGTACAAATGAAACCGCTTCCTTCGTCACAGGGAAATTATCACTGAGAATTAATACCTTCTGCTAATGATAAAAGAATTTAAAATTTCCTGACAATGTCATTCTTATCACCCAAGATACCCTTATGAAATGCATATTTCAGGTACATTGTCTGCCTTAAATAGACACCCAAACAGTACATAGCTCTCAGAGGAAGACAACATCGCCTTGTAAAATTCAATGTATACTAGCGACAGATATTTCATTGTAGGTAGTGTGAGTGGGGGATGAATTTTGTATTTCAGACTGTGACTATACAACACAAACATGAAAGACAAATGGGATAAAGGCAAATGGCTTGTGACCCAAATATCGTATGATATTTTCTATGCAGATTGAGACCCACATTTACAGAATCCTGCATAGCTACATAAATACCAAGGGGAATAATTTCTGAGAATTGCTGCAGGCTCATAATATTCTCATTCTTGTTTATGCTTTCTTATATCTGTTCTCATTCCAACATTACTTTTCTCCTCCAAAGGGTTACATTTCCTTGCTGCTTCTTCTTTTGGTTTGTGACTTCTCTGTTAGTTCATTTCTTTAGTATTACTATTTTTCATCCTCAGCCTTTTTGTGGAGCACGTTTTTCCCTCATCTAACCTCATAGTCCTAATTCCCCCCCTGCTATTCTGCTTGCCTTCTGTTGCTTCCCTTCGTTTCCCTAATATTTTGTCTCCTAGAGTGCGAACCACATTTCCTCATAATCCTCCTTCCTCCACTCTCCACTTCCGACACTCATACTCACCCCCACAGAGATGCCTGCTCTACTACCGCCTGACACCTACTCACAGAAACTCCTGTTGCCACATTTCATCCTTCCCCCCTCAAAAGTGAGCCTCTCAGACATGCTGTCATCCTGAGAGACACTTGTGTTCCCAGGTCGTCTCACAGACACCTTGTGTTCTATCTGCAGAGACACAATGCCATATTCTTGCCTTCCCTGGCTGTCAGAAACTCACTGTCAACTTTTCATGTGCCCCATGTTCTCTCAGTCATGCTCTTTTTACTCTGACTGGCCCAAATACTTCCATTCTCTGCCCTCATCTGCCCAGATGTGTCAGCCTGGATGAGCTCTTTGAGCTGCAGTCTGGTCTCTGCCACAAAACTACTAACCAGCTTTAAGCAGATCACAGAAGCTTCATTTTCTTTTTGCTTTTGTTTTTCATCTTTTCTTTTCTTGCCTTTTCCCCTTCCCTTCCCTTCCCTTCCCTTCCCTTCCCTTCCCTTCCCTTCCCTTCCCTTCCCTTCCCTTCTCTTCCCTTCCTCTTCCCTTCCCTTCTCACTGAGGATTATGAAAATCCTCAGTTTGAAAGCACAAAGGAACTGTTTTGTTCTTTTATTCCCCAGCACCTTGTGCTCACCTTGAGTTGGGACAGGCTGCTGGGAAATTCCCTGGTTACACAGCAGAGACTCCTGGAGTCTCCACATCAGTGATCTGCCCCAACATGACTTCTCTATGAGGTTTTTTTTTTTAATTAATTCGATTCTCTCTTTTATGGGCCTGCTTCTCACAACATCTTGCCTCCTTCTTAAATGCACTTCACAAATGAAAAGGGAAATTGATTCAGCAGTAGTTACAATGTTCCACTTGTGCAATTTGTTTCATATGTACTATGTGTGGTGGTGTTTTGAGTAGTTGTAAAGATACTCAAAACATTTTTAATTCCCCCAGTTGAGAGTGGAAAGTGCAGGGGTGCAATGAACAGGGAGGAAATTTAACATTAGAATTTAAATATTTGCATGTGCTTCTTTCAGTGCTTTGGGATGAGAGGAATGGAAATCTGCAAGCATTTGCGTTACAAATCGCATTTGGAAATCCAAAAGTTTACCCAGCTTGTGAAAGTGTCAACTTTTGACATGTGATAATGTTCTTGAATCCTGCAAGGACTGGAACAATCAGGATTTGCTCTGTGATTGTGAGATGCACCTCTGTATTTTTTTAGCAGCACTGTGGGACTGTGATACAGTGCTTGGGTGTAGGCAGTAGAAGAGCCTGAAGCTCTGGATTGGGTGTGTGTTACATCCCTAGCCTGTGCAGTGGCAAGGCCTGGGCACTGTGCAGCCCCTTTCCGTCCCTCTTTCTTTCTAATCCCACAGTTCCACAGAAAGGATACACAGTCCCATGGCCTTATGGGAGCGAGGTGTATTCCCACAGGCACATTGCTTTTGTGGCAGTGGACAAACAACACTTCAGTATTTTAAAGCAGTGTACTCCAGATAATGCAATTTAGACTGCTACACTAGAGTCATAAAGAAGGCACAAATTCTTTTTCCACAAAATATCTCCATTTTTGCAGAAACATCTCTTAGCTGTGGGTTGGTCCTATACCTGTGCCTGTGAGTGTGGATCAGGCTAAAAGAAAGTAAGGGACAGTGATAGGGAAGGTTTGTAGTCTCATAAACTGTTTGTCCCATTGGGGCCTCTTGAGGAAGAGAGCTGAATTATCACTGGAAACCAATTTTCTTTCCAGGCAGCCCCTGAATGTGGACCAAGCTTTGTCTTCTAAGTGCAAACTTGAGGCCTTTCTTTCTGCATCTTCTACACCATGTTTATTGCACATCTTTATTTAGAAGCTTTACATATGGCATGTTCTCTCATGAATATGATTTCTTTCATTTAAAAGCCATTTTTAATTTTTAGAAAATTGTAATATGGCTCACCAACTTGTAGAGAAATTCCACGCGGGGACAGACGACAGGACACCAATATGATGATCAAAGTCACCAGTTTATTAGTCATAGCTGATTATTCTTATACTATTCTCTAAGTTCCTTAAAAGCTCTGATTGGTTGCTCCATGCAAGCATATAGTGTCCACGCGCATAAACATAAGATATAATTGGTTATACTAACTCTGTACACGCGCATAAACATAGGACATAATTGGTTATATCAACTAAAACATGCGAGACTTGTCTCAATCTAATTGGTCAAGATAAACTGCCGAATTGAGGTTCTTTGTGCCAAGTTCCCTTTATCGTGGAATGCGCACATGTGTTCTTCTAATTGGTATCTTTCTTTTTTTTGTCTTCTTGTTTATTCTGTTCAAGGCCTTCTAAAGGCATCTGGAATGCTCTTGCCACCATTAGCTAAATATGTTCCCACACCAACTGAATCTTATAATTTTCTCTGGACAGGCAATGCTATCTTAGGAGTCACCTTCATAATTTGGGATAGTGTGAAAACTGAAATATCAGTTTCAGATCATACAAGGACTGCCAGATTTTGTTCTCACTGATATCATGACTGTTGTACTAGCAAAAAAATGATGCAATATAACCTGATTGCATAATAATTCTTTTGAAGAAGATTATACTAAAAGGGATTTAATAATATGTGAAATCAAGCAGTATGTGAAATAGCCATAGAGAAATCACATGAAACTGTAGCATTGCCCAGAATATTTCTGTAAGGTCAAAGCATCGGTTGAATTTATGTGCCGTGGAAACAGTGTCAAATGAACTTTGAGATTTTAAAGTTGTTTGAACTGTAAACTCAGTGAAACTAAGAAGAGAGGAGAGAGAAGCATGCTCACACCCTATTCTACTCACATGACAGGATATGGAATGACCTCCTGGATTTTAGGACTGAGTCTGAGGAAAAAAAAAAAAAATTAAATCTACTTGTAACCACAAATCGCAGGATTAACTCCAAATTAAATACTGTAAACCTATAAAATCAATATGGATGCAAAACAGAAGACTCAAACTGATTACATTACAATAATTTATTTAGGGTAACTTCTCTTTACTGTTCCTTCCACATAAAAGCTGCTGATTTTATATTCCTTAGAAGCAGAGCTTTCATCTTAATGGATGTATTATTTTATTAAGGAATGTACCTTTTTTATTATTTTGATATGCAAGCTTGTCCATCAAGCATATTTTTATTGTGCAGGGTGCAGAATATTCTACTTACAGGCATTTTGATATGTGAGGTATTTAATTTTAGTTTCATTATGAAATGTAATAACCACTGTCAGTGTAAGAACTTGACACTTCATGCTGGATATCCTACTGGTCCTAAATGAAGATTTATTATTATGTGTAATTAAGCCGGTAAATAAAAACATGTGGTCTTTCATTTTCTGATGTATGCTATACAAGGGTGAAAGTCTTAAGTTTCCCAAAGACAAATGTTGGTACAAAAGATCAAAACCACCACTGCTAAATACAGGATTTATGATGCCATTGATAAATAAAGTGTACATCAAAAGAATTAGCAAAAATAATTAAAAAAGAAATCCCCTTCCCTCAACTCTTAAGTGGAAGGAAGAGGGAATGGCTTCAAAAGAAAACTATAGCGTACCATTAGGGATTCTAATTGCTACATCAAATTACAAAGGCAAGTACCTCATTAAAAATTCTTTTAAAAATTCATTTATTTCTACACTATAAAAAAATACATGTATAGCAATTATATAGAAAGTTATGATCCTGATAGTGTTTTGGTGAATCACTTAGACTTAAGCTGGATGATAGTGTAACATAAAATGTAATAACAATGACTAACACAGGTCCTTTTTCAAGTGTAAACCCTCAAATTATTGTAAACCCAGTTGTATTATTTTTTGGATTTTTTTTCTTACTGACACTCACTCTGCAGTGATTATGAGTACCCTGATATTTTACAGACAATCCAGTACAATTTGCTCTATTGAACTGAATAAGATTGATGGGGGCATGATTCTTCCACCTATACATAAATCAATGAATTTAAAAACTTTGTAAATCTTGTAAGAAGGCCAGTGTTTTTCATGCTAAGCTCCCATTTTGCAGATGAATGACCGTGGACAGTATAGCATGACAGAGTAATTCATGTTGGAGACCTCTGGAGGCCACTAGGTGCAATCCCCTGCCAAAAGCAGGGTCAGGTAGCAGGTTACTCAGGACGGTGTGGAGCAGGGTTTTGATTGTCTTCAAGCACAGAAGCTCCATGGACTCTCTCTTCTTTCATATACTGTGAGAGTAGTTCCGGCCCCCCCCCCCCCCCCCCCCCCCCAGCTGGAATTTCCATCATTCCGTCTTGTGTTTGTTGCCTCTCATCCTGTCCTGGTGCATGTCTGAGAAAAGTCTGACTCCACCTCCTCTGCACCTTATCTTTAAGTAGCTACAGGCAGCAATGAGGTGTCCACTTACCTTTCTCTTCTTAATGCTGAATAAAAACAGTTCCCTCAGCCTTTTTGCGTATGTTAAGTTTTCCAGTCTCCTGACTACGCTGGCTGTTAGCTGGATTTGCCTCTGTATGTCATTGTCTTTTTTATACTGAGGAGCCCAAAACCTGATATCCATCAAGACTCCGCACGTGCAGGTCTCTGGTGCAGAGACAGTTAAATAACAAACTGAATTCCAATAGCAGTTTAAAAATCTGGTTTAATATGTGATAACAATTTTTATGTTTTTATTTAATCCTGTAAATGTGCCATACAGAATCCTTTTCTATCTAATGCATGATGGATCCCTGTCCTGGTTTCAGCTGGAATAGAGTTAACTGTCTTCCTAGTAGCTGGTACGGTGCTATGTTTTGAGTTCAGTATGAGAAGAATGTTGATAACACCGATGTTTTCAGTTGCTGCTAGTAGTGTTTAGACTAATGTCAAGGATTTTTCAGCTTCTGATGCCCAGCCAGCGAGAAAGCTGGAGGGGCACAGGAAGTTGGCACAGGACACAGGCAGGGCACCTGACCCAGACTGGCCATCAGGGTATTCCATACCGTGTGACATCCCGTCTAGTATAGGAAGTGGGGGGAGTGGGTGTGGGGGATCGCCGCTCTGGGACTAACTGGGTGTCAATCGGCGGGTGGTGAGCAATTGCACTGCGCATCATTTGTACATTCCAATCCTTTCATTATTGCTGTTGTCATTTTATTAGTGTTATCATTATCATTATTCGTTTCTTCTTTTCTGTTCTATTAAACTGTTCTTATCTCAACCCGTGGATTTGCTTCTTTTCCCGAATTTTCTCCCCCATCCCACTGGGTGGGGGGGGAGTGAGTGAGCGGCTGCGTGGTGCTTAGTTGCTGGCTGGGGTTAAACCACGACAATCCCACAGTGCTGTCTGGTCATTGGTGTCCTCAGATGAACATGCCTGTCCTTGTGGAGTCTGTTAGGCCATGGACATTGCAAAAGATGGAGGAAGGAAGCAACTCCCTAGCTCACTATGATCTTGCTTCAAAGATGATTATTTGTACAATCACATTGACACTGACAGAACTATGGCAAAGCAATAACGTAAAAATTGTCATAGTAGTTGGACAAAGCCCATCTTGACAAGAATCCTATTTCTAAAAGTGGCTAATAGTGTCTACACAGGGAAAGAGCACAGAAAAGACCCAGGGTCTATCTCCCACCAAAATGTCCTAATACACGAAGAGGGGGAAGTATTGCATTAACTCCTTGTAAAACTGTTGAAATAATTTGTCTAAGAAAAAAAGGTTTCTTTATAGTCAGAATTGGAACTCTACTGAAGACCTTTCAGTAGATTTGTCTGGCAATTTATCTCCATAACTCTTCATAAGGAAATGCCAGTTCATCTGGAATAAAGAATGTTACAGAAACACACCTTTTTCAACTTTTTTTTTTAAACTCAGGCTGGACTTTTGGAGAACACTAGAATGAGATGGGTCATCTCCAATTTACGCACACAAGATATTTTTAGCTAAGGATGCAATTCATCTACCCTAACTTTCGATGTCTAAAAGTTAAATATCAAAGTCTGGGCTACTTACCCTAGAAACTGCCTCTAGAAGGAAGTTCATTTTATGCTAGAAATGGTATCCAGCATCAGTCAGATGAATCAGCGTGTCTCTACTTTTCTCCATTGATTATATAAACAGCCAAGGTCACTAGATCAGACTCACAAGTAAAATTTTAGATGTCTGAAATTAAGAAAAGTGAATATCAGTCTAAGTGTCCCAAATTCCAGTCACTACTGCAGAGTACATGGTTATTTCCACCAAAAAGAGAGATCTTTGGGAGATCTGTCTTTCTAATTAAAAATAAAATATGTTGGAAGTGGTTTTGTCTAGCACTAAAAAAACCTATTTTTGGAATCTCAGGGTGTGTGGGATGAAAACGTTATTTTTATATTAATCTGTCACACACTTAGGCTTTGGGCCAGTAAATTTAGCAGAGCATCTTCTAATTTTTAAAAATACAGAAGCATTGAGACACTAAGATCACCTAACTCTCTATATTAGCAACACAATGTTATGAAAATAAAGTTTCTTTCTTTTTCTGCATTAGCACATTATCATATGAGCTTACTGACTACAAGGCAGTGCCAGTAAAACACAGTTTTATCATTTACAATAACTTTTTTACTATATAAATATGATACACTGCTAATAAAATGCAATGGGAAATTGTGATGATGATACATTCCTTATTCCTAATATCAGGATAAAATCTCTGCAAATGGAACTCTTAGAAAATGCATGAGAAGAATATTTTATCTGTGGCTGCAATGTCAGCTGCAGGAGTAAAGTGAGGTTGGTAAAGCAAGTGTTCAGTATTGACAGGTGAAGCATCAGTCTGATGATTGTTTCTTTTGCATGCAGCCACCATAACTTGTTAGGAAAATGTTTTAGCTAACTCTGAGTGCAGCAGCTGTTATTGCCAAAGATCAGCAGCTATACTAAAGTAATGCTAGATGCCTACCTTGTGGCCTATAATTCCATTGATTTATTTAAACTACTGTCAAAAATAGGTATGCATTTTTTCCTGATAAATTTAAATCCTCAGTTTCTCATTAACTGTTTACCGTGATTTAAAAACAAAAAAACAGTGATGGAAACAGTGAGAATGAACACTCATGCAAAAATTAAAAAATATTTTGCAATTGATAGCTCGCAGGAGAATCTCAGGTTACTTACACTATCCATTGTATCTTTTAAAAGTAGGTAAGAAGCACAATTTGCAGCAAAGGCAGGTTTGGCCAAGTTACACTCCTGGACACTGCTGTCCAGCAATAGGCTTAGAAATGTGCAACAGGAATGAGAAATTATTCCATGTACATGTACAGTAATTTGCACAATAAAGGCCTTTGGATTCTAGCCTACGCTAGAATTGAGAGCCACACAGTGAGGTAGATAAGTGTTGTGCTGACTTTATAGATGGTGGAACTTAAGTACAGAAAGTCCAAGTGGCTTTGCAGAAACCCATGTAAGAAGTCAAAACAAACCAGAAACAGAGCCTTTTTTTCTCCGGGGCCCAGCCCCATGCTTTAAATAGAAAATGTTCAATCCTGTGACAACACCTTCAGTCTGAGCACAAAGCAGACCCCAAAGATTTTCTAAGCCCAAAATGGGTGTCTTGTTTTGAAAGATGTGTCCCTGAAGGGCGGCAGCAGATTGTGAATGTTTCAATGAGGTCACTTGCCTCTCAGGAACACAAGGGCAAGCTGTCTTTGTGACTGAATTAGGTTTAGGCTAGGAAAGCAGCTTGGGCTAATCACAAGGCTCCCAATGTGCACAACTGCTGCATCTGCAACATTTGCTCTCACTCATTTAACTTCCAGTTCAGAGGAGACCTATCTGCATCAGGAGTTTGTAAAGGCATCTGCAACCCAAAGCAAAGTGCTACTGTTCAGATCAAAGTTTTCCTCCTGTTTCAAGCTGAGTAGCCTTGATTGCTGGCTGTGGGCACTGTCAAGTTTAGTGCTCTGTGTATCTGATCACTTGATATGATTATCTAATTCCAGAAATGCTGTCAACCCACAGAAGAAATCTCTTGCATTGGAGAAAAAGGGGCGATCATTAGTTTCAAGTTTTGGGATCTTTCTCATTATTTACTGACTCAGGGAAGATTTTTATCAGTAGGTCAGAGAAATATTGGTGCGGCGCCTTGCACTGCATATTAATGTGTATGGACATGTTCTTCCAGAATGCATCCATTTTGCTAATTGCAGCAGCTTGAATAAGATTTTCAGAAATTTTTACTTTACTAGTGAGATCAGGCTTTATTTAGGTAAAAAAGAAATCTGTCTTTCACTATTAGTCTTTTTATAACTTTTTTTTTTAATTCTTTTTATAACTTTCTCAGCTTCTAAATGTACTGAAAATCCAGAACATACAAATTATATGCAGCAGCAGTTTTTTTCTGTTTCAATGCTCACACTTAGAAACATTGTGTAATCATAGGATTCCTACTATTAATGTGGCCCATGACGTTTAAATGATTTGTGAACTGTGAGCAAACTTCTTACTAATATTACAATGTGTTGTAAAAGTACTTCTCATGGTGTATACTATTTTATAAGTTAACTAAAGGTTTTATTTTCTGTTTTCCCATGCTGCTGGTGGTGTCTTCAACATTGTGCCTTCTCTCCTGCATGCTGCAAACCATGTATTATTTAAAAGATATTTCAGCTGTTTATTTTGAGCTCCTTTAGAAATACTAATGTTGGGAAGCAACATAGAAAGAGGTGTAAACTACAATATCTTGAAATGACCCAGACTGCAGCCAGCCTTGTCCACATACATGCTACCTTAACCTTGTGTATATTTCTGTGTAACTTTCCAGTCTTAACTTAGCTTTATCTGAGGAAGTATGTTGATACATCCTTCATTTAGCTCATTTGTCTTTCCATTTGTAATATATATTTAAGATAAAAACACTGTCAAACACTCTTTGCCTCTGTGAGAGACTGAAAGAGTTAATGTCTCAAACATTGTGGTGGGGCAAGTTCTGCTTAAATACAAACCCTGCACAGCAAGGAACCCAGGTGAAAAGCCCATCAGCTCAGACATCAGCAACAGGAGGGGGAGGGCGTGCTGGAGGGTGCACAGCTCCCTGTTCTGATAAGCTGTTCTGATACAAAGATCAAACAATGGCCACGTCTGCAGGGAAGGAGAAGTTACTCCCCAAATGACCCCCAAGCCCAAAGGCTCCGAAACTGTTCATTAGCCTGACGAGTTCGAGTGCCCACCCGAAGGAGGGGCAATGATGATAAAAGAACACAAACTGATGCCCAGGGTGCACAAGCCCACCGGGACTGGACCCCTCAGCTGACTGAACCAACGCTGGACCCAGGACTGGTGAAATCTTTCTCTCTTCCTTTCTCTCTGTCTTCTTCTCTCTTTCCTTTTCCTTTTCCACAATCCCTACACCTCATCCCTTTAAGACATAAAACCATTGACCAAGTCTGAGACTAAGAGTGGATCCAGTCGCCCCTGGGCCCTTCTCTGAGGAGGAGTCTGGAAAGCAAAGGGGGTCTGCTCTGAAACTCGGGACTCAACGGGTGGGATCTCCTTCTTCCCTGAATTGATGTGCATGGTTACACGGTTTACAGAAGTATGGCCAATTCTTATGCCAATTCCTGTTGTGAGAAACCCTGTCACCTACTACCATGCCTCCCCAGTTCTGTTTGCTTCTGTCATAAATTAAATCTTTTACTGATTGTTTGGTGTCCTTTCACCTTAATTTAGCCCTACGGAATTTCAAATTAAACACGACTCCCTGGTCTGTGCAGTCTGGGTCATGATAGCCTCTACACAGTAGGTTGGTCACAGACTATTCACAGGTTCCTTTGGGAAGCTGTGACCTCACAGCTAAAATTCATGTTTCCATTAGTATCTCACATCATAAGATAAGCTAAAGCAGCTGGAAATTCCTATGCCATTCCTAAAGTATAATTTTCTTTTTTCACTCAGTGAGCAGAAAGCCAATTAATCCTAAATGAACTGTAAGCCACTTCCATCTTTGTAGCACAAAACTTTCTGAATTTTAAAATAAATTAAGAAAGGGAAAACAGCAAAGTGTCCCTTTTTCTCATTTGATGTTACTTAGTAGACATTCAGAAATGTATTTTGAATAACTCATTTTCCTTGTACTTTTCCTCACTTATGGTTTCAGTGTCATTGTTCTGTAGCTAATCCACTACTTCAAATCATTTAAACATGATCTGTGGTAAGAAAGTCCTTAAAAGGAAAGGTTGTCATAAGATTTTTCATTGAAAGATATCCTGCATTTCCCACAAAACATACAAACTCAGATGTGGAATGGAGGTGCAATGAGATTTAGTGAAAGGAATACCCCGTACTGCCAAACAACCCTGTATCGAAAACCAGGTGGGATTAGGCTTTCTCAGAAAATCTCTGCTACTAATTTACAAGCCAGAAAAATACCAGGGTGAATGTGTAGGTACCCTGAGTGCCAGTACTGGGTTATAGTGAAGCCTGTAAAAACCAGAGCAAACTACTTGAGACTTTAAAAAATTAAAATCTATTCAAAGCTCAGAGGAACTGTTTGTTGACTGTTGTTTGTTTGAGCAGATTCAATATTCCCACCTTCAAACCAAAGACCTTTTTTCCCAAGAGGCAGATAGTTATTGCCAGCCTAGTTGTGGCTACCTTACTCTGCATGTTTGGGGAAAGAAAATGTAATGTTTTCAAAGAGTTTTCTGTTGAATATTTTAAAGGTTTAGGAAGAACACCACTAATGCAGAAGAGATTTGGCTTTTTTTTTTTTTTTTTAAGTGTTTGAGAAGATCAGCAAATGCTATCATTTTTCTTTCCATGAGCCTCTACAACTCATTACTCCAAAGATGCATGGTCAGTAGAAAAAGAAGAAAAACCTCCACTAGTTAAACTTTCTATTGTAAAAAAAGTTTTTGTTTCCTTTCTGAAAAGGAAATCAGAAAAAAACCCTGTCCAGCTTTGTACAACTTGATGGATAGATTAGCTTCAAAGGGAAGATAAAAGATTACTGATAACAGACAGCAAACAGATGCATCTTTACATTGCTGGGATTTTAGCTGTGACCCTAAGGTTTAAGTTCATGTTGCCAAATATATCTCTTTTAATGACAGTAGTAGAAGATATATAATTTATCTACCATTCCTACTCCCTTTCTCATGTAACAATACATCAAGTATTTTGTACTTTCTGAGTTGCATTTCCTAAAACAGTGATTTTGATCCAAATGAATTTACATAGGAATTCAGTACCTAGCTTCTGTAGGTTTATTTAGAAACCATGGCATAGAACAACTCCTCTTGGCTTGCTGGTGGTCTGCACTTAATCTCTAGATACATCAATAAAATGCTTATGTGATTTGCCTGGGTTCATTGCTGTCTAGGAGAAGGAAGGTAATTGCAGTACTTTGAACGGAAACATGGACAAGTAGTTTTCCAGAGGGATATTGTCCAGATCCAGGCCTGCAAGAAAGGCAAGAGAAATACCCCTTTCTTCCACTTTTGTGCTAAGGCAATAAACATGGTTGAGTATAAAAAAGTCATGAAAAATGCCACCTGATTCTCATCTGCCATTTGTTTCAATTTCCATATTATTCCTTTCAGTTGATTATCTTTCAGTCTTTCCCTTTATTCTTGCTTTCTAGTACAGTGCTCTCATCTTCTGTCTTTAGATTCTTCTTCCTCCCATTTGCATGCTTTCTTACACATGGTCCCTTTTTCATTCCTTCTCTTTCTGTCATACTTCATTTCCATACCTTGCTTCTTGTTGCATGGCCCGAGAGTTTCTCCTTAATTTTCAGCTGTGGCCCATGGTCAACATCAATCCGTTTCCTCAGAATCCTTTCCTTACGTTTGTCCCAAATCTCAGTGTGTTTTACCCCTTTGCTGTTCCTCTAGTCTAATTTCTAGACAAAGCAATCGTATTGTGTCAGAGCTTCCTTTTCTGTTACCCCTTAGGGTACGTAGGAAGGCTGCAAGAACATCACAGAAAGGATGGGCTTTCACATGAGCTTGTGTGATCTCAAGCCTATAAATCTGGCAGCAGTTCTAAACTCATTTTTTTCTGGGGATCAAGCTGACTTTGGCATTATGGACTTCAAGCCACTTTTAGGGTCAGTTCTATCTATTACACAGGGCTTAGTTGCTTCTTTCAGCTGATACAGCCACCGATGTGGGTAGGAGGAGGAGGCAATCAGACGTACAGATTGACAGCCTAATATGAAGAAAACCACTGCCAAGAATAAAACTTTATGTGCATTATCTGCAGTAGACATCAAGATCATAGAAAAGCAATAGTAACTCTTTAGGAGAAATTTGGGCAAGTCATGGCAATGTCTACTGTTCCAGCACAGCTGCATTTGAAAGCTCAGAGGCAGAGGATTCATAGTTTCCTGTACAACAAGGGATGCTTTGCATAGATGCAAGTAGACTCAAAGCTGCAAATAGCAGAGCTCTGTTTGGATGGAAGTTCCCTGATGGTTCAGATTGCAGAAAAGTGGTCCAGGTGTGCCTCTAGGCAGCAGGTTTGGGGACAGTAATGAATAGCTCAAAGTGGTTATACCAAAGCCCTTGGTAATTTTCAGAAGTGACACTTGACCCTGTGCAGGCAGCAAATATGTATCTTGTGTATCTCTAACACCCTCTGTAAATCTTGAGGTGGTTAATTGGGTCTTCTGCTTTTTGTAGTGTTCTGAATTTTATTCAGCATAAATATGGTTCAAAAAGACACCAAGAAAATCCTTATAACAAGATCTCCAAACCCTCCATTTATCGCTTTTCAAATACAGCCAGTATTATCCTAGCACTGATACTTCACTGCTCCAGTTAGGAAAGCAGTCTTTGAAGTGCCACCTAAACTGGGGCCAAAGGTAAACATAATGAGAGAGATTACTCTGCATGTTGAATAGAATTTGCATTTGATAATTTTGCTGTCATTTCCTATTACGTGTTTTGTACTTTATACCAAAGCTGCTGTGATGTAGTGCCCCATTTACACACTGTGCTTCAGTGTATGGACTCCTGCCTTCAGTACTACGATTTCAGTGCTGCATTCAACCTAAACTCACTGGGTGAGAAGGCAGCCTGATTCAGACTACTGTGACTCTCTTTGGACAGTGAATATATGATTTTGAATTTGTTTTAGAACTTTTCTTTGAATGTAATTGTTATTCCAGTTCTTCTTTCCCTTTTTATTTTTCTCTTCTCAGTTACATGGAAAAATATTTCAACCTGCTAAATTTTCCACCATTTTTAAAATGGACTTTGAGTTCTCTGGTTACTATTCTCTCTGACACTTCTTTACTAGCTGCTTTTGTTGCTATGGACTTGGGATAAATTAAATTTTATCTGGTCATATGGGCTACTTCATGCTGTTGATGAAACATTTGATAAGCTTATAGAGACAAATCCAGGGAAAGATGTGGAAGCCTGTAAGTCAGGGAATGTGACATACAGCTTTTAGCTATTTGATCCCCAGACTGGATCTGTAAAACCAAAGTTAAAAACTTAGGTTCCTGATAAAATTATGAGAAGAGGTAGGCATTTAAGAATCACCTCAGCAATTCAAGCTGAATGAGGAGATGGTAAATAGGACATGCTGAACACAGACATGTCCCTGACCTCCCACCACTCCTGTGGCGTTTAAGCACTTGGCTCAGATCTCTTCAGTGCATTTGATTACCTTCTCTGTGTGGTGAGAAGGCATAGCCATGGTGTTCACTTTTGGGCCCTACAACAAAACCAGCATATGTTGACCCCTGGGGTAACACCCCTCATCTTGTTAGCATATGAGTCTCCTGTCCACCTCTATTGTCAGACCTAGGCCTTTTGAAGAAAGGAATGCAAAGTTCATGGAGCCAAGGCAGGAGAGTTGAAGGAGTATCAATCAGCAGAACAGTCATTGGTGTACTCATTTAAGAATGGGAGTCCTGGATTTTAGTCTTGACTTCCTTTGCTGCTTATACATTTAATGTTAAAGTGAATCTTGGAAATGAAAAGGTACCATATCCCTTTCTGGCCTTGTTTCAGTGAAGGGTGTGGTAGGTAAACCTCTCCTTCACTTCTGTATCCATCTGTCTGTATTGTAAAGAGGTCCTTATCTTGATCAGTGGAAGAGATGGATCCTTGAACCTCAGGTCAAGGAATTTTTTCCTGGATGAGTGCATTAATGCCTATCTGTTCTTTAAAGACTGTAGGCTACTCTACCTCTTCCTGGTATTCGGGTGCATTTTATAGAGAAAGCAGCTAGCACCACCTTTTACAAAGAGTCTGAAAGGCTAGAATTCATCTGGCTCAATATGGACAGTAGATATCAAAGTCTGAACTAATTGTCTAAGATCCCTTTATAGTTAATGGAGAGAATTGGGAATTTACAGGGTTTTGTGGTCACTAAGGCAGAAAATAAGGCTGATGAACGACATCCTGCAAGTGTTTCATTGGCCACAAGTGGAGCTGAGGGTGAATATCTCAGCCACAGACATCTAAAGTAAAGACCCTGTGGCTAAGTGAGATAAATCCCATCCAGAGGATCAAGCATACCTGCTGGATTATGCCCATGGAGAAGCAAAATTACAGGCCTTTCTGGATTGCTGTAGAGTAAGAGTGAAGTACTTAGAAATCTCTAGGTGGTTGCTGAAGTCAGGAAAGTAAGCAGCAGATGAATCTCATTTTTTGACTGAAACATCTGAAGTCTGGTTGTTCAAGGTGTCTAAATCCCATTTTGGATCTGGCCTTTGATTACAGTGATAAACCTGGCTATTGCTGAAGTTTAAACGATGGGCTTAGTATTTTTTTTTCCCCTGTAAAGGACTTTGCCTTGCTCCTTAACCTCCCCATTCATTTATTGTTACTGTATAATGCTGTAACTGAATTGCCCTCATACACCTCTCAGTTCATATATTTTTCTGTGCTTTGTTGTGTCAAAATTAAATGGAGCAAAAGGAAAGAAAACCATCTGAACAAACAAATGCACTGCTATGCTTTGGAAATAGTTTCCCTGCACATTACAGATATTCAGAGTTATGATCCTTAAATAGGCAAAGAACACAGCTAGAGATGTTTCTGTAACTAATAGGTCATTTTATATCTTCAGTATGAGAATAAATAGCTTAAAGGAAAAAGGAAGAATTCCGTTCAAAGTATATTGTGGAAAGATATATTCACAAATATGAACCAAAGTTGATATGAAAGAACAGTATTACACTAAGATTAACGCAATTTATTATGCTTGCAGAACAGTACACCATTTGTCGGAAGCTTGTTTCAGTGTACTTTAAATTAAAAGCATAGAAAAAGTACAATGCACACCATCTATCTGTGCGACGTGATCATCAGCATAAGAAAACTGCTTCTCCTTTTGGGATAGTCTGATGCATGTCAATTCTTTTAAAGATTCTTAAAAAAAAAAAAAAAAAAAAAAAAAGCTTGACATTATCCTTACTAAATTAATAAAGACTAGCATTTCCAAGAAGCATAAAGGAGTGGGGACTTCAATCTTTCTGAAACTGGACAAGCAGCTCTTGGATTCTTTTGACAATCCAATCCAAACAGCTAAATCAGCAGGCACTTACAAGTGGTTATAGTGTTTTTCACTTGGAGTAGTGAAGGCAGATTAATTTGCTGGAATCATGATTGCTGGCCTAACCATTTAAAAATTTAAAACTAAATATAAAGATCAGATAAAATTCAGTTTAGAAGGAATTAATTAGCCTCTCTGGTCTTCTCCCCAATGTTATTAATTAATCCTTATATTTGATCAAAATTAATGTCCTGTATATAATTTTTGGAAGAGAAAGACAAACATGAATCCAATAGTTCACTTTGTAACTAAAAGTAATTGGTCATTCTTCTTCTGTTCACTGAAGTGTTGCTCACATCACGATGCTATTTGATGACTGGAGCTTGATGTTGGGAAAGAAAGAAAATGAAGGGCCGGACAGGCAGATGGAGTTTTTCTGTCTGTATAAATTCTTAGGGAACCACTATCTGCATGCAGCTGGATGTGAAAACAGAGAAAACTTCCCCAGTTTTGCTATCAAGTCAAACCCCAAGCTCAGGTTGTTAAATATTAATAACCCCTGGGAGTGCATTCTGGACCCATGCTAAAGGAAAGCTCTGTACAGAGTTTCATGCAGGATTCGACTGTGTGTTGCTCTGTGTGCTCCCTGATCTGTGTGCCTCCTGAGGTGTGTAATGATACTGCTGGTATGGGGATTATAGGGAAATAATTTCCTTCTCTTTCTCTGAACTCCAGCAGATTATATACACAGGGCTTACTAGTCTGTTTGCATGTGTTCCCCTGTGTGCTTTGAAGTATTATTCCAGTGATAATAATAAAGGAAAACAGATATTGTCTTCCCATTTCAGAATGGTGGCTCTTTACTAGCACTGGTGCAGAAGTGCAGAAGCCTTTTGAGTCAAAAAGAAATCAAATGTAAGTGTTCACTTTTTCTTTCTTTTTTAATGGGTTGATTTGTTCTCTTATGAGTAGTTTGGAGATAATATCATTGGAGAGGGTGTGAAAAATTGACAGCATTAAATATACCACATACTTACAGAAATTCACCAGAATTTTTTTTTTTTACTGATACCTGGCATCCACCTTTGAAGGTTAGTGAGTAGGGTAGTTCATACACATAATCCACTATTTGTAAGGAATGCTTGCTTTAGATGAGAATGTATTATTCAAGTTAGATTACATTTCTTTTAGCCACAAAAGAAAAGTAAAATTATGATATAAGCTTAATAAAAACTGAGGTAGCCAAGACAACTTCCCATAAACACTTATTTTTAAGGTTTACATATCTGGTTCATAAGAGTGTGAGGTGGATTGAAAACAGTAGAAAAATTTGTGTTTGCCTTTTACAGTAATAAAGATAACAGACATGAGGTGTGATCTCAATTTATCTTTTCCCCTTCTAATTAAAAACATCCTGTTATTGGAGATAAGTGTCATCTCATCAGAAGGAATTTATGGATAGAAGAAGTGAGACTGTTCCCTGTAACTCTGAGTCAGATGTGATAAAGGATTTACTGTAAAGTGTTATATATATGTAATGATAATGCTCTTAGTTTCACTGCTTTATGTGCAAGCTTTATATACTTTGAAGATACCTTTGATTTAAAAACAATTTAATTTAAAATACATTTTCATATTTTTGGTACCAATATTGCTTTAGAACTGTATTTTCTAGACAGGGTAAGAAACTTGCTTACTTTTCACCACACTTGCATTTTATCTAGTTTGGACCATGTAGACTGTGCAACTTGGTGAGAAAAGGGTTGCAAAAGCTGAGTCTGAGCCACTTGTATGTTTCTCTAGTCTATTCCCATAGACTATTATACTACTGAGAGCTTCAACACACATCAGTGTTCTTAGTAGAATAATTTAAGCTGCCTGCCCAAAACCCCAAGATATTCTCCCCATTCTTCCACCTCCAGAAGATCTTCTAGATGCTTCATCTTCCCTGGTCAAGGCCACTCTCCATGGGGGCATCTACAAGATCTGTGGAGGTTCTGCCATGGCTAACAGATCCACATCACTAGATGATTCCCATATAAAAGAAATCCTTGAAAGACAGCTATGGATCAGGTTCTCTGTGTCTTTGGTTAGATAGTAGCTAGACTTCAGATAAGTCACAGAGGAAATCTCAAACCCAAAAGTGGCCCCCACACACAGATAGGACTTGTGGGCTTCTATTCCATTGTCATGGCCACCTAATGTCCTTCTGCAAACTGCACGCACTGCTTACAGGGCAGAATAACATCAGGCAGATAGTCAGATATTTGTTAACTGCCTCTAATACAGTTCAGCAGCTGCCAACAAGAGGGCCTAGGGCTGTGCTATTCACCACTGAATACAAGGGGGATGAAACAGGTGATGATGCGATTAGATGCAGTAGTGTCATGCTTGTAAATTCATTCGATAGCAACAAGATTGAAAATATTAGAAGGTAACATTACCATGCTACTTGGGTCTATACTGCCCTGTGTAGTGCAGGCCAGCCCTGCCAAGTGGTCCAGGACCGCTTGCCTCTCCCCTTCCCCTTTCCCTGAGGTGTGATAGGAGAAGGTAGGGCACAGCTTGCCAACCTCAGCAGTGATGGGCAAAGGGGTGAACGCTCACTCTTCTCTCTGCAAGGAAGCTGCAACACGCCTCTCTTTTACCAGCACAGATGAGGTGCTGTGCTTATGGTCCTGTGCTCTGCAGGTACCTAATTAAAAAGCAGCCAGAGTTGGGCAGATGAATCCCACTGATGTAACTTAAGATGTGTGTTACAGTTTTCCCTCTGTATATGGACTCACAGAGGATGCGGGCTCTGCACAGCCCCAAGGTGCAGAACCGAGGCTTTTTGGCTCGTATTGTAGAAATACTGTTTTGAAGTCCCAGTGTTAGCAGAGAACTTTTTTATAAGTTGTGTACAACATTTGTGTTTATAGTCATAAACACCAGAGAGTCTATTCAAATACAACTACTTTAAAAATACATTTCTGAACATATTGCTGTTGAGGTCAGGAGTTAAAACCAAATATAAATTTGAACCCTACACTGCCTGAGTGAGTCATTTCATTAAACTTCATGAACCGTATGAGTATCAGAAACATTTCTATCAGTTGAGCTAAAACCCAGAAAAGGTCACAAGTAATTTAGCTTACAGTTGTATCTAAGTGAGAAACAATTTTTATATGAGGCTCTTCTACCCCTCCCGTTTGACAGATGAGTACTGGTAATTCTGACCAGCAACAGCTATCCCTTGCTCCACAAGTGCTGGAGTGCAGCCTAGCCTGTCTTATGACACAGCAGGGAGTTCAGACTTGAAGCAAAATATTCTGTAAATTTTCACGCAGTTTCCCTTTTTATTGTACAGCTACCATAGCCAGAGAAGCTCAGAAGCCAGCAGGATATTAGCTTGGCTTGACTAAATTACAGGGAAAGATAAAAATTTTGCCCAGTGAATTTGCTTACAGTGTAAACCAGCACAAAATTTGTCTCAATATTTGTGTCTATACTAGTAAACAAAATGTAGTCACACCATAAGCCTGACACAGACATGTAATCATCGATACTGTGACCATGGTCTCTGGCATGCTTTTGATTTGGGTCAGCTAGTGTATTTGCAGGCGAAGCCTATTCTGGTATTCAGGATGGACCAGGACCCATTCCCAATATGCAGTTTGGATGAGCTACCCTACAAACAGGGGATCAGGGGAGGCTAACTGCATGAAAGTGATATTTTGCTGTTGCAGCTGCAACTCAAGGAATAAAAACACTCTCTGGACTTTTTTTATTTTAGAATTAAGCAATTTGTCTAGCAGTTTTACTCCCCAGCAGGAAAGGTAGAGAAATAGGAGTTCCTCTTGTGTGTTGAATGGCAGTGTCTCCAGAGGGAAATCCTCCAAACTCCACCCAGACTCTCTATAACAGTTCAAGCCAAGCTTTTCCTAGGCAAATGGAGGTTTTCCAACTTTGAATGGCAAATCATTTTCCTTGAGTCATGCTGCATGTTCCAGTGCTCTATGGGGAAATGGGCAAGGGTGCCATCTGTTTGTAGCCAGGCATGACAAGTCCCAGTCCAGGGTCAGGGACCCCTGTGAGCCAGCTAACTCTGACCCATCTCTCCAGCCTGAGTGATGGAAGAGCTCCCGTTCCCCCTGCCTGCATTCACCTGGAGCTAACCCAGTGTTCGTGCTGTTCCTCTCCCCATTGCACACAGGGGCCCCCTGCCACGGAAGGTGTTTTGGAAGCACTCACCAAGTCTGTGGTGGAACGGGGACCATTGGCCTCAGACCCAACATTGGGCTGTAGGGAATACATGGTGCTTTCTTCTTCTCTCCCTTCTATTTCTCCAGATTGTATTGGTAGCCGACATTTTTTTTTCAATGTGTAATGGTCTCATTTGTATTTCATGCCTATTGGATTTCCTCCATATGTTGGTCACAAATCAAAATTAACAAACTGGTGCATTCCAAATAGGAGATGAACACATACCTACCCCAAGATAAATATCTCAGGAACAGCAGCATTGCAACACTGGGTACAGCAGCAATCCCACTTTGACCAGTCATGCTATTACACTCAGAATATTGTTTATGGGCAAAGAGGAAGCACACCCTGCATATATGCATATACAGTCAAGAATTTATTACTAGTATAACTGAAATCTTAAGAATCTAATCATTACATAATTAGTCCATGTCTAATTGTTACAGAAAAAGAAACAATAATAATAAAGTTAGAATACTTATATATAGAAAAGAACTCAATAATATAGTTGAAATAATTTTATACACACTTCTTAGTTTCTACCCCTTCTCCTGGTGGTATGTTCACCCTCCCACTGCTCTTCTGATCCTAAGGTAGGTAGTTTCATGCTGGTTGAGGTGGTGGTGATGGTGATATTACAGTGAGTTACCAGCATCTGGTGTCTTTTGCCAAATGGATTATTATGTTCATGTTGCTGGTTTCTTCTTCTTACTCCAGGATCCACCTAGGGTCACATTTATGTGTTTGCTAACACACTTTTACACCTTGTCGTTCATTGGCCTGCAGCTCTGTATTACATCCAAGTACAGTGTATATTGTGGTTTTTATGTATGTTAGATATTATTTCTTTGTTTTCTTTGTTACTCATAAAACCAGTTTTGTCCAGCTCCAAGTCTGCATTTCTTTAACTGCCCATGGGGGACTTGTTTGTAGCTGAGGGGTCTCCAGTGTCAAGCTTGTGCCCCATCTCTTATCATCCCATGCCTGTCCTGCTTTATGCTGTACCCAGTGTCTCTGCTTCTAAGGCCTCTGCTATCATACTAGGCTTGTGTTTCTTTACACTACATCATTTTGTTAGAACTATAAAAATCGCATTCTCTGCAGAATAATTGTTTGTTACTGCTAGCTATATAAAACTGTGGTTGTACCACACAAAGATAAACAAGAGAAAAACAAATTAGCCATAAACACCTGGTCAATTAGAGAAATTACTGTCACAGCTAAAGCAAGTAAAACAAAGCTGCAGGCAGGTCAAGAAAAGTTTGGACTGAGCAAGCCTGACAAGCCTTACTCATGAGGCTTTGCAAATTCAGTACAAAGCTTATGGCCTGTTACTCGCAGGGGCAATACCATATTACAGGCGTACATGGGTATCCTCCTGTGTTTGCATTGTTTGCAAGAGTGCTGATAGCCTATATATCAAAGCACTTAAGGTGTACTAATCTTTTCTCTGGCATGTTCTGATGCCTGTATACATAAGTACAAATTGGAAATGTTATCTGAAGTATTACATTGGCAACCGAAGCATGATGACCTGCAGGATGGGCAGGAGTGGAAGCACATTTTGCTACCATGCTGGTGGAATGACACAGGTGATATCACATTATAATGTAACTACTTTTGGGAAGTGGGATGAGTACAAGTGGCATTACTTGAACAGTTAAAATGTTTCTTAATCTTTTCTGCAATAGTTGCTGTTACTGATTTTATGGTCAAATAAGTGCTAGGAAAGTATAATAAAATATTAATCTGTCAAAAAAAAATCTGTCACCCTTGGAAGTCATGGCAAAAAGTGGTGTCTGGACTGTGCTTTCTCTTTGGTTTCTGTCTATTCATCTCTTTATAACTATGGATATCAACTGGAAGCTAAATAAGGGTCTGACACCCATGACTGCCTGACATATCATACATGATACAAGACACAGATAGGAGCAGCCAGTATTTCTCAGCCTCAGGGATTCTGGGGCCTTTAGGAAGGGAGAATATAGTAAAATTTTCTCGTAATGCAATAAGAAACATTTTTTGATCACTAAGACTGAGAAGGAATTTCTGTTCTGTACAGTTCCACCCTTCCTCACCTGGAGGATGTGTAGAAGAGCAAGGTTCTTTCTGTGTGCTTCAGACAGAAGGATCAGAAGAACTATTTTCAGTTGCTTGTGATTTTTGCAAGTGACAAAACAATTGGATTCACCTGGGTCAGTCTTGGTTTTAGTGAAAGTTGAATTCTGTGTTTATCTGTCCATACTCTAAATATAAAGCGAAATCCCTCCATGAGGATGTCCCCATCCTCCAGGATTCTTCCACTGGTTGTACTCCAGTATCATAGGTCAGGACAAGAAGACCAATGGTGGTACCCAAATCAGTTAAATTTAGAAATCCTGGTCCAAGAGAGAATGGTTGTGAATCCCATCACACAGCTAAAGCAGTCATCCTGACAGAAAGGTCTAGAAAGCCTAAAGAGGCTACTGTCTTTCCTGCTTCATCTCCTGACCAGTGAAACAGCTACGATGAATGGCTGACTAACACAGAAGGTGAGGGCATCCCTGGAGACTGAATTCCAAATAACACCTGGGACAAATGTCCAGAGTCTGATCTCATCTTTGTCTGTTGGGCATGCAACCTGATTGCAAAATACAGTGCAATTTGAAGCTTCTGTTCAAGAGGCAGTTGGGATTGGAATAACAAAGGCGTGGTAGAATAGGAATTAGCTGCATTGTTTGAGTAATGTTGAGTAATTTTCACAGTACCTTCCTAGGCTGTGGCTTATTCAGCCAACTACTTGGTACAGGGTTTCTCCCACGATCTGCAACTTCATTCACTAAGAAAAAATAATGCATGTAAATAAGAAAGTGTGGCACCAGAACCATAGCAGTTTGGTTACATTGGTATGACTTCAGAAATCAAAAGTAATCCAAAAAATTTTCTAAACCATTTTGGTTTTTTTTTAAATCTGCAGGTTACTAATTGCAGAAATAGCTCCCTGAGAACAATTAGGTGGAAAATACAAAATATATCTCTTAGATACATTAATTGTTCTACTTGTAAACATCTGCTGGGGTATCACATCTTGCAAAAGTCATTCAGTCTCACTACATATGGAGGTTAAGGTTTGCTAGTTCCCATGCACTGGCAGGCCATAGTTGCTTTGCATGCACATACAAGAAACACACCTTCCTCTGTATTCAGGTGTGTAAATAATAAACATGCAGCCAGAGTCAGGAAATTATTTTTCTCATGTTATTAATTAGAATCATTAACCATGAATTTTCTGCAACATAATGAGAAATGAAAACAATTAGTAAGCAGATTACCATAATTTGCATTCAGGTAGGTATTCCAAAACTACTGAATTAGGTCTTGCTCCTCTCACATGAGTTTCCTTTAAAATATTTTCACAAGAACAGCTTTAAGGGGAGAAAAAACATTTATATTATGTAGGTTTGCCCTCTCTTCTCCTGTTGTCTTCTCAGCACATCTCTTTCTCCAAGTCACCAGTAGACTAGTAATCCTTCATTTAGAAAAATGAAGATCTGTAAGTCTCCTATTTCCTGCTTCTTTCCCATTATTCTAAAGAGGCTGACTTTGCTGAGAAGGTAATAACATTCCCTATGCCCATCACAGGTGTTGTGTTATTTAGATTCTTTAAAAGAAATGCTCAGACCTAATACAGTTAAGCCTAAATTCAACCCATCTAGACAATTAGACAGTTTTACAATTTTCAGAGTCAGGAGAACCGTGCCAGCAGGGCCTGGACTATGACAAAGGAAAGAGAGAGAAAAGAAAGCTGCTGTAAAAAAAAAAAAAGTGGTTTTTTTTTTTAATTCTATACTTATGTATGTATCTATATTATTTATATGTACTTAATATTTTGTTTTATATATATGCTGTGAAAAGCTGCTTATAGAAAAGGAGGGTGATTATGACATGCAAATTCACAAACAAAAGTTGGACATTCAGATGGAGAGACTTATCTTGTCTCAGATGTTGTTCTGATGTTTACAGACTGATTCTTAGACTTCGATTTTCCTGTCTTTGGTCAGCTTGTATTGCATCAGAATAGTCATTCCTTTGTTTAAACATTGTCACAGAGAATGCTGTGAAATCTATCATTGGCATATATACTTCAGTTAAATATTTAGCATTATCTGCATGTGTATTTGACTAACAGATGCAGTGGCTTGTGCTCAGCACAAGGCCAAATTTTACCCAGAGCATTTCCACACACCATGAAATATGCACTTCCAGTGCTTTAATTAATATTACTTTGAAGATCAGAATACTTTTAATTTCTTAGATAAAGCTGCTTGAAATACAATTTAAAAAATCCTTCCTGTATTTTCTTAACAAGTCATGCAAATTCAGAGAGTATCTGCAGAATTAAGATAAAAATCCCGAAAAGCTAAGGAATGATCAGACTGTCTAAAATATCTCTTAAGCGTTCATTTGGTGCTTTAACCTGGAAAAAACTTTATTGTTCTTTCTGTAGGGTCTGTTCTTAAATAATTACTGGTTAGCTAGAAAATTCCAAGCTCTCCTTTTGAGCTACAACAGCCAAGAAACACTTTCTCTCATTTGTTTCTCCTTTACATTCTTCCCATCTCTTACATACTTGTTACAGTATCTTCAGACTACAACTTCAGATGACATTTTAATTGTAATTGCCAACTAATTTAAAGCATTCTTATAAAGAAAATTGAAGGGGAATTTCATGCAGATGAGGTTGACATTTTCATGGATCATCATCAGAGCTGCTTAATAAACTGTGCTGATCGACAGGAAAAAACCTGCATTTTCCATAAGCAGCATCTCCATTGCAGTGAGTGTTATACCCACTCTTGCATATATAGAACCATGTCAAATGACGAAGACCAAAAATTATCATTTGGTTTCTGAATTTGCAGCATACATAAGTCATTCACTGCATCCCGGTGCTCACGCAATGGAGGTGTCTTTTAAAGGCTCACAGCTTTGCAGCCTCCACTTCCTGACAGATGTCAAGTTTACCTTGATGTCCCATTCGGACACCTTTACAGAATTTGGTGATTCCTGCAAGAAATAATATTTTTAAAATTTGTCCTATAATCCAGCAGTTTGTTTATAGCCCCAGTCTCACTGCAGTGTTTCCTGATGGGCTTGTCCACTGCATGCTTTCAACATCTGCTCATAATTTCTTAGCCCTTTATACTCTGTTATGGAGTAGACCATTCATAGCAATTTTAGTAGACTGATTTCAAAGTTACAATTACTTCGGCTAACATTAAAAAAGCCTGTGCCAGTTTAAGATCAATCAGTGACTCAGAAAAAAGACCCTCTCTTTCCTTTTAATTGAAGACTAGGATGTGTTGGAGCCCTTGCACAGAAGCAAACTGAGGGATTTACCTAACAAATTGCTGTCCCAGCACACATTTCAGCATTTTCAAAATGGCTAAAGGTTTTGTTCGTAGACTGCAGACAGAGCACACATTCATGCAGAAACCAAGTGAGAGCTATCTCACCAAGATATACTTTAATTTTGGTCCCAGGCTCCTTCAAAATCACACACATACCATTAATAAGAAGTAAAAGAAGTTTGTGAGGCTTGTAATGCAAGTCTTACTATTGAAAAGCCATTTTTGTATTTTAATTATTATTATTATTACACAAGTATAAGTACTCTGGTATTTGATACAGAGGTGTGGCTCCAGAAGTTAGCACTGAAGTTTCTCCATAGGTATGGCTAAAGGCAGGGACATCCTTAAGGAGATTTTGAAACAGCATCGCTCCACTCCTTTGAAAATACCTTTGGGATTATTTCAGTAGCACCTTGCTGATGTTGCAACAATGAAAATAGGTAGGTCAGAGACATTAACATTCCTTTGGCTATGCTGTTTCTGTTGCATGACTAGGCAACTGAGCCCATTAAACTAATCCGGGGCTGGTGTTTTCCCGAATTTTGCAGATCATGTGGCACATCCATAAATAAAGCACAGCAGAACAAAGATTCTTTCTTTTTTCTTTTTCTTTTTTTTTTTTTTTTTTTTTTTTAGCAATAACTTCATTACCACATATAACATAAAACCCCAGTTCTGAAAAGTGGCTTGAACTTGCTCAACCTTGAGAACCTGTGTGGTGCCTCTGGATTCAGCAGGGATTACTTGTGTGCTGAAAGTGAAGTTTTAGGAGTTTGCTGAATTGAAATCTTGCCATTTTTATGTGCTGGACTGAACCCTAATATGTGTTTGTTTCACCCACATTAGCACCTAATCTCTAGCAGCAGGTCTGGAGAAAACTGAGGGTGAAATCAAACTGCGTTTATGAGAATGATCCTAATCGTTAGTGTTTTGGAAAAGTAAAGTCATCTGCAGCCTTGACTACCTGTATTAAATCCAGTGTTACTGGATGTCAGTAACTGCTACTTACTTGGGACAATAATTATATGCCGCTGTGATTATTCTTTAAGTGATTCAATGCAATATTATGGCCTAGTTCCTTTCTAGTCTTCCCTCACAGTAATAGAAAATTGTACATAAGCTTATGAAATGCTTGCTATTGATAGATCTGGCTGCACATTGCTGGACAGAGACAGTACCCATAAGTCATTCATGTATTAGATGGATATTCTGATACCTCCTTCCTGTTCATATTAATGCATTATGTCAGCTCAGTAGATGTACTTTCTTGATACTACCTCCTAGTTGATCAGCTGAGTTATGTGCTTCTTGATTTTTCAGATCTACTTGAGAACTAACAATATTATGCTTTCAAATAGTCTCTTTTCAAGAGTGTTGTCGAGTGTTTAGAGTAGAGGATAGGCAATCAGTAATCCTAAATTTAAATCCAAACATTTATTTTTTTGATTGTTGTATGACACGTCTCTCTTTGATTTAATTTCTCTCGATACAGACTATATAATACCACCACATAAATATGTTTTGAATTTTCATTGACTTATAAAAGCAATTAAATAGTCTGGGTGATTATGCTGTGTGAATACTACCATACATAATAATGAGAGATTATTGCATTGTGTCAGAGTCCTGGCTCATCTGAGCCCTACTGACCTGCTTTGACCACAATTAGAGAGGATGTGATGTGTTTCAGTAAAAGTTCTATGCTGTGGTAAGAATTAGTTGGTACGCTTTTTCCTTTGTTGCCCCTTCACCAGCAGCTCTGCTGCTACACTTCAGTAATTCACTGCGCAGGGAGCTTCCCCCGAGCCTTTCACAACTTTCTTTGTCACACCAGAAGCTGTTTTCTTCCATCCTAGTCTATCTGAAATCTATCTGTGAATAAGTACAGCATTAGGTACCTGTTTTCTGGGCACAGCAATCTGTTTTCAGAAAATATACTTTGGCCCAGATGAAGAAAGACTCACCAAGGGCCTTTGTGGAGTTGTTCCTATCCTATTTCCACCTCCTCTGTCTTCTCAGCTGCACTCACATGATACACTGACAGCAGCATCCTCTAGCAAAGCATTGCATCCCCCAAGGTGCTGCTGGTCCTGGCAGCTGGCAAATTACCAGACCTTAAAGGTGGAATATTTTGCTTATTAACCTCTTGCAGTTTTTTCTAGATTTCAGTTGTGATCTTACTTAAACAGCTGAGGTCTTTCCAGCTGCTGAAGTCAGAGGTTAATATACTGTAGCACTAGAGGTGGGAATTGAAGTAATTTTCAGATACAACAACGCTGGTTTCTATTTCAGGCTTTTCTGAAGAAAGCAGCTGCAAGATTCAAGTCTGAGCTGAAATAAAGAGACAAAAAGGCAAAGTGGGTAAATCAGTATCTAGTAGCTGCAGGGAGCTGAGACGTAGCATGCAACTAAATGACATTTTTCTGTGTGCCTGTAGGCAATAACTTTCTAACACATCATCCAGCTGACACCAGGTTTCCAAATCCATTTTTAGGCATAAGTATAAAGAATCCTAGTTCAGCTTGGTGAAAACCAGCAAAAATAACAAGGGGGAAGTGGGCATGGAAACCCAGCTGTTCGGTTACAGAGATATCCACTTCAACCTTTGCTACAAATCAAAGAATCTGATAATGGCCTTCAGTAAAGCTTGACTGAATACCAAAACATTATGTAGAAAAAATTACACACATTTCCCTTTCTCAGCCACATTGTTCTAAAGGGAGCTTCTAGTTTGTCCGCGCCACATATCAATGAGTGGATGTTACATTAAGCAGGCCATTGTGCCGATCCATTACAGTGACTCCTGTGTCTCTATCACATTTTAATCTCGGATATGTGTTCAGTCTGAACGAGTACAGAAATCTTGCAGAAATTTCTTGTCCTGTTCATACAAGGGGTGTTTCTTCCTTTAGCCACTTATTTGTGGTGCTGAATAACAGGCAGAGGCCTCACATGTATGTACAAGAACAGGATGTCAGGACAATGCATGTAAATTTTGTAAATAATGTAAATAAAATTGCGGTCTGACTCATACGACTCTCCATCAAGCTGTGTCTTTGAGGTCCAGCTGCAGAGTACAGCATTGGGTAAGAGAGAAGAAACATGAGCCAAATAATACTAGGCGGGTATCTCCTGAGAGAGCAGTGAGGAACAAACCAGTAGTCAGAGTGCTGCTCGCACAGAATCCAAAGAAGAAATGGCTGGTGAGTCTTTTTCCAATGTTTCAGGCTAGTGGTTAGGCTGGATCTTGGAGTCACTCAACTCTTGCTTAGCAAGCATGAATAGCAGATGCCTCCCGCTGCCAGGAGCTCTGGTGGATTATTTATAATCCCAGCTCAGTTTCATATTTATCTTTTTCCCTTGGTAAACTCACTTTTGCATGGCTATGCTAGTCTGACAGTGACTGCCCTTAATACCCTCACAGACAGGCAGCTCATGGCTCACATCCTGTAAATGAAGGGACTAAAAATAACAAAATGCATCAAAAAAATATAGGGAAGAGTTTCTCTAATGCAACATTGGCTGTTATGTGACTAACTCTTACTTGAAATAATTGAGAGCTGGGGACATAACCTTGATTTGCGCCCCTGAAAGTCTTTCCTCACCTGCATTAAAATATAGTAAAAATCATTTTGCATACAATCATCCTACCATAATCAGAAACTGAAAACCATAAGGTTAATACATGTACCATTCAACAGAATTGAATTATGGAAATATCAGATTTTCAGACCTAGAGGGACAATACAGCCTTTCATTTACTGGAAAAGCCTTTCAAGAAATTTTAAAATGTTTTCACAAGGCTTTGCCTTTCCTCTTTCATGCCCTTTTGCAAAATTCCTTGTTTTCTTTGACAAACACTTGTAAGAAATCTGTCTTTAAAAAAAAACCAAAACACACCACAGTTTTGTACTATCATAGATCACCAACTATGTTATGAAAAAACATCATATTGGGCCCAAAATAGCTTGGCTCTCAAAGTTATAAAACTCAAACCTTTGTGTCATCTCATTGTTTCCGATACCTCACACATACGCTCTCCCTTTGTTTTACACTATGTATAGATTGTAGGTGTTTTGGGGCAACAACTTTTTTTCTGGAATCAGTTTTTACAGAGTTTAGCACAGTGTGCTGTAAGCATGGCTCTTGGGAGAAGAATAATTTTAAAAATCATGATTTCTTTTAAACTACTTAATTTAAAATCAGCTCTCAGAATTACAAAATCAAGGGAGAAGACTGGTAGACTGTGCCTAAAATATTAATGCAAATACTTGGAGAGTGGTTGTAAAACAGGCACTTGTACACGTGTCATGATGTAACCGCCTAACCATCCGTATGTGTGTGATGATATCTGACTTGCATAGCTGGCTGGGAAGTTGTGGGAGTGTGGTTTTTGTAGGACCCAAATTCAAAGTTTCAGCTTACGCTCTTTGCATTGATAGGTTAATGGGTCTGTCCCAGGAAAAATTTTCCTACCCCATTTTGTTTTATAACAGTGACTGTAAATTAATAAGTAAAAGAAAAACCTCCTCAACAGTCTGTAGAGGTGCCATGCTAGTGTGGCTGAGTGCATTTTTTTTTAATGTGCTCTATAGGAATAGAGATAGTACTGTGATCAAGCTGCTGGTATAGCACTGAGAATTACTCCAGGAAATTAACACTGTGTCCCTCTATAAAGCGAGGTACAGAAGGCCTCTGTATTTCCTAAAGTTACTGTTATATGCTAATTATTATCAGATATTTAACTATAAATATATCATATACTTGCTATAGATGGGGATAACTGATGGAAATTTACTAACACATACAAAACGGACAAATAAGATATATTCCCTGTTGCTGAAACCCAGCCTTGAGGGCACAGCGTCTTTACTTTTGGGATACCAGGGGTTTCTTTACAGAAGTACAGATCCCACATGTGCTGAAATGGGTAGTCTTCCTGTGTGCTTGCAGACAGCAGCTTATCGTCTTCAATCACAGTAATAAGCAGCTGCATAGCACAAACCCCAGATACTGTTTTTTACAGCTGAGTTGAGTTGGGTGTCCCCCCCAATGGAGTCAGCCAAGCTGGAGCTGCCAGGATTCGTGCTGCTGGGCCTCCCTGCAAGAAGACGGAGGAGCAGGGCTGGCTGTGCAGCTCCATCTATCCTTCTGCAGCTGATGCTGCAGCTGGAGCAATCCTGCTCAATGCTCTGATGTATTTGCAGCCTGGTGCAGTGTATAGGCCTCTAGCCAATCAGATAAAAAAACCCCAAAACATTAACAGCAATAGACGGTCAGCTGTTCCTTGTTCTAGTGGATGAACTACAAACCCCAGGTTTGGTGACCAGTGTCCTAAGAGCTGAAGAACGTGATTCAGAATTTAGTCACAGTAGTTTGCTTTAGACAGTTTATATCAGTATATCCACCCTTTATCAACATGCAGGAACTTCTGTAGGGTTAATTCCTGTTCATCTTCAGTGTATACCTGTACTATGTAAGACAATCCTGCTCTGTTTTCCAATAGAATCCTTTGTTATATTTGCTGAAAAAGTCACAAATGTAATGTAGAGCCCTGAAATAGACTGAATAACCAAATGACATGGCTAATATCAAATAATAGGTATGAAGAGAATCTCATGAAGCGAGAAGTGAAAGCAGGACAGTACTAGTAATGCAGCTTCAACAGAGACATATGCCAAGGGTAGGTAGTAAAACTACATGGGAATGGTGAATTGTTACTTCTGAAATATAAGAGCAGAGATCTGGTTAATGAAATGCATTGAATAAAATTCCATTCTTATGACATTCTTAGTCATTTGTAGTGGTTGTCAGAGGAGCTGTTATTACTATGCAGAAAACTGTGGTTATATTTGCTTTGTACTTTTTATCGAAGGATATCAAAGTGCTTTTCAAATTAGCCAAAGCCTCTCAAATAAATATCCCAAGTCAAGATCATTATTCAAGTATTGTATTGGGAAAGGGAAACATGATGGTATTGGGTATTTTGTCTAAGGTGACACAAAAGGCTTGTACCAAGACAAAATTGGAAACGATATTTTCTGTCTTGCTAACATAATTATTACCCTCAAATAATTAATCTTTCACTATAGCTGAATGTTGAATATTGTGCTTTTAAATGTTCTGTTAGCATCCAGATTAGGTGAGCTGTGAAAAACAGCAAAGTTGTTTTATGCAAAGACTATAAATTATAATAGTAGATATTCAGATAAAAATATATACTATAAACAAAAATATCTTTAAATACATATTTTTATCATATTATTTCCTTTTTCTGAGGGACAAAGAGCTGTTCAGTGACTGTGCACTGTTATTGCCTTATACTAAACAAACCAAATGATGGGCATTGTATATTTTGCACTTTGTCGTTGAAAAAAGATGACTCACTTCCATTCCAACTTTGAAAAAAATAATCTTTGCCATGGAATTTTACAGACTACCTCTAATAATGAAAGCCATAAATGTGAGCTTGTTGCTGCTTCAGCCAATAAGATGTTTCTGTCTTTCAAAGAGATCTAGGAATTTTTATATGCTTAATTAATAAAGATGCAGGCACAGCAGCTGCAAAGCATTTAATCCTTGAAGCGTTTTTGCTTCAGAAGGAAACAATAAAAGCAGTTTTTCTTAAAGTATAGGCTTGAATTTATTCATTTGTGTTTAAAGATATTGACTGGAGCTATTCAGATGCTTAACTGTAAATGCAGCACTGTCTGGGTAGGGAAAGAAAATAGCCAGGAGGAGGTAAACTTCAAGCAGATTTCCTGGAAAATAGGTTCTGCTTATGGAATATGGTCATAGATGAACAGATGCTCAGTACACTGGACTATGAGACTGTGGTGGGTTGACCTCTCTTGGCTGCCCACCCAGCCAGCTGCTCTCTCACTCCCCATCCTCAACAGGACAGGGGAGAAAATAAGATTAAAAAGCTCATGGGTCAAAGTAAAGACAGGGAGGTCACTTACTAAGTACTGTCATGGGCAAAACAGACTTGACTTAGTGAAAATTAATTTAATTTATTGTCAGCTAAAATAGATTTGGATAGTGAGAAACAAAGACAAAATCAAAATCAAAGACCAAACCTCCCACCCCCGTTTTTTCCCAGAATCAGCTTCACTCCTTCAATCCCAACTCCTCTACATCCCCACCCTGAGAGGTGCAGTGGGATGGGGAACGGGGGCTGTGGTCAGTCTGTAACAGCTCCTCTCTGCAGCTCCTTTCTCCTCACACTTTTCCCCCACTCCAAAGTGGGTCCTCTCCAGGGGCTGCAGTTCCTTCAGTACATATCCACCTGCTCTGGCATGGGGTCCTCCACAGGCTGCAGTGCAGTGTGGATATCTTCTCCTGCATGGGTTCTTCTCCATGGGCCTCAAGGAAATATCTCCTGTGGCACCTGGAGCACCTCCTCCTCCACCTCCTGTTCTGAGGCTGGTGTTCATACTGTTGTTTCTCACATTTGTTTTTTTACCTTACTCCTCTCTGCTCCCTGGCTTTTTTGCCCTTTCTGAAATACGCTTTCCCTGAGGCACCACCATCTTGGCTGAAGGGCTCAGCTGTGTCCTGTGGTGGGTCTGTTGGAGACGTCTGGAACCAGATGGTACTGGCTGTGTCTACAACGGGGCAGCCCCAGCCTCCCCTCACCCCTGCAACCCTCTCCTATCAAAACATTGCCACCTGTACCCAGTGTAGGGCTATTAAACAGGCACTGGCAATAATGACTGGGTAAATATGGAAGGAGCGCTTGAGAGTCAGTGAAACCCAAGGTAGGAATGGGGTGTGCGAGGGAAACCGTGTAATCAAACAGAATGGTGGCTGTCTGAGGAGAACACAAAAGCAGCAACTGCAGTTTCCAAGCTCAGGCACCGGCCCACAGCTGCCACTTGGCAAGGTCCTCACCTTGCACTGGGGCTGCCCAGCTACTTTTTCTGTTTGGAGGCATAGGGAAGATTTAGCACAGCTGAGGCCGGGTTACTCAGTAAGCTGCCTGATCTGGCTGACAGAGGGTCCTCTTCAGAAAGCGAGAGGGGAGCTATGTCCCGACTAGGTTCCCGTTCGGCTGCCCCAGGTTACAGCACCCACACGGGAGGAGGCAAGCACAGGTTCCTGTCCCTTTGCTCTCTGGGATGGTGTGAACTAACATTTCCGCTGCATTACCTGGCTGGGAGGTATTCCAGGGCTGGACTTTATCATGCACTACTGCTGTGGCTGTTCCACATGTGAAACATTCATAAGGACAAAAAGAGAGCTTGAGAAGGACCCTATAGCCTCATTAGGGCACTAATGCAGTCAATGGGAGACAGAACTTCTGATCCCAGGGCATGTACCGAAGCCTAGACTGACCTCCTCCCAGCTAAGAGCCGTAGCTGTGAGGTTGTGGACGCAGGGCAGTGCTGCCTTCTCTGCCTGTGGTTCCTGAGAGGCGCGGTTCAGTGTGTTTGGTCTCGACACGCCTGCCTGCCGCAGACTTGGCCTTGCAGTGGCAAGGGGGAAGACAGTTCACCCTGGGGGAGAGTAGGGAGGCGTGCTGCTGACAGCCGATCCCAGCCTTGCTGGGTACCCGCGTGTATGGAGACGCCCCATGAGCCCGGTGAAACTTAGCACCTGGAAACATCAGTGCATAGCACTTTGGACCTCCAGGGTTCAGTGTCAGTCTTGCAAAGGCCTTGATGATCTTCATTGTTCAAGACTAGAGCTCTGAACTGAGAAACGTGTGCTTAAATTTCTTTCTGCATCTAGCCTTAGCTGACTTACACAGGAGACATACTGAGCAAGTGCACTGGAAGATAGTGACTGCTCTGCACAGGGACCCAGTGAGAGTTTCTGGAAGGAAGAGCATTTACAGAGTGCCTACTTTGGCCAAAGACAGGTTTATTTATAATATAGAATGATAGATAGATCATGTAAGCATATCATTTATATATGGTCTCAGTGAAGAATTCTCATTAATGACATATTTATTTTTCTGCCTTAACACAGAAGCCTGCATATGTAATTCTCAAGATCAAAAGCACTTTTTTTCCCCCTCACCTGTTAAAAAGCAGCTTTTACATGGGTTTGTGTCCACATTCTGGATATTTTACATGCTTTACATTTACTAATATAATTGGAATATAGCATACACAAAGGCTGATGTCCCGCTAAAAATTTTATCTTTAAAGTAAAATAGAGAACTATTAAGGTTTCATCTCCTATTAAAATGATAACATAAGACATTATGTTAAAATAATGTTTTATGTTTTGAGAAAAAACATCAATATTACTTTGAAAATATGCACCATTTGTTTGCATCTAAGTGGGCTTTTTTTTTAATTTGTAGAAGGCAGAAGCCCAAAGTTGCAGTTTTGGATATAGCCAGTACAATTAATAGACTGGATAGAGCAGAGGGTACATTGGTGTTCTTTGCTAATACAGCTGAACATAAACATGCAGTATTAAACTGTATGTACATTCATTTATATAATCCAATTAATGTTTTTGTCACCTATGTCTGTATCGAAATATGCTGCAGACCACTTAATGGAGGCACAAATAAAGCAGGAACTGAATTTTTGAAGTAGTTTATTGTTGATCAATGCAACAACCTTAGCTAGGCAGATACATATTGTGCCAGTAATATGAATTTCAGCTGCTGCTACACCCATTTCATCTTTTATGTCTTCAGGTAGACCTATGCTAGAGCAACTAGCCCTGAACTCTGCATTAGAATCAGAAGATTTTGTTGCAGACTTCTGAGATTAATGTATATAGAAATACCAACTCTTCTTGGTATAGATATATCACAATGGAAATCATTCTGATCCACTTTTATTTCCTGTCCTTGGAAATGGAGAAGTTGGGAATATTTCCAAATTGATGGAATATGTCCAAAAAAGTGATAGCCAGTCAGTCATGTTTTTAAGTTCATGACTGCAAACTTAGAACAGAATAAATTTCCCTAAAATTTTAAAGGGAGACAAGAGGTATTATGACATACAATGTGCTCCTAAATTCACCGTATGTAATTGGATGCAAGTGAAAATGAGAAGACTTTATGTTAAAAAGCAGACATAAGACTTTGCTAACTGGAGAGGAAGAAGTTTCAATGGCCCACAGAGAAATGAAGCTGGGATTAGTAACTGATATATAAGAGGTATCTAGAAAAGTCACTCAATATGGGATAAAATTGCTAGTTACCAGTCAGAATAGTTTTTTGGCAAAAAGTATAATGAGTGAAGCCACATGAAAGGGTGAAGTGCAAGTTTCTTAAGCAATATTCAATCAGGAAAAATCCAGAGGTCCTGTTATTTTCAAACCATGTCTACTAAACAAACATCAGTTTTCTACAACTCATTGGAGTTAAAGGGCAGTTATGATTGCCAAGAACAGAAGCTCATCTTCACCTCTTCAGCTCTTCAGTTGTCATCTGCTTCACCTTCCAAAAGTAAGGAGATGATTTGGTTTGTGAAACAAAAAACCCACCCAATCTTCTGTTTCCTTCAGGCTATTCAGATACTACGAAAAATATTAATTTCCTGGATAGTTGTCAAGTTTTTCAAGAATACCTTTGAAGGTGATTCTTTAAGTGGTCCAAACCACACCATTTTGTGTTAGGTCCAAACTTAGCTCGTCAGCGCTCTGCACGTTGCTGCGCTGCTGCCTCACAGCTCTATATTTCACTGCATGCTAGAGCACAGGCATGCAGCACCTTTACACAATGTTACTGGACCAGGGTCTCCAAAGGATTTTACTAAGCCTTCTTGGTCAGGAAAGCTGGCTGAAATGAAGGTCTCTTGCTGCTCTTCCTGCTGCTCCCAAGCCCAGGCTGGATGTAAGGTACAGAAATTAATCTGGCACCAGAGACTAGAACCAGGGACTCCCCCTGCAGTCAGATGCCCTAATCACAGGTTTTCTCTCTTATCCCAATCCATTTTACAATCTATTTATATATTTGCCTCATGAACACAAACTCAAGAAAATGACTAGTGGGAAACTCTCCTTCGACAAGAGAACTACATGTGGATGGAAAATGGAACAGATAGCAAAGATCAGCACCCGCAACGCAATCTTTTATGAGAGTGACCCATTCTTGTCCATGCATTTATCAAATAACTACTAGATATCAGCAACTGCAATCTCTCATTAGCAACCAAAACATTGCTGCATAGCAATGAGGCAGAATCAGTGGGGCTCTTTTTTAGAGTATTTTATTCTTTTCAATGACCTATTTCCACATAATTTTCCTGTTTGCTCCCAAATGTTCTTTCTTCACAGCTCCCAATCCACAGTCTGGATTCCTTATATGGAGATTTTTTTTCTGACATCAAACAGAAAATTATTCCACATTGTGCATAAGTCAGTGCTGCAATGAAAGACTCTGACCTTAACCTAACAAATTAAAATATTTTTCTAAGCAAGTAACTGGCTTTTTAAAAAAAGTTTCTTATGGAGCCATCCTTTTTCTTCCTTGAAGCTGAAATTCTCCATCTCACCAAGTGTGACAACTTGATGTGTCTTTTGTTCCTATTCTTGCTTTGTATTATTAACCTACCAAGTGTAAGTTTTCTTTCATGTGTATCAAAAAGCATTGTAAATATTGAAACCACAAAAGCACTTCTCAAAACAGCACTTCATGTTCCATATCTAGGATTTGTTTTAAATTTTTTGGCAATCTATAAAGCAATCCATTCAGCGTGTAGCATAACTAGATGCCTTTACAGACCTCAGCATGCTGCTGCCTAAACATTTTATCCCCTGCTGCAGATAATTTGAGCCGAGGCACTTTCCCATTTATTTTTCATGCAGTAGCTTTTCTTGGGGGTATGTGACCTTGATGTGTTGCTAACACCCTGAGATTTATTCAGCAGCTTTGTTTGATGAGGCAGACTGCTTCATTAAGTCGATCCCCATGCATTTGCAGCTCAAGCTGTAGCTGTGAGACATGTTTCAAGTTAACAGTTTATCTCCCAAAAAGGTCCTTTGTGTTACACATCTATATACTTCCTCTCTCCTAGTGCAACGTCTTTGCTTCACATTCACTGCAGTTTGAAGAACATTACCTTCTTATGTCAGAGTGCATGCACACACCATGTGGCAAACCAGACACCCCATGGGAGTCCTGGGAATGCCAAGAGGTAGCTTTCATCTTCTGTTATCTTTCTCACAACTGCCTCATACACCATGTCTAAGTACAGCTGTCCCAGGTGTTCTTGATAAGAATTTCACATCCCACTTCTCAACATTCTTGGCCTCACTCTGCTTTTAGTGTGCTTCATGTATTTTCACTGTTTTATATGGAGTAGTGGCCCCATGCATGCCTATGCTTCAAAGTGCAGCTGTTTGGTGGTACAAACACCTCAGACCCTTAGGGTGGCTTTGAACCAAAGGGAAAAAAAATCAGAACTTGAGCTCTAGAAAGAGAATATATGCGCTGGATCTGAAAGTTCTAAGCAGCTGTAGGAAGAATGCAGTATCAAGAAAACTATACAGTACTGCAGAGAGAAGCAGGGGTGAAGTCAGGGACAGAATTTCCTTTTCTCTCCAGTTTCTGTTTTTCTGATGAATTGATGCATCTTTAAAAGACCATGAGCTCCCTTAAAGTCAGAATTCATCTGTGGATCAAGTATGAACCTAAGTTTAAAACTGGGTGCCAGCTACAAATAGTCTTCTCTTGCAGCCAGCCAAGTAGCTAAGGGAAAAGCAGAAAGAATCAGGACATGAGTCTTCAGTTGCTGCTGTTGCAAAGAGTATTGCAAAATATTTGCATAGGTCCTTTCCTATACAGTTATAGGTATTCCACTGATCTCCTAACTTCTTACTCTCCTTTTCACAATGTTCAAATTGTCAGACAAATATAAAGGAATGTACATCAGCTGCAGCAGCATCCAGCAACAGAAACAAATTCTAAGCTATCCTTCAGGGGTAAGCTTCCTTTTGCTGCCCCTGTAGCCACCCTGTGTTGTCCATCTGAAAAATCACACAGTGCATGTGATGTTAAGAGGGGGGTTCTCTCCCACTGCTTGGAGCTGCTGATCTTTCCTCTTGCTCTGGAATAAACAGCCCTGCAACATCATTTAAAACTGCAGAAGTCTCACTCATAACACCATTGACAACAAATAACTGGTCTCCCATCCATCCCTGCTCCTACAAAATCTTTTTACACGTTTGGGCTGATCACTTATACCTGCAGAATAATTCTGCAAGAAAAATTGTAAAGAGGCATAAGTTTTACTGCCAACCAGGAAGAAAGTCCATGAAAACAAAGATACTTACCAGTTTCCTTTGCCCCAATCCTATTTACATGGAATATGTGAGACAGCATTTGATTCACCAACACCTAGAGTGGGGAACAGGGAAGACCTGCCTGATGATGTGGTCATAAACGCAGGTATTGAAAAAGGCCCATTATAGCATCAGCATCACCTTAATTCTGAGTAAATATATCAGAAAAAGATAAGCTAGGGATAGTTATGGTTGCTAAGGCTGATAAGCTATCTCATGTTTGAACTTCTCACTTTAACTGAGCAGCTAATGTGCTTTTTTAGCATCAGCAAACTTTAATAAAACTGAGGGGAAAATACTATTTGATACATGCACAAATATTACATATAATTATAAGTATTAATATAAGGCAACTGCCTTAGTGCTCCAGGAGTTGCCCCTTATTAACTTTGTTTCTACTGACCTAACAACCTAATTCATACAGGGCCTTTTACAACTTTGTGATAGTGATGACAATCATGAATCTGGCAGTGTCCTGAATTACTAGTCCATGAATTCTCCAAAGCAATCCAAAATCCTTGTATGCCACTTTGCAATGAGAGGGCTAAATGGGAAGGTACCTTATTAATCACACTTACCAGCTTGGAAAGGTCATCTATGCAAATTCCATTATTTTCCATGGAAGAGAGCACAGCATAGCATAACTCCAAATAGTTATGACCCCACCACCAGCATGAGGCTTGCCAATCTCAAAATAGTTGCCACAAGCTGTAGGGTTGCTCACTTCCACCAACAGTGGACTGGCATCTTGGTATTGGTTGTCACATCCACGTGTTCTCATCTGCTCTGCTGTCACGACAGTGTGGTAAGATCCTCATGTAGTGCCATTAATAATTCACTAAAACATAATATTCAAAAAATATTTATAATAATATTTCACATTAATATTTTTCTTATTCCATCCATTATTAAAGTGTTCTAGGTAAGTTGGTGCTCACTGTGTCGTTCAGTACAGTGGGTTTCAAGAAGTGTATGCTAGTGTGTCTCACGTAGCAGCTATAGTCCATGACAGGCTTCTTCCATCCCCATTCATTCACTGAGGCTGCATTGCTCCAGATTGGGAACTGTTGCCTCCATTTTCCCTGGCCTCAGAGCACCATTTAAAGCAAAACACTGCCAACATGTCCTGGCAGCAGCTTATGCAGAGTCATGAAAAAGAAATTCTGCTTTCATAAAGAGCAGTAGCTCTTGGCCAGTCAGGGCAAGTAAATGCACGTGAGCTGACCTACTGCCAGGAAATGAGTTTTGCAAGGCCAGTAATCCACAACAGAACTTTCCCCACAAGCCTGGTAGAAGGAAAGCCTGGAGTGACGTGGTGAGTTGTGACACTGTGGATGGCAGATATCCGGCCAGCCATAGTGTGCCAGTGAAGACCCAAAGCAGCTGAGGATTGTCACAGGCAGAGTACAGTGGCAGAGCAGAGCACTACACAACTGCTTCCCTAATGGTTAGTATAACCTCTAGGCAAAGCTTAAGACTAAAGAATAAAACAGCCTGTTTAAGAGAAGCTTGGCTTGGAGTGTCAGCTTGGAGGCTAATCCTAAACTCACTATGTCTGTAACAGGGCTTTTGGAAATGGCATCCTAAGCTCATCTGTGCTACATTTCTGCTTTGCACCTCCATAAGGTCCTTGATCTGTCCCTATGGGTAATGCTATTACTAATATCTACAGTCCTGGCTGATCTTGGATGTTTCTGAGAGTGGAAACCCATGTGGAGAAAAAAAGCGTAATCTCCATGAAAAGCACTGGCAAATATCAGCAATCTCTATGCATTGCTGATGTAGTCTAATCTGTTGAGGAAACTCTTTGTTGTGTGGATTACCATTGCTAGGGTTATAGCCTGAGCAAAACTGGTAATTTCAGCTCTATTGGTCTTGGGCTACAGATACCAGAATTAGTGGTTTGTCTTAAGTTAAAAGAGAAAAGACTGTTTGCTGCATACACAACTGTTAAAACCAGCCTTTAGTGGGGAATAAACAGGAAGGGATACATCCTGGCCTGAGCTATGGTTTCATGAGCTTGTCTTCCATACAGGAACACTGAGTGAAATTACATGGCCGGTGATATGCAGAAGGCCTTGGCAGTCTTTAAATCAGTTGACCTGTGGGTAAGGCCTCAGTTTATGTAAGTCTCAGGTTGAGGAAAACAAGGCACAGTGATAAGAAGATGGTGAGTCATTAGTACAGTGGGCTCCAGAACCACCACCAGCACCTTGACCAGCTTTGCTGCTCAAGGTTTGTACCTGATTTATTCAGCATAAGACTGTAGCGCTAACCTCTTTTTGAGATACATGAGAAAAATCGACAGAGAAATATCAGCCTTGGCTTTATAAGATGCCATTTTGACTTCTTTTCAAGGATGGCTAGGTAGAGGAGATTTGAGTTCAAAGAAACAGTGAACTGTTTTGCTTTGCTCAACTGACCTTTAGTGATTCTGACTGCAGAAAATGTGCCTCCAGTTTGACTCATTCTTTTCCCCTCAGATACAGCATCAGTTTGTCGTTAAGGAATGTTACTAAAGCAGCTCTTGAGAAAGCATGCTGTTTTTTCCCCTAGTTATAGTGGGAAGTATAATTAGGGGATAAGCTGCAATGAATTTATGCCAACATGTTCAGCTCAAGTCACATGTCAGAGAACAAATTAATTAAAAAGAAAAGCTAAACCTTCACCTGTTTTGCATTCTTGAACTATGTATTCCAATTGGATACTTCTGTTTCTGCAAAGAGAGAAAGACCTTTTATCCTCCAAAATGTACAGATGTTTCTTCCTCTAGGCTTCCAGTCAGTTGAAAGTAATTATACTGCTAATCTCTCTTGCTATGAAGAATTTATGAAGAAAGGATATGCTTAATGTAATCAGATTTGTTGTTCAAAAAGATGGGGCTTTTTGTACTATCATGGGCAAAATTCCCTTATTCTTACCCACTCAAATTGGGCATGGATAAGGGTTTATTAACGAAATATTTGTTGAAAAGATAACACTCAAAGTTTCTTAATCTGAAATAGAAAGAAAGTTATGAAAACAGGTCCAGTTTCAAATTTTGAGCACTTTTATTTTCATTGGAAATATAACTTTATTAAAATCTAAAAATGAAAGGCTTCAAAATGGCTACAAAACCCATGTGGGCTGAAGAAATTGTATATTGTGGCTGTGAACAACTCCTTCTCTTGGCATGAGTGTAACCCAGTCAGGAAGCGGCTAGAGATCAGTTATACCTGTCACTACCAAAACCTCATGCAGAGGTTTGCTTGCCTTCTGTGTACACAACACTGAAGTATACTTTTAGTGGAAAATAAACCCGAAAGGTTACATCCTGTCTTGTGCTGGGGTTTTATGAGTCTGGCCTACCTTCCCTGGGCCAGAAGTTGTGCGCACTTTCTCTGAGGTAACCTATATCAACTGTAGCCCTCTTAGATGCTCAGCTGGTATGATTGAGCTGTGGATTATTAAACAGTGAAATGGCAAAGGTGCAGGAAGTGCTGTGCATGGGAAAATACAATGACACAAGGCCTGTGAATTTGCATTGCTACCATGCATTTGATTCAGCTACTGAAACCTCTCGGTTCCTTAGTACTTACAGGCCACCCTCCCCCAAAACCCCCTGTTTTCTCAGATACTTGGACCAAGCCAAGCTTTAGATATCTAAGGTGAGATATAGGCAGAGTGAAGGTCTTTATATTCAAAACTTCCATTCTGAAACCTGTTCTCTGATTACTACATAACTCTGGAGGTAGCTAAATTTCCCAGCAACACTCAGCAGCTCTATTCCTCTCAGTCCCTAAGTTCAGACACTCCTTAAATGCTACCTCCGCCTTATGCTAAGGAGCTAGCAGAATATCCCTGGACAATTAGGTCCACTAAAAATACCGTGGTTGCAACTGATTTCCTTAATACTATGGACAAAGACCCAATAGACCACACAATTAATGTTCTTGTCCAGCATGTAAAGGGTCCATATTTCCATTTCCATTCCTGATGGAAGACACCAGCTCAAGATCTGTTCATAGGACTTCTAATATTAGTAACATCCTACATTTTTCCAGTTTGTCTCTCTATCACATGGCTTTTCTGAGATGTGAGGATATGGCAGTTTTCCAGTTAAGAATCTGATTTCTGTGTGACCATTGCTGTTACATCTCTTGCTTCTTAAATAGCTGAAGAACAGGGAGGAGAAACAGAAAGAGAAATGGATCAAAATTTCTTCAAATGAAACAGTGTATTAGCTTTTGATCATGAACAAGACTAATGGGTAAAACCTGGTAAGCTTCTGCCCCAATGTTCCTCTTCATTGCTGTCACAATAACAGCAGTAGCAGTTGAACTATCATAGTATGTTCACAGCTCCTGCTGGAGCTAAAATTGACAATGACTTCACTTTTTTTTTAAGGTTTCTTAAGCTGTTAGGAAGTTGAGTAGTCCTTCCAGTCAAGCTGTTTGGAAGATCTAATGTACAAAAAACAGCAAGGAAGAATGATCAAGGGTGCATATGCAAAGTGAGAAATTTCAGAAGATCTAAAGGAAATAGGCTAAATCAATGAGTGTCCTTCAGCAATGCCTGTTTCAAAAGTCTGGTTTTGACAACTAGTCTGGACTATACTTTTAGACAGCCAAATTTAGGTGAGATGAATCTTGCTGTTAGGAGTCTTAAAGTCTGCATAACATTCTTAATTTTTTTTCATGATTTAATGCAGCAACACCATTTTTCTTCCCTCTTCTAAAATTATTCTTCATTTCTCAAAGTCAAATCGGCTAGACGGAATTCGTGTTCTGTATTGCAGTCACCCAAAATGGAAAAAAGAGTTCTAACTACAATTTTTTAAGCTGCTTCCAATAGATTATATTTTATGGAAATCCCCCTTCCAAGCTCTTTCTAGTACTACAATTCTCCAGTTTCCTTTGATATGTTTATTTTCATTTATAGCATTCACTGTCTTTCATATTCATAATAGAAATTTGGTTTTAATAATCACATAACCTGATCTGACTACATTTATCAAAGATTTGGAAACTGTTTGCAAATAAGCTTCAGCCTAGCCTTTTTTTAAATGGAAACATCTGTCTGCATTGTGGGGAGATGTAATCAAGACTGAAGTTTAAGAAAACTTCAGTTAGTGAATCTGTAGGAAAAAATAAACCTCTATCTAATATGATAAGAAAAGTCAGGGTTTTCTAAAGATGTTTTTGTGCTGCCTGGCATCTGCCTTTTGTTTAGTCCATCAAGTGAATACATTTACTTTTCACATATTTGATCATAAATTTGACGAGGTAGATGATATAAAACAAGAGAGGTAAAATTAGCTTCCTAGAAGGGAGTAATGGAGAAATGGTGTAAAAAAATAAATTGTATGTTCAAAAAATTAAAATCATTCCCACACAGAGGTTAGGTATTTCAGCTGTTTAGTGCCTTGTTTTTTCTGAGAATGCATCCAGACCGTGCTTCTTGTTCCAAAGTTAAATGAATTTGGAGGTTGCTTCACTAAACCCTGTCCAAAGTCTCCTGAAATGGGAAGAAAAGCTTCCCCTTGAGTACCATGGAATTTTTATAATGCCTCAGGGGGTGGTGGGACTTTTCTTAGTGTTACAAAGGATCACATAATTTGGTATGAGTAGCAAACTCTTCTGTAGAGAAGACAGGTCTACAGTAGCTGCTGGTAAGTTGGAGGTCAAACCTGGGATACAGCAGCAGAGCAGTGGGAACAAAGCTCCTCCCAATCAGTTCTGTTAGGTGCTTAATGCTGTCTGAACATTTCCTCTCACAAACCTGTTGTAAGCAGTTTCTCATAATGGGGGAAAACAGAAGCAAAAACCATGTTCTGTAATATTGCTAAAAAATTTGAGAGAGCTGAAAGGTTCCAGTACCAGCCCCCCTGTGTCCACCTGCCTAAAACTCTCATTAGTAGTGGCATAGAACAGGAAATTATTCGTGAATCACAGGTTATACCATTTTTGAAGGATGCCACAGTAAAATTAATGAAACGGAAAGGCTCAAATGAGTAGTTTAAGTCTTCCCATTTCAGTGTCTGCTTCCTGATCTTCTATCAGTGTGATGAACTTTACTTATGCAGTCCATATTTGTAATGCATAGATAAGGAACCCAAACTGCTGCCTTGAATGTCTGTTGTACCCAGGGGAGTATAGAATAAATTGGGGTAGGTGCAAATAATGCTCCAAAATGAGCACAGGGAAAAGATCTGCACAGCCACACAGCTGAAGAAACATCATATGGTACAGCAGAGCAAAGGACAGACTAAATAAAAAAAGATTCTGATCCCATCCTCTTTCTTCCCCACAGAAAACTCATGCCTACATGTGCAAGGGAAAGTTTGACTAAAAGAGGACTCTAATACAAATTACCCAGATATTTCTGGGAGGGACATGTTGCAAACTAGATGCTCACCTTTTGTTTATTGATATAAGAATGTTTCATATCAGTGATGCTATGTTTGGTAAGAAATACAAGTTGCATCATCCCATGAGCACATTTGTGAAACAGGAATCAAATTCTCAAACCTAGACCCTGGCATAAACGTCTTTGCCTCCAGAGGCCTAGGCAGGGTGTCTTGGGGACCATCAAATTCCCTGGTCCCTGGTCAGGCCCGTCCCACCCTCCTTGATTTTCTAACTTTTTTCAACTTTTCCCTAACAAATCTTTTCTTATTTTAATACCATACTTAATCAGAAAATAGAAAAGTTATTTTATAGGTATAAGTGCTGAAAAGAATGAACAAATTGTGTATTTCATCAGAAATGTTCCCTTAAATGGAATGACTTTAAATATGAAAAATTTTAGACACAAAAAGTTCAGTCTGTGAAGTCCTCATAGCTCAGACAGATACTTTTAGGGCTCTTGCCTCTCATCCTTGCAAAGACAAAAGCAGCACCCTGATTAAAGCAGGGTCAAGCTTAACATCCTTGTTAAGGATGAATTGTTTCCCAAATGTGGCTACAGAGAAACTGTTGCTGCAAACAAGCCATATAATAAGAGCCTTAAGAAAGCCAATATGTTCAGCTTGTCAAAGCAAAGGCAAAGAGGTGACTTGGTCATTGTGTGTAACAGCTGCTTATACATGGAAGAGGTTTGTCAGTCAGGACATTCTCAGTCTTGCCAGCAAAGTCATATTCAGCGGCAAAAAGTCAAGTTGGATAAATTGAACTTTGAAATAAAAGGGAAATTCCTGACAGGTCTTTGAGGAGCAATTAGGCATATGGAACAGTTTATAGACGGAGATAATGAACTCATTGTAAGTTGAAGTCTTTAAACCAAAGATGTTAAATGTCTTCTCTGAAAAATGTCCTTAAATGTAGACTGGATTTTTGCAGATTCTGGGAGATATTATTTGTCTGTGTATCATTTCCATGGGAGCTCAGGGAAGAAAGCAAGGTGGGGAATAGATAGGTCATGAAGTTTTCTTCTGGCCACAGAGTTTGTGAGAGTCTGAATGGCCCAGATGCCCCTGCACAGGCTTTGGGGGAGCAGAATTGCCTACATGGCCCTCAGCATCCTCAGAGTACTTGCAGCAGGACAGTAAGACAATGTCTGTAATCCAGTCCAAACACCAACCCTGTTCTCATTTTTAAATCATGCTGCTTTCTCATTGTCTCACTGTTCCCTTGAATTTTGTATTCTTTGCTGCACAACAGCCCTATTTCAATAGAACATCATGTGCCAATATGCACTAACAGAAACAGAATGACAAAAAAAATATTTTATTTCAGCTCCACTTATTTATGTCTGGTGTAACTACTGATTTCTGAGACTAAACTAATGCCATGTAGTTCTGAATTCTGCAAGGTACTGATTTAAGACACTTAACATTAAGTACCTGAATAGTTTAGCCAATGTCACTGAGACTAATTATTATTTTATTACTGCAAGCTTAAGTGTTTTTCTGGGTATAGGCCACAGTACTCAGCACCATGAAGAAAGAAATCCTCTCTGCTTTTGTATTACTAAAAACTTCATCAATTTGCAGAAAATATGGGGGGAGGAATCAAATTTTTACTGTAACCTAGAGCTCCTTAACACACTTGTCAAATCTCTTTTCTTCAAAGCCTCAAGTAATGTTCATGGAATACCTTAGAATTCACAAGAAATGAACTTTTCACTCACTACAGGCTGGAAACAGCTTCCCAAACCGAAGAAAATATATTTTACTTAGGAAATTTGCTTTGGTCCATTCGTCGAACACTTTGAAGATAACAAGGCCTGTGTATAAAGGGGAATGTACAACATTACCAGGACCATTGGGGATACTCAGACATTTACTTTCCAACTCAGTAATTCATTTTCTGAGACTATTGTTAGAACCAGGAGTTCTCTTTTCTGGAGAGTGTGAGAATGTGTGGATTGTCTGGCTCATAGTTCACAAACGAGTTTCACCATGTCTAGTGCACACAGGCGACTCATGGGGGGTTACAAAAGTGACCCAGCCTTGGATTGCCTTGAGGCCCTGTGTCTCTGCAGAGGCAACTCACGGGGAGCTGTGTAGACATCTTAGCCCTGGGTTGTCTGATAAACCCTAAAGTAAACAGGGCAGTGGCTGCACCATTCAAAGAACCAAAACCTGAACTGAGCCTTGAAATCCCTTAACAAATAGTATGCCCTGAGTCTCAATCCAACCACTATTCAGTTGCTGAGGAAGCAAGGTAAAAAAACCGCAAAACCTGGAGGGTTTCAGCTTCAGTTTCAAATGACAACCTTGTGTATTCAAACAATCACAGACCAATGAAGGAAAGATAAGGGTAAACTCCACTCAGATATACATAATCCATTTAGGCATATATCATAATCCACTCAGACATAGTCATACACACCATTCCACAAGTCAGGGGATAAAAACTCTAAGATTCAGGTTGGAAATGGGGGGGAGTCACTTCTCTAACTATACAGTTGGCTTGCAAAGGAAACACTTCCCCCCTCCTTGATCGGAACACCGGTCAAGGAAACTTCCCTGGGATTGAGAGCCCTTACCTGGAGGGGTAGGTGAATACTGTTTATGCTTTAAGTTTGTAAATGTGTTTGTGGTTGTCTGTGAATCGCTTGTGGTTTTAATAATGTACTACTCTTGCCTTAAAAATTGCAGTAGTGCATTCCTCCATTGTATCTGTAAAACCTGCAATAGTGGCATGTTAAGTCTGTAAGTGAAGTTCAAGTCGTTTGCCTGAACCTTGCAGTTAAGTCCTTTTCTGTCACAGAGAAGCCACACATCTCAACATTGGTTAATGTTTGCTTTCATAGGTCTCTTAACTGAAATAAAATGTTCTTTCAGTAATGTTTATATTGGATCAAGGAGGATATATCTTGCAAATATGAAGGCTGAAAGTAAAGGTTGTTTTATGCTGGCCAGGAAACTGAAAATGAGTACTCCTCAGATTTGTTGTTACCTAACATAAACATATTTTGTGGCCTTGAATGGGTCTCCTAGATCCACAATTAATTTGCCAGTTAACATAAGTGTGCTTACCTTGTAGCAATATTAACAGCAAAGTTTAATTAATGCTGAAGGATGGTGATACCATGATTTGCATAATAAATGTATAAAGATATGCTGAATCTTTGCTTGAATCCTCCTTGAGAAGCTGGTGGCTCATGGCTTAAAGACGTGTACTCTTCACTGAGTAAAAAACTGGCTGGATGGATGAGCCCAGAGAGTTGTGGTGAATGGAGTTAAATCCAGTTGGCAGCCGGTCACAAGTGGTTTTCCCCAGGGCTCAGTACTGGGGCCGATTCTCTTTAATATCTTTATCAATAACCTGGACAAGGGGATCAAGTGCACCCTCAGTAAGTTCACAGACGACACCAAGTTGGGAGGGAGAGTTGATCTCTTGAGGGTAGGAAGGCTCTACAGAGGGATCTGGGCAGGCTGGATCAATGGGCCGAGGTCAATTGTATGAGGTTCAACAAGGCCGAGTGCCGGGTCCTGCACTTGGGTCACAACAACCCCATACAGCGCTACAGGCTTGGGGAAGAGTGGCTGGAAAGTTGCCCAGCAGAAAAGGACCTGGGGCTGCTGGTCGACAGCCGGCTGAATATGAGCCAGCAGTGTGCCCAGGTGGCCAAGAAGGCCATCGGCATCCTGGCCTGCATCAGAAATAGTGTGGCCAGCAGGAGCAGGGAGGTGATTTTTCCCCTGTACTCGGCACTGGTGAGGCTGCACTTTGAGTACTGTGTTCAGTTTTGGGCCCCTCACTACAGGAAAGACATTGAGGTGGTGGAACATGTCCAGAGAAGTGATTGTCCAAGTTGGTGAGGCGCCTGGAGCACAAGTCTTATGAGGAGCAGCTGAGAGAACTGGGGTTGTTTAGCCTGGAGAAGAGGAGGCTGAGGGGAGACCTTATCACTCTCTGCAACTACCTGAAAGGAGGTTGTAGTGAGGTGGGTACTGGTCTCTTCTATCAAGTAACTAGTGATAGGATGAGCGGAAATGGCCTCAAGTTGCACCAGGGGAGGTTCAGGTTGGATATTAGGAAAAAATTCTTTACTGAAAGGGTTTTCAGGTATTGGAACAGGCTGCCCAGGGAAGTGGTGGAGTCACCATCCCTGGACGTATTCAAAAAGCGCGTAGACAAGGCACTTCAGAACATGGTTTAGTGGGCATGGTTGACGTTTGGACTTGATGATCTTAAAGGTCTTTTCCAACCTAAATGATTCTATGATTCTATGATCTTCCAGTGTTATCTTCATTACTACAAAATGCATTTGTTTGATTGGATCTAGTACAAATTCCCAAGTGACAGAAGAATGTGTTTCTTCTGAAAGCTCAAAAACACAATATCAGAAACAATATCAATGGAAAATGCTACATCCCACACCTTAAATTTACCAACCATAACATAAAATGCTAATATTCCCTAAGGGAATATCCCTGACTTACCTCTGTCTTCTCTTTTCCATATTTTTGTGTGAGGGAGGATGTATGAACTACCACAGCAGGGTTTATGAAAGCTGAAGTAAGAAATCAGGATGATATTTTTTAGTATTTCATGTCAAATCTTCCACCTATCCACTCTATCAAGGCTGGATAGATCAAGGAAAAGTATTTAAAGGCTGCTACAGTATTTATTTCCTGTCATGAAAAGCAGATCACCCCTGGTACTTCTCTGTTGAAGAAAACCTCTGTAATCTCAATAGAACTATGTGTGTGTTTTAAAAAAATCATCTGGGTTAATCATTACCATATTTCTACTGCTCAATTCTAACAGCAAATGTCTGCAACTTGACTTACAACTTTGGCTCTAGCTATCTCTTGTTCTACAGTACCAAGGGGAGTGTTCTATAAACTGACATCTGTATTTTAACGATTCAGTGAGGAAGCCTTTTGTTTCCTTTTGGTTTTGCACACTGAAATCCAGTTCTCTATCTTGGAAGTGCTAAGTCATGAATTTTCATAATGAGACTAGTCAGGCACCTTACTTTTCAGTGCTGGGACAAGGCGTGACAAATAGTTGTAAAACACTTCAAGTAAAAGTTGTGAACCAGGTAGTAGAGAAACAGGCAGTAAAAATATGTCTTTAATTACCTTTGTAAACTATTATCTTAGTGCCAGTTTCTTGTAATCAGATTGCGTTTGTCTTTTTAATAGGTGACATTCCAGCCCTTTGTGCAAAGACACACGCAAGAATACCATACCATCCTTTCCATCTCACATCATCCCAGCAGCACCAGGTGGGAGAGCTGGAAGTTACATCCAGTGTTGGGCACCAGCTCTTCTGCAGGTAAGCCCATGCTGCAAGGTGGGTCATATAACAGGTTATAATGAGTTACACTAAAAGTTTTGCCTGTGAATATAAGCAGGGTCCTCCTGGAGCAGGTCCCACAGGTGCTGTAATAGTCAAATATTGTAGACGAGTGGCTCTTTTGACATCATTGTTATCCCCCAATGCTGCTTTACACAATAAGGTGAATGCAACCTGCTGATGCATTTTTAGGAGAATGGTGAGGAGTCACATTTTGCACACACACCTTTTTTTTACCTCTATGGTTGCAGCTAGTGTTCTGAAGATTTCACAGCTGTTGCCAACATAAGCCTGTGTGACACCAGCTGTTCTAAAGAATCCTGCCTCTTCTTTCATGGATTCAGTGCAGAAGGCAAGCATTGCTAGTACAAAGCTTCCAATTTTTCTGCCAGCACAACTCCTTTGTGCTCCTATCCAGTGTTCAGTGCCAGCCTGAGCCACTTGCTCATAGAAAGAGGAAGAGGAAAGAAACTGGTAACTGGAGCTGCTTGTGCTAAGGTATTTGTTGTGAGAAATAAAAGCGGGCGCAGTGCATTAATACACATCTCTGAAATCATCAAAGAATCACAATCTCAGCTTCTGGGAGCTCCTGACAATGTAACTCCGTACTGAACCAAAACTAGCCATGGCAAAGGTTTCAGGTCTGGCTTGTGTTTACCCCCTCTATTTCTCCAACAGGCAGGGAAGAGGGACTGAAATCTTCTCCTTAAATACAATTATATCTAGAATGTGGATTTATTAAATTACAATAGAGCTTTCTTAGGAAAAAAAAAAAAAGCTATGCCTTAGGAATATGTGTTTGTGTGTGTATACAGTGTGCATCTGCTCCCGATACTTCTGACACACAGCAAGGAGCCAGGAAGAAAACAAGCCAGAGGTTTCCCCTAACCTAAAAGGTCATGTTGCCTTGTGGTTTCTCAACAGATTTAAGGACTGAGGAGAACTATTCCCAAAACTAATGCCTCCCTGTAGCCTGACCTTCGCACCTTGATGACATAATGCGTAATAAGGTGTTAATGATTCCCAGCACTCCAGTAAAACCATGTATATCCACTGAAAATACTGCTTGTGTGTGTACACTCAGGGTTGTTTTTTTGTTTGTGCTGCTTTTTCATTGTTGTTATTAATAACCCTCCTGTATAATCCTGTCCCTTCCTTTTCTTAATGGCCTTCTGAGAAGGCACCTTTCTTAACAGTGCTCTAGCCATTTACAATGTATCTGTAGGGCATGGACCCCTGGACAACAAAGTAAATTAGCCCATACTGTGTAATATCTTGCATCCTAGGCAGAAATCTGCACAACACTACACCTCTCTGTGGTGCTTTCCTATATAGACGTACCTGAGCTTTACAAACATTAACTGAATGTTTGTATCATTGTTGTCATGGTGAAACAACTGCATTTTCCAGGCATCTGGCATGTTAACCAGATAACCCGAGGAAGAATGTAATTGAAAGTATCTAGAGAACCACAGCTATGGAGAGATACTGGTGGAGTCAGATACAGTCATCTGGAGGATGCACCTCCCTCTCCCTCTCCATCCTCTTCTGCAGCCGTTTCCCAAGAGGGCTGCTCAGGAGAAAAGAGGAATGTCTATTTGGTAACAGGACAAAATTACCTTCAGCACTGTTTACAGAAAACAGACTGGCTACTATAAGCAGACTGAACCAGCACAGCACAAAGCCTGCTCAAAACACTTAGCTGCAGCATTCAACTTGGTAATGATTCAGGCCTCCAGGGAAGACAGAGCACAAGGGTCAAACATTAAAACAACATTAGTAAAAAAGCATGTGTGTTAAGGTCATGGCTGGAAGAACATGACATTTTTTCATACATCTTAGGAAAGTATAGAAATACAATATCCCTCTGTAGAACGCTCACTTTTTAGATGCAAAGTAGGCTCTGACCATGAATAGTTATGAATTATACTTAGTTAATGCTGATGCTGTGCTCTCCAAAGGCTTTTTCTTTTCCTGCCATGTGGGGATGCCCTAGAAATTCAACCAAAGAAAAGATGTAGGCAGGAACAAAAGACCTCAGCCAGCTGCCAGATTTGTTCAGAACAGTACAACGAGTGTGGTCCTAGAAAGGAGGAAATTGCTGCTGCGCAGTTGGAGTCAGTTCTTTCATTCAGTGTCAGAACAAGGATTTCTAGCAGGATTCCTACATGCGGGGCAACTTAACAAATATAAGAATGGCTGTATTCAGCCAGACCACAGTCCATCTAGCTAAGTATCCTGCCAATGGTAAAACCTTTGGAAAGATTATAGGAATGGGAGCAGAAGACAATGATGCTTCCCAAGATTATTCTCTCAAATGGCAACCCTTTACAGCATGATGAGTGCCATTTTGTGTTGGGCTGTGGAGGGAGCTTGAGCATTGGACTGTTAAGTGTCCACGATGCTTAACTGTGAGCATGCCCTGAGGCATGGTTTTGGCTCAGGCTAACTCTGTCTTTGAGATTGTGCTCAGGCACTGTTCAGGGAGTATTTTATGCCAAGGACTGTTCCCACTGGCAGAATGGACAAGATTACATCAGGTCTGACTCCAGTTTTCTGCAGCTTTTCCTCTACCATTAGTCCGGCACACAGAGCTGCCCTCATAGTGCGCTGCAGCATATGCATTAAACCCTCTCAGTTTCACGCAGTAAAAAACACCACTGGGAGGGCTGCAACTGTATTTGCACATTATTCACTTGCAGCTACCCCAACCCCTCACCCTCCAACACAAAATTTATTACAATGTTTTGGGACCACAGAAAACACCAAAAAAACCTGGGACCAAGTACTATGCAGCTTCAACAAAGGTGACTGGACTTGACTGGCCTCAGTACTCTGGCCCTGTTTTGTTTAGCAGTATGGGAATATCTTTTCATTTAATAGTTCTCAGTATTTAATCTCCGTGAATTTGTCCACTCACTTTTTGAATCCATGTAAGATTTTACCATCTGTAACCATGCCAGAACAAGGAGTTCAGAGCTTTGTTCTGGGAAGAACAACTTAACTTCCCTTTGTTTAATACATGCACTTTTGGGTTCTTTGGTTAGGTGTCTTTTGCAACCTTGGAAACCAAAAAGTCCAAAAAAATCCACAGAGATGGGACACCTCCAGTGACTTCTTAGTACTAGGCAGAATGATAAGAAGGGCTGGAGGATCGGGAACACCTAGCTGCACAGCTCTCTGGGCTCTGATTGACTACTGCCTCTTGAGCACTTCCACACTCATACTGGTGAGGACACAGCTGGTCAAGACATTGTGGGTGGTGTCCTAATGACTAGCCAGTTCTGTCATGGTTCTAACCATGGCTTTAGGGAGTCAAAGATACATTGGGCATTCAGTTAGTGGGAATCAGCATTTGCTTTATGGCTAACAAGTTGCTGTGTAAATGAGTTCCATCTTCAGAAGTGTATGCTATTATGCATATATAGACACACAAACTTATGCCTTTGCTGGGAAACCTGAAGGATTGGTCCTCAGCGGACATAAAAACATTTCTTTACTGTGAGGGTGACCAAGCACTGGAACAGGTTGCCCAGAGAAGTTGTGGAATCTCTCTCCTTGGATATATTTGAAAGCCACCTGGACATGGTCCTGGGCAAAATGCTCTAGGTAACCCTGCTTGAGTAGTGGGGGTTGGAGGACATAACTTCCAGAAGGCCCTTCCAGACTCCACTGTTCTGTGATTCTGTTAAAAGGCTAAAGAAACTTCCACAAAACTGAAAAAAATAAACAAAGGAAACATTGTAAACCTGATTGACCTACTGAATCCCTCAGATTTGGGAGAAAACAAGTGCCAATTATAGTGAACAAATAACACCTTTGTCTCTTAAATTGGTCCAGGATAGTCTCATTGAGGGGAAGCTGGTGGGGTTTTGCAGAAGTGATTTAGGTTGTGAAGTAATCTGCCAAACTCTAAAGTGGAACCTCAGCCTGCCTCTATCAGTTGAAGTTGCACAAAACACAACACGAAGCAACAGTCCTGCTGCACCAATGAAATTAGAAGGGCTTACTGGAGGGTTGACATTGCTATGAAATAGTCTTATTTATACAAGAGCATGGTTAACAAGATAGATCATATGTGCCAAAAAAAAAAAAAAAAAAAAAAAAGGAAAGGAAAACAATTTGATCCTTCAGTCTCCTCTCCCCGAGAAAATGAGATTAAGATACTTGTCTCGAGTCAAATGCATGCTCTGTGACAACTCTTTGCTCATGTAAAAAAAGGATCTTATTTAGTGTTCCTTTTGATCACTGTACTTCCTAAAATAATAACTGAACATAAGTTCTCTCAGGTTTCCCTGTACATTATAATCTATTTACACATAATTGTGTAAATTGAGATGCATAGCACCAGCTCTTCCAGTTGACAATGCTTCAGACAGAGCACAAAGGACCATGACTGTCCTGCCAGCAGCACCCACGTCATTCCAGAGTGCACCTCCTGCAGCCTGGGGTGTTACTCTGGATTAATGTCTGTGATACTGGGGTTAGGATCTTGTTCACGGGTTTGCCTTCTCTACACTTCCAAGCTCTCAATCAGCAACTATGTAAAAATATGATGAGATTAATGAAATCACAAGAACTACAATGCCTTGGACACCATTTGTAATTATTTTTTACAACCTGATACACTAATATAAAAATAGTTGCTATAGCAACCTAAAGTCATGTCAAAGAGTTCGATGTGTTCATTGGCATGCAGTCTGAGTAGCTCATTCACTGGTTTCTATTGCTATGGAAACATAACTGTCATTTTACGCTGGTGACAAAGGGCTGAGTTATGGTTGGGTTTTTTTTTTCTTCTTCTTTCCAGCATCTAGGGTTTATTTAATTACACTTAATAAATGAATGGAAGTCGTAGTCTCAGGGACATGACGGATTTCTTACCCGAATTCAGTATTTACATTTCAGCAGTGCTGGAAATTCCATACACTCTTTCTTTCCATGTTTTCTGTACTTTGAAATTTGAACACAGATTTGAACTCTGTATGTTAATGTACCAGTTAAGACATACCCTTACAAATGCACAATGAGCTATAATAGAAGAAAAACATGTGTTGCAGTTCAGTCTTCAGAACACTTGTCCTCATAGCATTTTTCACATCCAATCTGTCCCAGCCGCCTTTTCAGCAGCATGGAGCAAGTCCATATCACTTGGCTTGGGCAGTCTCAGTTTCATTTGACTTGTCTGCATCCCTTGTAAACCTTTTAGTTCATTGGCTTATTAGACCCGTGTTTCACATACGCTTCAGATCCAGGCCCACTTTCCTTCTCTGTGCACCCTATCCAGCCTCAGTCTCTCCGTAGGTCTTCCATGGATCTCTCTTACAGCTTCACAACAACAGGCACTTGCCTCTCCCTGTGCAATCTGCATCCTTCTTCCACATCTGCCTCTTGTCTTTTCTTCATACAAGTCTGGGGCCTTCCACCGCCTCATTGCCTGCACCCAGCAATGAGGTCAGAGGAAACACTAGCAATATAGTGTCCGCATTTCTGATTCCGGTTCCTGGATCAGTATTGTCTATCGCCCCTAGTATCCCACAATTAAAATCTGGGAGATTGTCTCAAACAGTTCTGGGCTGGGCCATATGCAGGAAGAATGTCTAGGATATTTTCACCATAACAGCACAAGACATATTCTTAGTATAAATGCTACAAATTTGCCAGATTTTAAATAGAAAACAGTAGCAATTTCCAAAATTTCCAGAGTTTTGTAACATGGAGAAGACAATACCTTTTCTCTGTCTTTGTTCTCAGAGTGTATACTGTTTGGGGTGAAATGCTCCTTATGCTGCTGGACTGATTCATATCTTCAGGAGTGAAAATTTCAGATCAAGTGGACAAAATTTAATAAAGCTACAACTTTAAAAATAAAGTATTCTGACAACAAGTGCCAGGTAATCCTAAACTACAGATCATACCTATAAAAATGGAAGTGTCTAACTTGGAAGAAGTTAGGTGTGTAGTGCTTTGTGCTGCCCTAGAAATCTGTCATTAAGGTTTAGTCTCTGATGTTGGTTATGCAGGGATAAGCTATACTAACAACATGAGTCACATCAGTGTTCCAATGCTGCCCTTACATCTTTAACATGGGCTAGGATTACAAAAGACCAATACATTGAGAACCAGCTTCTGGCTGGAGTTTTTTGGAGGGAGCTGTCAGCAGGCCGACCACAGGGTGTTTCCATTAATGACTGCCTGCTTGCCTGAATTCTCATGGAATAACATTGTGTTATTAATAGTGGCACCAATGTCTTTTGTTCAGTGTAATTTCTTATTTAAAACAGAAATATATTTAAAAAGGGCATAAAGAGAGAATTTTTCTTTGGTATCCGTGGAGTCACAGATCTTACAAAGTACAATTTTCCTCTTGTCAGTGTTTTTTTGTTTGGTTGGTTGGTTTTTTCCTATCTCAAAGCATTATGGCATGTGAACTGTCAGTAAAGGAAGAGCTGTCAGAGGAAGACAGGACCAGAAAGCAATTGGAACTTGACCAAACAAGACAAATTCCATCCTAAGTGTTCAAAACACAAGTCAGTTCTATAAATCCAGTCTATGCTTTTTTACATTTGGTAAAGGAGTGGATTTCCTTTTTAGAATCTATTTTCTTTCTGAGAATTTTAAACAGTGAAGAAACACATGATTCTGACTGCTTGTTATTTGCCTTAGTAATAGCAAATACTAATGAGAAGAAACATTATCTTCTTTGGATCACTTGCAACAGCAGTATCATACAGTTCTTCTGTATCTTGGTATTGTTAATTGGGTACTGCAAAGAGATCTTCAGTAGCTCAGTTAACAACATCATCAATTAACATTACAGCCATAAAGATTTCTAAAACCAATTCTACCTCGAACATGCAAAAAATGCAACCCTACTCACAATGGATATGTGAAAAACTGACAGCACAGGGGCTGAACTAGTCAGAGAAATGACACACAAAGCTAAAACAAAAGCATTCATTTACTATTTCCCCAGTCTTTCAGAGAAATCAAGGCACAATTATGAAGTTATTAGAAGAAATGCTTCCTAACTGAAGGTGTGGTATTATTCCTGTAGCTTTTAAAAAATATTTTAACATCTTCTAGTATTAACTCTCCCTGTAAACAGTCCCACTTCTAATATTAATTCTTTCTGCAAATGATCTTACTTCATCACTTATATTTCCCTAGCGTGACAATAAAGAGGTAATAAAGAAAACAAAGGGGATATTTCAAATGTAGTTCAACCATAGTTTCCCCAAGCAAATCATTCACTTTAAAACTAGTTCAAAACTCACACATTTCCAGTGAGAAGAACAAATTTTCTGTGTTCTACATTGAGACATGATTCACAAGCAGATCCAGAGGCTGCTTTAATGACCCTGTTCTTCAAACTGTTCCATATGAACAATGCATGCATCTGAGAGATTACTTCATGGACATTTCCTCCAGATATAGCATTATTCCAACCCCTCCCTTTCCCAAATTACTTGTTTCCACTATCAAGCTGTTATTGATTCCTTTCATCAGAATGACAAGGCTAATCATGGAACCCATTCAATCAATGAAATTACTAATTTTAAAAAATGAAATTCAGAAGAAAAAATGTTTTTTTTGGAAGGCTTAATTTAATCCATGTTCTTTCACAAAGGAAGTTGGATGAGGTGAAAGGGGAAGAACAGAAACCTTTTAAAATAGTTTTGCCACAGGAGAAATTGTAAGGTTGAACCATAGACACCGTGAGACTCCTCCAACCCCCAGGAGATGCTCCTTTCTTGTGTTCACCCTGCACATTACAGTGGTGTGCAGGCATGACCACGCTAGCTCCACATAATATTCTCAGCAGGATAAATTTGTTTCAAGCTGCTTTGGGTAGGCTGCTTCCACTTTCCCACCTAGCTCAGCTAGAGCCCTCTGGTGTAAGTGTAGTCTGTGTGCTGGAGTAGTATGCTGCAACATATAGTCCAGTTAAAGTGCAGTCAGGCTAGTTAAGGTATGACCCTCATGACTGTGTCATGTAAGTAATGCTTGCAGTTGAATTAGGGTGCAAAAAACTCTCTCAGTGAAATTCTGATCTCAGCAATGTCACTGTCAAAGTTTTCTCTATCTTTAGTGTAGCAAATATTTAATCCTTTGCAGCTACCAATTGCTGAAGAACATGTTTTGCTACTATTATTTGTATCATATCTTTTTTAATGCATTAAGTTTCCAAAGGAAATGATGTATCAGCACTGCACAAACAGAGAGTCCAATTACAATACAAACACTTTCAGTATACATACCACACCCTCACAAAACCTCTTTACGTGGGTAGTTCTTTTGGAAGCAGCATTAATCGGTCTAAGGATACCTCAGGTTTTTTCTGTGTGTCAGATTCACAGCTGGAACTCACTGCATTAGAGAAAGTAACTACTGTTTTCACTCAGCTGAAAACAAACATTGCTGAAACATTCATTTGGGTCGTTCAGAACTTCACTTCACCAAAGGCAGTTTTATCACTGTATGTTCATATCTGATTCATTAGAAAAGTTGCCTAATGACTGTTTAAAAAGCTTGAGTGTCACATTCACTTTTGAACGCTCCAGCAAGAGAAAAGTGAGTGAAGAGGAAAGTAAATCCAATCTAAGTGAAAAATGGATTTGAGAGCAGTTCAACATGTGGAGTTAGAAAATGAGATTTTATTACAGAATGACACTTGTAGAATAAAAGGTCCAACATCAGAGACATCATCTCTTATGAAGAAGCTTGGCAGGTGGGTTTGGTGATGTCCACAGGCTGCTCCTCCATATTGCAGAGAAGCCTAGGTACCAATTACAACTTTATTATAAATGGAGCCTGTTACAATCAAGTGGGAACTTTCCTGGTTGTTTTGACAAGACTAGTCTGCACTCTACACACCTGCTTTCAGCTGAGGTCAAGAAGCTCAGGTAGAGTTGGACAGAGCCCTTATGGCACCTGGGATGGGGAAATGGTCCTCTTTTCCACAAGGGTCCTAGGCACACCCAGCATCACTACACTGTCCCCACCAGAGAGGTATCAGGTAGCTGCATAGGCACACAGCCACAGACAGTGGGGTCCCACAGGCAGTGTGCCACAGCCATAGAAACAAGTCTTAGACCTTATTTTCTCCTGTTTCCTGCTCCCCTGCTGGAATCATTCAGTCTGTTATCATACTTGATAGGCATACACAGGCCAGTGTCATGTCTGGCAAGAGGAGACAGGAACTAATGGGGGAAAGGTTGTTAATAAACTTCCTTCCTTCTCCCTCTTGCTTCCCCATACTTTGATAGATCTTCCCTCTCACTAGGGCAAAGCAGAACAGCAATTGTATTACTGCCTTTGTTTTCACAGAGCTACGTACTGTTTTACCAAGTAGGTGTACAAAAATCCTTCATTAGGTCTTTATATCAAATGCACTAGGAAGGGTATCTACTCCTATATCACTGATGTGACACTGAGAAACCTTCCTCAAAAAGAAAATGGCAATATAGTTGGAGGTAAGAAGCTCACTATAAGCAATTATGTGAAAAAAGGCAAACCAAAATTTAAACACCCTTTCATTGCTGGAAATTCTTGAGTAGTACAATACTCATTCTGTCCAAATGCTTTTTAAAATGTCATGTTTTAAGAATCCAAGAACTCATTGTCATTTGGCTAAACATTTTCATGAACAGGTTATGAAATTGGCTTCTAGAGATCTAGTTAATTTGCTGAAAAATGAAACTGCTGTCCCAGGTGAGAAACTGATTTTAATCTAAATCTTGTTGGACTCTAGGGAAAGCAAGTGGAATTCCATATGGAATAGAAGTTAGTCACAGCCCATATTTTACCTGCAGCTATTAGGTCAACATCAAAATTATTTTGTCAATGTATCAGTACATTACATAACCCCTAAAATTAAGGGTTGTCCTAGTGAGCACTGGAACTAAAAATCTAACAACAAACTCGCCTGCCTTGTATTCCCAGATTGTCTGGTAGAAATATCACGCTTAGCCGAGAGGGATCTCAGAGTCACCAATGTGATGCTGCTGCAAGATGTTATACTAGAAAACTTAGCCTAGGTAGTAAACCACAGAGGATACCTAGGACCACCTAGTATAACCCAAGGGTGGGGTTACATCCAAAAAGGATGAACATAATGCAAGTTTAGACCAAATGAGTTTATGCAGTAAACCATTATTCCAGTACCGTTGTCTGGAAGAATACAGATATTGCTACTGTGACTCTAAATAGGTGCTGTCAATTACTGTGTTCACTTACTAATACTTTAATGGTGAAAGTCAGCTGTTCAAGTACAAGAAAGTGACTGTAGTCTTTAGTCATTTCTCCTGCACTTTGTGCATGATTTTTCTCAGGCTGTAAATTTTGCAGGCCAAAAACTGTCTTTCTGTAAGTGAAAATATTTTGATAGCTACCAGAATTCAAGGAATAAAAAATAATAATGTTCAGCTCTTCAGGAAGGGTTGTTTTCACAATGTTTCCTATGGGTTCTGGCTTCTGTTAAACATAGCTGCACTGAAAACTGCTGCTTGTGGAAAAAAACACACCCTCTTCTCAGACAGTCACATTTAGTGTCAGAAAAATTTTGTTCTCACTATGCACAAAAATGTATCTAAGCTGTTATAGGGAAATGTACTATACTATTTTCACATCTTCATAAATGTAACAGCATTCCAAAGTTGGAAAGTTTCACTTTCCACAGAGAGTTTCACTTTTCCAGGCTGTGGTTGCCAGCTGTTTTCTTGAACTTCCTTGGGATTAAATGATCTTTGCAAAATTCTACAAAAGTGAGTTTTGATGGCAACTTTACTTGCTGTAGTTGTCACTGTACGGTTGGGTTCCTTTCAGTTTCAGAGATATGTTGGACCCATTGAAATGTTGCCTCACTCTGATGATTGTTATTTGGGATAGTACTGAAGCACCAGGGAAGTACTGAAGTCACAGTGAGTATCATGTGAGGAGTACCTCACGTTAAAAATAAATACCTCACTCTCCTTGCACAGCAGCAAACGGATTTATGCACTTCAGTTGGCAAATGCTGCTTTAAAAATCAAAATCACAGCACAATCTAGTTTGGAGGGGGTATCCGGGTGGCACTTACTGTAGCCCACTGCTTAGAGCAGGGCTAACTGCCAAAGTCAACTTGAGTTGCCCAGGGCCTTATCCTGTAAAATCTCTAAGGATGCAGATCCATAGTCCCTCTGCACAACTAGTCCCAGTGCTTAACCCTTCTCATGGTGAAGAATATATTTTTCTTTACTTTGCTTTGTAGCAGCATAAAGATAAATGGCAAAATCCTCCGTTGAGTTAGAGCAGTTTTACATCATGTAAATGAATTAGCAACAGCAGGATCAGTACAGCTTAAAGCGTTGTCAGGGACACCAATGCTGCCAGAGAAATACCTTGTCTCTCATTCTACATTTGCGGCGCATGGGAAAAAGAGGCAGTGGGGAGGTGAGGCCATCCATGAGATTTTTGTGATCAGCCATCACACAGTGCTCTTCAGGGAAGATTTCTAAGATAGGGAAATTGAGCCAAAGGGCATCTTAAAGACATTTATAAAACACATTTACACATATTCACTTCTGCACTGTGTCCAGAGCTGTAACTGAGAGAAGTCCCTAAAAATATGTGTCTACTGTATCAGCTGAAGAAGTTTCTGTGGTTGAGGCCATGTGGTGGTGGGTACAATGACCCCATGCAGAGAGAAACTTTTCACGTATAGGCAAATAATTAGGCCTCCGGTCCGGTCACCTGGCTGGCAAACAGAGGTGAGAGTTTTGGCAGGCAAAGCAGAGGAGACTATCACCACAGGAATACAAACTGCACCTCCCTTTATTTCAATGTAGTTCTTCGTATTCATCAGGAATGTGACGGTGAGTAATGGCTCTTGTAACTCATCTTTGATGTTGGATCAAGCTGCTATGCATATACTCTTCTAGTGAAGCGCTGAAATCAACGTGCTGACATTACTTGATTTTCTTTCAGTTGTAAGATATATGTTTCCCTGAGGGAATCTTAAAACAGGAAATGAAGGGAGACTTTCATCCCTATGATTGTATATTGTCCCAAAGGCCTGTGCTCAGTGCTGCCCAGGAGCTATAAGAAAAGTCAAATGATTCAAATTTGCTGTACACATAAAAAAGTGCACCTTTTTGAAGGCTTTGTTTCTGAAGAGCAATCAAGTTTCTACACATGAGGCAAAAAGGGTTTAGGGGATTAAGTCTCCACAAAAACCCATTGCTTGAAAGCCTTTCAAAGTGATGACATGCATGCAGTTACAGACTTGGTGTTTACAGAGTCAGGGAAGGTCCCTCCAGCAGCCTTAATTAGAGGTTGTGCTAGGATATGGTTACAAACATTCAGCTTCATCCAGATACTTCCCCAATCTCAAGCCCCTGTTGCTAAAATGCTCTGGATTTTATAATTGTGATGTTGTGCTTGCATGTGATGAAGTGACAGGATCACTGCTGAGGCTGAGGTTTTTTTGGAGATCACAGAAGCTGCACAGCAGTTCCAAAATGGGTCAACATGCTCAGTGTCACTTCTCAGCTTGATATTCAGCTTCATTTGTAAGAGAAGCAGAGCTGTTGTTCTTCCCCAATAAATGTTGCCTTTTGTACTCCTGCGTATCTCAGTTTACCACATCCTGGGTGGAGTAGCTCAAAAATAATCTAAGAAATATTTGTACTCATAGTATATTGAGAAGAAGTAGCAGTAGAGTGAATGGATGTACCAAGTACACCATTGTAAGGCTAAAGTGGAACATGAAGATTGCAGTGGGCTATTAGCAATACTGGAACTGACTAAATAGTTCAAGAATTATACCCACTGATAATTTATAAGAGTATTCCTCTTGCTTGAATTTCTGTAGACATCTGTTCTTTGTTACTATGTTGTCTGAGAGCTGCTAAATCTTTTTGTTTTATTCCTTCTGTCAAATATATATTTAGGATTTGGGGTTTAAACAAAACCTATCTCACAGACTCAGTTTGGATGAACCCTGTAATTTGAAGACAGTTAAACCACTCTAGTGCAAACTTTTCTTTTAGTTGATCTAATATCAAAATTATTCTGTAATTTACCAAACTTTCTGAGTTATTGTTTATAGGAAAGCCCTGTGGCATGGCTCCAGTGAAACAGCTAGCTTTTATTGTGATCTCTTCCTCTATTTTGTACCTGAGAAATAAACAGATCTTTTCAGATCCATCTCTTTTTCTCTATTTCATATTTGAAAAAAACTTTAACCTGAAGAATCAAGGTGGGGTTTGGTTTGGGTTTTTTTAACAAAAGCAATATCATAGAAATATTTTCAGGTGCTTAGTGCACATTTCTGACTCTAGATTTTTCAGAAAGCTGAGCTTTCATTTTGGTAGATTTAAAAAATAAATCCATCTGGAGCATGTTGAAGTACTTTGAAGGTCCAGTGTTATTCTGGAATTTGTACTCATTTTCTTTAATCTATTGTGCATTAGGAATGCCTAGGCCATCTGAAATTTCAGTTTTCATTGGGACATTTTATACTACTGTACACTTCAATATCATTGTGCAGGGTAAAATAGTCATTTTAACTTCTATTTAATCTTTGTCTTCTCAGATAAGGTTTCTCTGACTTTCATTTATGGTGTAATAAAATTTTCTATTAGCATTTTTTCCTCATTGTTTCCATTGTTTTATAGTGCCATTCTCCTCAGTAATGCCCCTCACTTTATTCTACTCCCTCCCAAGTCCATATCTGCATTTTGTCCAAACGGTGAGTCTGGTAAAAAGGTAACTACCTTGTAAGACCTTCAGAGTGGCTTGTTCACTCATAGGCAGCAGCAGAGATGCTCTAGTTCTCCATCCTTGCTCCATGGTTGTGGCCTCGCTACTGCAGTAGCTCAGCACCCCTGGATTTTTAATGTATTTTGCCTTGTTACAGGCAAGTGCAGAATGGAAATGGCCCTGTAGCACTTTGTAAGTGGCAATGAATTTTGTGACTGCTGCATGACTGTTTGCTGGAGGAGATTTTTTTGTTGTTGTTCATTTACCAAGTAAGAGATACTTACTAGAACATTTAAATGTGGTTTTATTTTCTTGTGGTTTTCTTTTCACCTTTTAAAGTGTTTTTGTTTGTTTGTTTGTTTTTCTTTTCAAAACAAGTTATTGTTTTATATATATTAACTACATATATTTTATAAACAGATGGCGACTGGCTGGAACTCCCCTCTTTCAGTGAAATAGTCTTTCTTATGCTAATGACAAATGTTTAACAGTCCCTTGTTATTTTGTTTTCTAGGCTATTTTTTTTCTTTCTATGTTAATCAAAAACTTAGAGCGATGACCTTTGCAAAAAGTAAGTTTTCTGCTCCTCCTCTAGGATAGAGGGATACTAGTTAGTTCTGACAAACTTAATTTATATACATCCTAATCATATTCTTTTTAGTGTTTTACTGTATCACTAGATTTTTGTATTTGCTCTGTTTTGAGATGATTATTATGGGCAAGAAATAGAAGGGTTGTGAGAAGTAGTTTGTAGAAAGCACCAGGGTGGCCCTAGAATAAAGTATGGGTCACTTTGGTTGGGTAAAGGAATTCAGGTGCAACAAGAAGATGAAAAGGACATTGTTGAAGCATTTTGTTTGGAACCTGTAATTCAGCAACTGATTTTGTGGGATGAAACTGGAGTAGCAACATATCTGATATTGCAGGATTGGTAACGGCTCTTAACAAGTAGGACTCCCTTCAGTGAGACATATGTCATGCACCTGAAGGCCAAAGCAGTGCCTGTATGGTAAAAAGACAGTGGAGAGCTATCCCACAAGTGGACTTCTAAATAGGAGTGGTATGAGATTGCCTTTTAAAACACATACCTATGCCTTAACTGAAAAAATAATAAGCCACTGTGGCCATATCTCTCACATGCTATTTCTGTGTGAACATATGGTCACAGAACTTTTCACCAGTCAAGGCTTCTGTGACTCCATTTTCCCAGTTATATGTGCTAAAAAAGCGAGGAGTATTAGTGAGAGGTATTAGCTTTTGAGGTATTTGTAAAATTAGAGGTGTAGACAAAATTTTGGTGTGACTTAGGCTTTCAATGTCTATGTTTTCTTCGTTCAGAAAATGTCCTCCAGGTATTTTACAGAACCTTGTCAGAGCTACTGTCATTTGCCATTACACAAAAAGACTATGCCAATGTCCTAGTCCTATTAATTCTTCAATATCCACTTAACTTTTAATGTGAATAGTACGTGACCCTTCTGAAGTTTTCTTTTACAGGAGAGCTGAGCACATGAAAAAGTGATGGCAGAATTCAGGTCTAAGATTATAAATAATCTGTTAATAAAATGAGCATAGCTCTCATTGTGGTTAGGCCTAGATTACTGATTAATACTTCTAAGCACTATCACAATAAAATACATAGTAACAGATCTCTTTTCATACACCACAATTTCTCCCACTCACCTGAGGTGGTAGCTATGTTTTGCAATGTACAATGATGAACAACCTTTGGTTCTGCTGGACTGGTGGTAGAAGGAGCATGTCATGTCCTGTCATACCTAAATGCTGCGAACAAAAGTAATTCTCTCACTCTCAGTTGTCACAAAAAAAACAAAGAGGAGAAGGTGCCAGCTCTCAAGCAGATTAATGCTGCTATTGGCACTTTATAAGGTTTCACAGCACCCTTATAGGAGTGTGTTTCAGCAAACTGTGTCATCTCTGGATCACTGTGTATGCTGTATTCTTGAGAGATGCTCTGGCTTCTCCATTTGCGTTAGTCTCATTTCAATGGCTTTCCCTCCCATGATAGCTAGGCTTACAGATTTTTTTAAGGTGTATTGGGTGTAACTGTTTATGGTCTAGTCTTCATACTGCCATAGAGGTTTCACTCCAGTCAAGCAATTTAATCTTCATGGAACTTACTGAAAGAATCTGTACATCACATTGCTTGTCAGATCTCTTTGCTTTTGGTCTTCTTTAATTCCTAGACATATTTTGTTTTCACATAGTACATGTATAATTTCACTGTTACATTTATTTTATTAGCCACTTCTCCTCTTTGTTCCCTGTTATCCTTTCTCCTCATGGAAGAATAGCTCTGGAATATGATTGCTTTTTGTCTTCTTATCATCATTATTTAAGCCTATAAGAAGATTATTTTACATTATATGACATTTTATTGAAGGACACTTGACCTGAAATTAAGCTATTTCCTTAAAGAGAATGAACTCTAAGCTAAGACGTGCAATTCATATCATGCTGTGTTAATTTGATCAAGTATATCCCAAGAATGATTCTGCCAACATTTCCTAGGAGCACCCAGTTTCAGCCATAAATCAGGCCTGAGAGATACATAGGTTTGGTCCTCAGAGCTGGACAACGCAACCTCCTACAGTCACTGAAAGGAAAAAAAAAAGAAAATTTATAGCTGCCTATAGTCTTTACAAATGAATCAGCTCATGGGTTTTATTGTGCTGTGAATCTTCTGCTTTAATTACAGTGGAGCTTAGTGAAGAATTTTGCAGGTAAAAAGGTAAGTGGCAATGCATTCAGACTCTGCCTTCCGGATGGCATTCAGCAGTTATCATCAGGTCCAAGTTTGGCGTTGTCCTCAGTTGTTTGTTGTGGACAATATTGAAATTTAAACATAATATCTCCATACTAATATGTTTTCTATTTGGCAAACACAGATACCTCATTCTTCCACCTTGTCTTTCCCTCACATCACTGCCAGGGCTATGGGAGGCAGGATAGTTCAGTGAAGAGGGCAATCAGGACCATAAGCTAGGCCACAGGGCTGCTGTCTGACCTTCCTGCCCATTGCCTAGCCCACATCTTTCTGCTGTACACTCTTGTGGGCACTGAAATGTAAGGCTCTAGTCTATTTTGGCCCCTGGTTAACATGTAATCCGAACATTAATAAGTTTTAGTACAACAGACTGGTAGAACCCAATTGTTTCATAACTTTTTCTGAGATTTCAGTTGTGGAACAAAAAATGAAATCCTTCAAATATATATTTACTATCAGAATTTCCTCAAAATATCTGTCCTTGGCTAGCACATGTCAAGGTTTCAGTCTGGTTCTCTCTCACTTCTGGTTGGAAATGCCTAGAGGAACCATGACCTCTTAAGCCTTCCTTTGAAAACATTTCTTGCAACTGATATGTCTCTTCAAAAGAAATTTCACTTTAGTGAAATGGTATGTTTGCATGAAGATACATTTAGTTGAAAATGTTGTGAGTCTGGCTCCAGTTGCTAGTTCTGTGTGACAGAACACCAGGGCTATTGCTATACTAGAAGAATGATACAATCTTTGGCTTTTGAGAACTGTCTTTGTTCTCAAAACTGATGTTTAAATGAGGTAATATCAGTAGGCATCTTTAAACTTAAACTGTATTCCAGACCTTGGCAATGCAACACTACTGCTGCTGAAGAACTGGGTAAATAACATTTTCCCAACTCCACTTAATCTCACCATCTGTAATTTTTCCAGATGCTTTTTTTTCCAGAAATTTTGTGTTTGAAACCTGTCAGCCAGGGCTAAGACAGATGAATAAACAGGCAATGTCAAACCTTTTTAAACAGTGTTTGAATCCCTCAGTTTGAAGCATTATTACAGCCACTGATCTTTTTATAGTTATACAGCCTGTAATCTGCTTTATTCTCTTAGGTGTTTCAGGGTTTCCTTCTGTCATTTTCTTTGTGTCCTCAGAATAGGCTCCATAACTTAGGAATTTTAGTAAACACACTATTTTTTACTGAGGACTTCGCACATTAATCAAGACATGAGAATAATTCAGATAACCTAGTGATGATGTAAACAGAAAAAAAGGTCCTCTTTTAAATAATTATAAAGAAGGAAAGGAACCGTAAAGGCTGCTGATGGCCCTTAAACTGATGAAAAAAAAAAGAGGATTATTAAAATTATTTTTTTCCTCTTAAGAGAATGTTTGATTAATTTTTGCAGGTTTTACCAGACTGACACTGAAAGCACTAACACTAATGGCATGGAGAATGTAAGTAATCACCCTGAAGCAGTTTAATGCATCAACCTTTGTCTTATCCTTGTAATCAGAACTTACTTGGATAAATGTATTTAATTAACAGTGTAAATGGCATGATGCTATGTAGTGGGAAGGGAACCATGGCAACAGTAACAACAGCACTTACTGCCAGGTTATGTTCAATACAGATATTTTACCTTGTGGTGGGTGGTGAGCCAGTCTTTAAAACTGTGCAGTTAAATTACGGAGGTATGCACTAATATTACAGTAATACAGTAAGTGCATTTTGCACACATCTTTGTTTTCAGGGTTACTGTCTTGGACCAGAACTTCCTGTTTCCTTCAGTGAATGTCTGGAATACTTTAGGTACTGATGGCCTGATAGCTCCAAGTAGTTTGATCTGGGTTACTTGCTTTACTCTGACAGGCTTCCCACTCATTTCAGTTTCAAGTCTACACATAGGGAGAAGGGGTTCTCTGTGTATTATTATCATCATCATTATTATTATTATTGTTATACTGCTTTAAAATTACTAGTGGTTAATCCTGACATTTTGCAAGAACATATGCCTTCCCATCCTTTGCCATGTATGTGCTTTCCAGATCCATCCTAAAACTCCTTGTTTTTATCACTTTGACTAAGCACAATGTCTAGTGCTGCCTGCCACAATCTACTTAAAACACAATCAGCCTAGGATGAAACCTTCAGAGCAGGTAGGACAACAGCAGTGCTCTTTTAGTTGAAGGGTGTTCAGATGCTTTGAAGCAGGCACCTATACAAAGATAGCAGCATGCCTCAAACCTTTTACACAGCTGCCTATTTTGTAGTGTCTGAATTTCTTCTACCTGGAACAGTCTGTCAGATGCAAAGTCCTATGTGGAGTCAGTGTATAGCTGTCACCCCATTTCAGCTCCTACATAGCATAAAGACAGGCAGTAGGATTGTTATGTATTGTTGGTCCATTTTTTTGTTTGTCTTTTGCTGAAATTTTTGGCACTTGTGAGAGGATAGCAAATGATATGAATGGCATTCTGTTTATGTTGGGAAAACTTTATCAAGTAGGAAGACTTTCTATCATTTCCTAGCTATGGTCAGACTTTCATTCCAGTCTCTTCTGACTTTTTTGCTCCACACTCAGATCCCCTCAAAACAAGCCCTGAAGGCACTGATATCCACTGGCCCGAGACATTTTCCAGGCAGTCACTGTTCTGTTTCTGTGCAAATTCTTAATGACCCTAATCTGAACAATGTACCAGCTCCTTAAGTGAGACTCAGAGTCCATAGGAGTTAGTTCTACTCTCTATTTTAAGTACATAAAAACGTTATAATTCAGGGGATCAAAGCTGCATGCTGAAGTTCCTCTTGTAGTCAATGGAGAGAAATTGGTGCCAGTGAAGGTCAGTTTAAAAAACTTAAATCCAAAGGCCAAAATTAGACAGTACAAATATCTTCATAAGTATTCCTTACCTAATTTTTGAAGTGACCCAGCTGTGCAGGGGTGCTTTGAGAATGTTACACACCAGAAGTACTATTTTCCAAGTAAAATAATGTTTCCACTGTTTTTAATGGTCAAGGTATGCCTTACTTTTCTTACAGCAGTCCAGAGATTATTGTAGAAAGTTGCCTGGGAAGTGGTAGATCTGGTTTAATTTCCCTTAAGGAGGTCAAATCTCCATTTCTCAGGCCAGGGAGTACCTTAGCTACCAGACTAGAAGCCTTCCTACTTGCTATTGCTGAACTGCTGAGCAAAAATACAGGCAAGGTTGACTGAGTGTGAATGAAAGGGACTCCTTACCACCATGGTGACAACATGGTCAGGAGGGTAGCAGCCCTGTGCCCAGGCTGAGCCTTCTCCCTGCATTCCCACTCTGAAATGGGTTGTGCCTTGATGAAGTCAGAAGCAACAGATCCTTTTAACCCCAAACTGCACAGGCAGGTCCAGTTTGCAGGGAATTTTGGTGATTTGAAGAGAAAACCAAGAATTTTTAAATTATCTCTGGAAAATTTTCTGGGAACATTTAAAACCATGGGATAAGAGGAAGAAGTTGCTGACTGATGCAGCTGGCCCAGTGGGCTGCAGCCCTGTATTCAGGGCCCATCCTGCTCTGGGGCAAGGCCAGAGTCATGCAGGACATCTGGGGCCCCCCTTGATATATGGTGTGCTGCTGGAGATCAGGGAGTGTGCTTTTCTGGAAATTTGGTCAATAAGCAAGTGAAAATATACTGGAAATTGCTTTAAGATGCAAGAATTTGAATTTTGAACAGCAAATCCATTAATAAAAAAATTTGCTAATATTTTCCTGAACAGAACTCTAAGCCTTTCATAAATTCTCATTCATAGCAAAGTAGTAGTTGCATCTTGTGAGACAACAGTATCAAATAAAAGACAAAAATAAAACAAAAAAAAGCTATGCAGGAAAAAAGGGAGTTGGAGCCTAACACTGCTTTTTAAGTCAGTCCTGATGGTAGAGATAATTCTTTGAATCTTTTCACTATTAGGTCAACCAAAATTGGCTCAAAAAGAGCATGGGAGGACTTATTCCTAGATGTATTCCTACTCCAAGGCAAATAGAGAAAACATTATTGATAAAAGCTTTCCAAAAAGCTAACAATAAAGAAACTACTGCCAAAAGGAATGAACAGCAATTAACTACAGTCAAGGAAGCCACACACACTTTATGTACTCTTTCAGGAGAGTCTGTTTGCTTAGACACAAATCTTCACAGTTTGCATTGATTACAAACATACCTCATGGACAATGTGGAGGTAATGAAATCTGTTTAAGATAGCGAAACTTAATACAAAGGCATTAATATGATAGGTCCACTTGCAGTTCCATATATTAGCTTAAGTCATAAATTAATCTGTGTAATGGTTAAAAGTTCAAATTGTGCATATAAGGAAAACAAGAAAAAGTTATGCAAAAAAACATCCAACACAGATTGAGTTACATTTCTTGGGCTTTCTGAAAGTCAGTTTTCTAATGCAAAATCTCTTTTTACTGAAGTAGCTAACACTAGAAACTAAACATAACTTCTTCCCATCCCTTCCCTAAAAAACAGCCCAAATTGCCTTCTCATTAATTACATGTTTACTGTGGCATTTTTTCATAAAATGAATTTAAAAGCAATTAATCCGATTAGTAAGGACAGATATTATTAGAATCCTCCATTTGTCATTAACTTGCTGTACTTCATGGCACAGCAGTTGTGTTTTCTATTTACTTTTTACTTTAATCTAAATCTGTTGTGGTTTTTTTTAAGATTGAATATATTTCTTAAACTTGTTTAAATCATTCTCAAGTTTCTTTAGAGAATAATTCTTATTCTGCAGATCATATGCAGCTCTGATTGCATCTATTACTTAAACAACCTGCCATTTTCCTCTGTTCAGGAACTGGATGAGTAGTCAACATAAAGCAAAAAGCTATCTATACAACATTCATAATAGAAGTGAGAGCAACAGCAGTCCTTTTGAACTGAACACAAAATTCCAAAGGAATAGTTGCAAAATATTCTGCCTAGCTGTAATATTTACAAAAAGCATCACAGAAGTGTGCATCCATCAATATTCTGTAGGCACTGTAGGGTTTAAAGAATTTTTTTTAGTCAACAACACAGGAACGTAGTTATTTTAACCTTTTGATCCTGTCTACATTAAACAGATAGAGATCTTTGGGCATTTGCAGACAGAGCTGAGAATCACATTGTTGCTTTTAAAGATAATGGGAGCTGAAAACATTTGGGTTCTCACATGTCATGTCCTAGTGCCATACCACACCAAATCAAAACCTCATTCACTTTGAAAACATTGCTAATTAGTAAATCTTAGTGAACCTGACATAAAGATGAATCTTTGTTTCAGAACCCCAATGGTGAATTTCAAGAGTCTCCTGAGAGGTCATTTTGGATCAGTGCTTATCTAAAACTATCTAGCTTGATTTGTTTTTCACCCGTTAATGGAATACATTGGACTGATAGCCACTCTGGGCCAGAAGCATGAACCTGGAGGTCACACAGGAATGTTATTTTTCAGATTTTCCTTTTATTTTCTCCTTTCATTCCATTGTGCTAACAATACAGAAAGTAAGCTATCTGAATACATTCTACCAGCTCATCTCCTGGTCCTGACAAGAAAAAGCAGAGTTCAGAAAAATGGAAGTTAATAATTCCATATAAATGTACTGCACTATTTCAGAACCCCTAAAAGGTATTGTTCTTTTTCACCTTGGACAATGGTTCATATTGGTTCTTCTTTTTTCCTGATCCAGGAGTCTCTAAGACACCTCTAAACATCTCTAAGATATTTAATTCACCTGCTGGCTTGCAATGAATACAAACAAGCAATACAAGCAGAAAAGACATGGCTTGATTTATGCTTTTTATGTATTCCTTTGAATTTATGGTAATGTGTCAGAGTATTGTCCCCAAAGGAGAATCATTATGATATTCTGAGACATAACTGGATAATGCACTCAGATTTGGATGTTGTCATGAGTAATCTTCACTTTAATGAGTGTATTTATAGGTATATTACAAACAGTTTATCATCTCAGAAATCAGTGAAGGAACTTACAAAAGAAGCTAAAGCAATTTGTTGCTGCCCATTGCCCTAATCTATTTTTAAGTAATTAAAAGAAATAAAAATTTTCCATTAAGGGCAGCAGGACCTTGTAACATATAAAGGAATAAATCTCATTTCGTGAAACTGAATTGAAGAGGTTAGTAAATGGCTTACAATCAAGACTTAGAAAAAAAGTGTAGTTTTCAAAATGATTAAAGGCTGTTTGCTTTCCTAGAACTCTCCCTGGAATGACAAGAGGACACTTAAGGCGATAGCTCATTTTATTCCCATCTCTTTGCAGGTCTATGAGGTGGGTAACATTAGCATCCCTGCTCCTTAGTTCCTTCATTCCCAAAATCTCCGAGGAAAGACCCAATCCCTTCAGGTTTTCCTGAACTGACTTTTCTGCAGGAGATTGGAAGGATTAGGGAGGTCAAGAAAGAAAATGGGGTTATGGTTTGGTGGCTGCACATAAGGGTGGCAGAGACTGCTCTAGTACAGCAGTACTGAGAGCTCTGTGTCAGCCTGCTGCACTGTACTTCCTGGCGATCCCGCTGGGCCAGCATGCTGCTGCCTGCGAGCTGGGACTCAGAGCACAGGGGCAATCACTGGGGTCAAACACGCCTCTGAGAGCTGAAGTAGCTTGTTTAAAATGTGCATTTGCATAACTTCCTACATGCATGTGTCTTTGCATTCATGATTTTTGTGGCTATTTCAAAATTCTTAAAACCGTATTCTCAGCAAGGTTGATAATCCTGATTTCTCAGTGCGGATGCCGAATGGATACTGCATTTCCTGCAGCATAATGGAGACATCGGGAGACAATGCCAACCCTGTGATTAGTCTCACCTAATAAATTCAATTTTTAATAGAGGTACTGAATCCAGCTGGTCAGCGTAGTCAATTCATGTAAGCAAAGTTTGAATCAAATGCAATCAGAAAACGTAGGCAGTATTCAGAAAAGTCAAGCAAGGGTTCATAGGATCTAAGCCACGAAGCTGTAATACATGTTCATAGCTAGAAACATTTTAGCTCATTATGAGCTCTTAGTTCTGAATACATGGTTATCAGCTTCAGGCTCACAGCTGACTGTAGACCACCCTCCTGTATGCCTTTCATAGGCCCTTTAAAACACTTCAGCACAAAGAGAGAAAAGTTTTTCTTGATTCCTGGAAAACCTGGGATTTTGAACAACCTCTACCTTAAACTGTGTTCTTAGCATTGCTTTCAAATATGCATTGCATAAGGCTGGAACTGAGCTGTTGTGCACAGTGAACAGGTTATGCAAGAGCACCCCCTGGATAAAGCAAAAAGTGAAATCATTTCCTCCTCATTCTTACAGGTTATTTTGGCGGATTCATTGTATTACTTTGAATTGGCTTGTTTCACAGAATTGTTTTGTTTTTCCTGAGAACTGAGTTACAGTGTGTGTACGTGTGTTGAGGGGCAGGAGGGAGGAGAGAAAAGGTGCTTTGTTATTCATGTTCATTGTATGCAGAGACATGATTGCCATTGTACAGAGTTTAACAGAAAATAATCTGGGTGTGGTGCTATACAAAGAGACCAAAGCGGATAAATTTACCCCCATGTGGTCAAGTTCCCAGTCTTACTTCTTTTCTCAAATACTGATGTCTTAGAAGGCTTGTAACTGCTGTAATTGGCTATATCTACACTAGCATATTAAATACAGCCAGGGCGTTGGCCCAAGTAGTGTCCTGTAATGTTTGTTTAGCTGTTAGCATGTGCCATAGCACAGTTTTGTCCCACATCAGCTAGCATCTTCACAGACACCCAGGCCCAGTTCAAGGGTTAGCAAGGACCAGAGGTGGTTCCCACTGAGCAGTGTGGACACAGCTGCTCTTTTAAGGAAAGAGAACTTAATTGTATTATCATAAGCTGGCCCATGCCTCTTGGTCTCAGGCTGGATAAAGACTTCTGAGCTATTTTACTTAATTGTTGGTATTTTATGGAATAAAGCAGCATAGCCCCCTTGGCAGGGTACTAGCTTGCCACCTAAGAGGTCTGGGTTCATATCTGTACTGTACCATGAACTGCTAAGTTTTCAAAGGTGTTTAAGATTACTCATTTCCAACAAAATTGAGGTACTTAGTTACATTTGCAGATCTTTATGCATCCACCCACAGAAAGTAAAATGGGGAAAATAGTGATTTCCTATGCCAATGAGTAGAAACATTAAAAAGTGCAATGTACTGAAATCCTATGGTCGTGGAGACCATATTACTTCAAAACGTAGAAGTGGTGTGCAAGGAGATTGTTATTTGTTCTTTAGCCTTCTTTTCCACCTCCTCATGTCCTAACCTGATTATCTGCCTATTTCTTTGTTAATTCATAAAACACAGACTTTTGAGGTTCCAAAAAGAGGCAGTTTTGTGGCGAAGTGTGAAAATGTGTAGAACACTAATCTTGTTTAAAAAAATAACTTGTCAGGTATTTAAAAATTTTACCAGTTGTATAGACTAAAATATCATAAATGGAAAATGGTGGTTTACATTTTTTCACAGTTTCAATGATAGTGTTATAAAGCCTTATTTCCAAATTAGGAGGTGAGGACTTGCTCCCTAATTTCTGTATTAAACTCTGGAAAGTAAACAGCTTCAACTAAGCTCATCTAAAGTACAAGTTACTTCAGTATCTTCATGTGTCTGTGTCTTTGGCAGCTCAGCAGTAGACAGACATTGAACTAGTAAATGCTTAGGAGCAGCACTTGATTTCATTTCACATAACTGCATTTTGTTTGTGTCAGCAATTGACACAGATAAGTAAAGATAAAAGTGCCAGTAGCATTTGTTTTACCTGTTAGTCTTGTATCCATGATACTTAGTATTACCTTAGAGGTAATTTCTCATTTCTCAGATATGAGGGATATGACTTCACATTTCCAGTTTTTAAATCTTTGTACAGCGTGTGTCCTTGATACCTCAGTAAAGTCACAATTAAAAGAGAAAATGTATCTGTCTTGTAAGGCTCAGGTGGAGTCCCTGTATACTGACAGACACTCCTTATTTTGGGATAGTGTATGATTAAAACAGAATCCAGAAATAGACTGAAAATAAGATACAACTTTAAAAGACCTGTCATCTGTTGAGAACTGAAATCTGTATTTGAAAGCTGTTATCTAGTATTATATCCAGTTACCAGATCACTGTAGTGTCATAATAAAGATGCACATAGTGGGACTGTAAGACTTTATGGCCACAGCTCCTAAATGAAGTTAAGACTGACTCTTAACTAGGCATTACTGGAAATGTAGCAATTATGATTACCAGATGCTATTCTAGAGTCTCTAGTGGAGTTTGTTGTCATTCTGTGCCTGTGTTTTCCTTTTCTAGGTCCTGAAATATCCCTTTTCTTTCTTAACTTAGCTATGGTGCTTCAGAGAGGATTCCATCTGCAATAGCAGTAACAACAGATCATTACTGCATGCTTGTCAGTGACTTAGGCATTATGCAAAAGTCACAGTTCTTTATTTGAAACCTAAAATAATATTTTAAACCTATTTAAAACCTTTTATTCAAAAAAGTAAGGAAAGAGGCAGGGAAGTCCATTTAGTATTCTTTGAAGCAAAAAAATCAACAACACCCCATCCAAAAGCTTGAAATGTATTCTAAAGTACTTCTAAAATGATTTTTTAAGTTATTATGTATTATAAGCAAGTTTCAAGGGCTTTTGCACTCTCTTATGTCTCCTTAACTTCATAAAGCACGATGGCCCTGGTTTATATAATCAACAAAATCCTACATGGAGATGTAACTTCAGAATTTAGTATTTGCCTAGTTTTAATTATACACAATTCTTATATACAGGATCTACCTTACTTTCCCGGTATACTCTCCTTGAAAACTCCTTGTTAATGTAGAGAAAAGGGACACATCCATATTGTTCCTCTCTGTACTGACATTCCCAAGCATCTATTATTTCACTTCCTAATCTCTCCGACATTTGCTCCTGGGTACAACATTCCCATAATATTTTCCGGCCTTCAGTGCATCTATCTCTTTCCAGTGCAAAACTTCCTGGTGATTCCTGTTTCCTGATAGTCTGAATAAAATAATGCTTTTTGTGATTTAAAACTCCTAGAGGCAAAGTCATTTTCAGAGTGGAGGGTATGTGAGAGGTTGCTTTTTATAGCATATAACAGCGATGATAACATATTTGACTGCAGATGCTGTAAATCACAGAAGTATAGTTACAACTCCAAGTCATGCTTTTTCTTTGCTTTTTTTTTTTTTTTTTTTTTTTTTTTATTTGACAACAGATGAGTGGTAAATGTGTGCAGCACAGACAGGTCTTTTGGTCCAGCCCACAAATTCTCCTTTAATATTGTCAGTCTGTAGAAAAGATTGCTATCCAGACATGCATGCATTTGTACAATCACAGACATATTAACACCTATTATCTGGGGAATGGGCTCATCACAGCTCATTTGCCATGGATAATTTGGTATGCAATCTCTTGCTTGACAGCAAGCCACATACATAGGCAGGTTACTTACTAACAAGAAATAGTATGTTGTTATTTTTCCTTGGATAAACAGAGCTGCCAGTTCACAAATCAAAGTAATCTGTTTTTATTAGAGTAATGCTAGGAGAAATGTCTTTATTAGTTTAGATCTCCACTGATACAGGTGTACAAGGACTCTTTATAGTAACACACATGAATTTGCTCGAGGACAGATACACTTGCATGTCACGTCTACTCTCGCTAATCTCTGAAGAGGTATGATGCTCTCTCAGAACTAATGCAAAAATTAGTGTGCTTGTCATTGACTTGACTATCACAGTACTTGTACTTTTTGTCTTCCGCTAAAAAATAATTCACAACTAAAACGGGCTCTTTCTGCTCAAGGTTTCCTCATCCTGAATGCATGCTTAGTCTCTCCACTCCACATTCATAAATAGCTTTAGAGTTTTCAAGCATCTGAGGTCATTGTGCTTCACACAATTGTTCTTTGTTGTACTCTGTGAAGGAGATTACATGAGGGCAAGCTGGAATTCCTGGATATCATATTTCTCACTATTTAAGGGCTATCTCCTTGAATAAAAAAAGCAATAAGGCTATCTGAAGTGACCTTGGCAATTGTTCATGTACTTTATGGCATTATACAATTAGATGTGAGTTCAAATCAAGAAATCCTAGAAAATCATAGGGATCCCTTTCAGGCCCAGCAATGTCTCTGAACTGGTCAAATTTTGCTGGATGAAGGATACATTTTCTGAAATATAGCACTATGCATCAAAAGAAGTATTTGTTTAGTATTTTCCTGCATGATTTAACCCTGTCTGTTACAATACTCCTTTGTCATCAATTGCTGAGCTGTTAATCCTTGTAAACATATTAAAATTAAATACATGTAATGGAATCAAGTTGCTGCTCACTAGGGGTAATTCTTAGAAAGTAGAGCCAAAAAGCAAATTACAAGGAAACTCATTATCGCTAAATGAATATTACTAATGCAACTACTTGCTGGTAGATAATAGATAAAGTATTCAACACCATATAATAGAAAAATATGCTAAGTTGCTTTTCTTTCCTTTGAGCTTGATGAAAATGAGACATGCAACTGAGTCCAAGGGAAAGAGTCTGTTTCCCTCCTTTAAAAACCTTTTGATGTCATTCCATAGTGAAAGAGGTAGGAGATCTCCAAGATTCCAGACTGCTAGTTTTCAGAAAATAAGATACTGGATAGTGGAGGGAAACTGTAATACCAGTGGAGAGGGAAAGGCATCACAGAGACTGTACTTCATCCTGCACTCCACACAATTCAATGGGAAGAGGCAGATGTTGTGGCTGCCACTAGAAAAGTTTCAGTTGAGTCTTTGCTTTATTAGATGTCCAAAAACCTAAAGACTCAAAGCCAGAGCACACCACACTTCTAAACAGTGTGCAGAGTGGCCTGTGCTCTTGGGCCTAAGCTAATTTTAAACAAGATTTTGTTCTCTATTTTAAATTATAGTGAAGAGTCAGTCCACTTGGAAACCAAAATTTGTGAATCTGGACCAATGAATGCACAGCAGGTGAAATGCTTCCTTCCCCCAGATTTAACTCTGCTTAAGTAACAGAGACTTCCCATTGCCATGGAACCACAGATGTAGATCTGGCAGGCACCACTTAGGCTGCTCTCAGCAGGCAAGATCCTCATTCAGGCCCAAAAAGTTAAATCCTTACTGAATGTAGAAGCTGTAGTCTGCATTATCTTATTTATGTTTCTTCCCACTTTACTGAGATCCCAATTTCACAAGGCATGGTAGGGGGTTGTCAAGAAAGTGTTGGGTTCCAGTGCATGGTATTTCATTGACAGCAGATGACAGCAGTTTGGATGGAGCCTCTAAGAAATCCACGCCTCTATCTGCACTTGAAAAAAGAATGAGAAAGAAAACTTGGTAATAGTTAGATGATGTGTTTTGGGGGGGGCGGAGTTTGTATGTATGGGGTGTACTGTGCAGAGCTAAACTTAATAATGACTTTTGTCAAATATATCCTCAGGGAATTGGCCATGGTGTATTCATAAATGGAACAGGAGTTTTCTGTGCTTATTATGTCCTTGTATATCCATTATAAACATTCATTATTTTGTATAGCCATTATATCCTTAGCACACAGCTTAGGCTGTATGCTGTTTCAAGAAACAGGAGGAACTTTATGCTTATCCTCATCCCAAGTCCCCCATGACAGTGGAGTCAGGGAAACCCTGTAACTGTTACCTCAGCTACCACACCTTTTCTATGACCCTAAATTACAACTGAGAAATATCTTTTCAACAGCTTTCTGATTAAAAAATAAAACCCTATTGATTTAATGTAAACCTTTTTCAAAGTGTGACAGTTTTGTTTCACAGACTACAGTGTCAACAAACATAATTTCAAATTTCAGGAAAGTTTCTATTTTGATTGTGTTTTGAAGCTACTACTTTGCTTTTTATAAAATAAAATGTAAAACATTTTAAAAGGTAAATTTGTCAAAACGCATTATTTCAACTTACTAGAAACCATCAGATTTTTTTTGTTTGTTTTGGGAGTTCAGGATGGGGTTCAAACATGTGGGAACTTTTCTAACAGACAAATAAAATGCTTTAGTTAATTAATTTGCCCCAACAAGCACTTTATTTGGCAAGTGCTTGAATTTTGCTAATTTCAGGCTGCAGTTAAGAGGAAGCAGAGGTACAAGAATAGCTTTTTTTATGAAGATCTATTTCTTTATGGTTACTAATGTATAAAAGTATTAGATGGATTTGCAGTGTTTCATGAGATTACAGCTAGCTGTAGCGCTTTAGTAATGCAGCTGCAGAGACCATGTCACACAAGCAGATGTTAGGTTAATGAGATTTCAGATGAATACCTGGTCTGCAGTCCAGCATACACAGCCAGCATTCAGCTCACAGGAAGTGTAATGAAACCTGAATGCATTGTATTTCATTGTATTTGGCCATCTTTTTCTACTCTTCCAACAAAACATTTCCATAGTCACAATAATTTTGCATGCTTCTAAACCTAACAAAAAGGCAGAAGGAAGCAGCACCTCAGTTCCTCCTCTGTGAACTCAAGCACAGTCAGCATGTTTTAAATGAAGGAGAGAATGTTAATTCAGACCTGTGAAAGAGCACAAAATACAATAAACAAAGAAGTCTCAAACATTAAGCTTGCAGAACTTTCAGTAGACAGTGTAAATATAGACATTTCAAATATCTTACAGCATTCACTGGAGTCAACATGAACAGGGATTTGGTACAAATTACCTGCAAACTGATCAAAGGCTAAGCATCAACTGCTGGTGATGCTTGTAACTCCAAACTCCAGTTTACAAGCTAAAGAAGTACTCACAGAGTTCAGAAACATCACAGATTTCAGTCTACTTTGATAATTACTTACAACCAATGTACCTCCCTGTTGATTTTGGACTTCTGCCCAAGGAAGTGGGGGAGGAATTTAACATGGCCAGAAGTTTCTAAAACCTTCCCATTTACTAAGAAGGTCCATTGTGTAAAACCTTCGTCTTTGCTAAGAAGTTCTATTGTCAAACATTTTTCTAGGTTTTCCCAGTTTTCAACGACTATTCTCTTTTCCCTCTTCTTTGAAGAAAGATAACATCCTGCCCAACCTCAAGTAGGGAAACCCCCCCCACTATGCGTGCGTGCATTTAAGCATGAATGCAGTCCTATTCACAACTCTTGGCAAATACTAATGTGGATTTTTAAGCAACAGTAGTTGGACTTGAACTCTTTCACTCAAGTGTCAGTGTACCCAGGAGTTTCCTGTGCATCTTTGTAGCAGAGGAGAAAACAGAACAAAATCCAGTACACCCTAGTTAGGGAGAGAATACAGTGAAGCTGTATGTACATGTATAAATCATAGCTACAATCACAGAACTGGTCTGATTTTTGGTTGAAGTAAGCTTGAAAATGAAGAAGAGGAAAAGTCCTCAGAATAATAAAGCTACCTCCTTTCCACACATAAGACACTGACCTCCTGTCTGTTTCTTTCCCTACTTTTTTTTCTGACTTTTTTTTCCCTTCTGTCATAGGTGTTACATCTTCCAAGCAAAAGACTAAAAGATAGTCTTGCCACAGATCAGTGTCTTGACATTAGATATCTCACTGATATTTTATCATCTGTGTTTCAAATGCCCGGGAGCTGAAAAAATTCTGTCAATGTCATTTTATTATTCCAAGTTTAATGAAACTCAGTTGAGAATTTTCATGGGATGACTAGAGGATTCAAAATTGGTCTGTTATCATCATGTTTTCCAGCCCTCTGCTGCATGGGAAGTAGTCATAGTGGTGATTAGACAAGCCACATAAGCTCATCTAGAATATTTCTGAGTAATGAGGAATCATGTAGAGTTTTAGTGCCTTCTTCCTGAATGCTTCTATAAAAAATTAGGACTTACATCCTCTTAGTTATTCAATAATAAACACACTGATCATAAATAGTTAATCATAGCAGCAAAGGCAAATTCACCATTATATTTACTTGACCACCACAGAACTGTTGAAGATGTAGACTCAGATTCAGCCTACTTAACATTAGGTACCTAGCAGAAATATGTCTTAGGATTGTGTCAGCCCTATGCTGTTTACAGACAGAAAAATAAGTAAAAGGTAGTTTCCATGGGCTACAGAAAGGGCTTTGGTTAGACAGGCTCTTCACCCATATAGTCTCTAATTGGCCAATGTCCTTGTTCCTTGAAGATTATGTTCTACTGTATGATGAAGTGAAATTAGTTATAAACTCATGAGGTTATTTCCACCACTTCAGAATTAACAACAGCAATCTTCACCTGTATGCGGTGTAGGCAATAAGTTAATACAGATGGAAATACTGTGAGAAAGAAGCTGTAAGCAGCCCTGAGGAGATTAGCTGGCTTTCTCCAGCAATAGTGAGGTTCGTGTCTCTCTGCATCATGTAAGTCAGCTTTCCCCAGGTAGCAGTGCTTATTTGTCACATATAGCATGCTGTCATGGTCACAGGACTAGGACTTTTTTGTTGGTTTTTATCTATCTATATAACTATTATATTATAATATATATTATATATATCTATTAGAGAATTAATCTTGGAAGATGGTGAGGAGAAGATTTTTAGAGAAGGCAAAACATGTGAGGACAGCTGGCTGTCTGGATTATTAAATCATTGAGGGGAACTCAAGGGAGAAACATGAAAGAATGAGCCATATTAAAGCACAATGCACAAACTATGAATTATCTGTAGTATAATTAGCAGGTATAGTCAGCAAATGCAAAACAGCTTCTCCTGACAGACTTGCTCAGCTCTTTAACCTCACACCACATATAAAGCAAACCGTATTTTTCCTTCCTAATATTATTTTAAGAACACAATAAAGCAAATTAAACACAAGTAAAAATGTATGTTTGCAATCATATACAATTTACAGGGCTTTCAACTAATGAAAGATGCATCTAGACTGTGAGAAATATTTATTTAATTCCCTTTTCATTGTTTTGAATAGCAGTTCCTAGTGATTGAAGGCCACTCAACTCCATAACCAAATGAGTAAAGCAAGACAGAATATAACCATAAAATCTGAGATGGCAAAAACAAAGGTGAGGTTTGTAAGCACTCTGGAGGGTAGGATCAGGATTCAAGATGGTCTTGGCAAAAAGGGAAAGCTGTTCCAAAACGTTACAGCATGAAATTTTGTGAGACAATAACGAAATACTATCAACAGAAAGAAGAAGCCAATAAATGGCTGCAGAAGACAAATACTCAGGTAGGCAGAGTACCACACAAAAGGATCTGGGACTGCAGTGATCACAAACGCTGCAGAAGTCAATAATTTTATGCTACAGGTGGGGGTAGTGGAAAGGCAGAGTTTATTCTGGGATGTGTGTAAGGCAAGAAGGTCAACTATTCCATAGTACAGATGGGGTCTCTGCTTCAGGGGAGATCTTTGTGAGCAGTTCAGGTTTCACATGTGCAAACTACTTTATGAGCAAATACAAGTGCAACAGCTATTGATGCAAGCTTACTCTGCTCTGCTTATACTAGGGAGGGGGAGAAGCTGTGTGTCTGCCTTAGTACAGCCCTGAGCACAAGCTTATAAATATTACTGAGTCTAAGTTTAGAAACTCAGGTTTTCTGACATGCTCATATGAACTTGCAGAGTGGGTTGGTTTTTTTCTGTTTTTTACTTTTTTGGTCAGACCACAAGCAGAGCTAAAAATATCTGCTTATAATGTGCATATGCAATGAAAGGCAGAAAAAAATGAGGGTATGAAATATGACAGGCCATAGGTGGATCACTGAACATAAGGTCAAATTGGGAATGGCAGGACCCAACCAGCTGAAAAAGAGGTAAATAACTTGCCAGTAAAGGGAGGGTAAGGCTGGGTAAAAATCAGCAGGAGAGCAGAGTACTAAGCGGAGGAAGGTGGTAGAGAAAGTGGGTGCTTTAAAGTCTTTAGTCACGGCTGTCTTACTTGTCACAAACAGCAATAAGCAGTGAGCTGTAACAAATCAACCACATGGCTATTACCTCTGCTGGAGATGGAAAGGAGGAAAAAATACCAGCTTCTTCCAGATGAAGCTGTATATGTTTCTGTACACATGATGTATATTTCCAAAATAGAGTTTGACAAGGATGCTGGCTGAATATGTTCTTCTCAGAAAGTCTCTTGGGCTTTTTTAAATACCACTTACTCATCAGTATATTCTCTTTGTGTCTTATCCCAAAGGCAGCATCATTTTCAGTAGCAGAAGTATTCACACCACCTTCATCTAGCACTCATTTAGGATTATCTCTGAGGGAGAACCTTGCCTTTCTTATTTAGCTTTTCCCTTCCTACACCTGTGGGCAATCCAGGGCAGCCCATCTATATTATAGTTTGGGTCACACACACATCTCCTGGACTCTCCTCCTGCTGCTAGCTATTTAATGTTAATGAAGGTAGGGTGCATGCCTCCAGAGACTGCCACAGTTAAGCAGATAGTAAATTAATCTGACAGGTGACTGACTGGTCCTTTCTGTAGTTTGTCAGCTCAGGCACAGAGGGAACTGCTACTGCCAGCAAAAGGGAGCATGTTGGCGGGGGCTCATGTGCCCCTACTGGGACCTGTCCCCAGTCCCACTGCCAGCAGTGCATCTGGGTGACTGTAGTGGGGGATATCTACAGGTGAGAGGTGTATTCCTCACTTTAAGGTGTAACAGAGGTACTGAGACCAAGAAGCATGGATGGGTTTCTTGTTACTTATTGTGTGGTTTTGCCCTTCAGAGTTTCAGCTTGTCATTATTAAAAAAATATGTTTTTTCCTTTCCTGTCTTTCTCAGCAGTTATGCTCTATGTTCTCTTCCTCTTTTGGGGGAAGTAGATACTGGGCATGTTATTTTGTGGGGGTTATAAGAAAAAAAGCTTTGGTTATATCTTTTTCAATTGGGGAAATGCTGTGATTAATGCTATACTACTTCCAACAAATTACTTTATGCTCCATAACCCTAGCAACTTGGATTTTGCTTATGTGTTTTTTAAGTGGAAGACATATATTCAAGGAACATAGAAAAAATTGCACCACAAGTCTGGTTTTGCATATGCAGCGCAAAAGCCAGTGGTGAAAACTGCAGGTTCTAGCCAGCTTCCTTTGTGTTTTCCTGAAGAATAAGGAAGCTAAGTAAGTGGTTTTACAGGAGCACTTTATGTGTAAAACCTGCTGAAAGTCAAACACTTTAAAATAGAGTCTGTTGTAAGGTTGAGGTTTTAAGATGTCGCTTTCCTGTGTCACTGTAGCTTGTGTCAAATAAACTAATCATGAACACAGCTCTGGCTCCAGTGGGAAGGCTTTTATACTGCAAGAACTAGCCTTACAGCACAGGTACTGACTGTACTTGTATTCTTGATGTGTCAGCAAGCATGAAAAATTGAACTAGAGAGAACACTTTGACTAAACTACTTCATTAAAATATGCTGTTTTGTTGACGCTAAAACATATTAAGGAGACCTACTGGTTAGGTGTGAGTTTTCAGCTTTATTTTTTTCAGTAAGAGAATCTTTATCCTGTGAGAACACAACCAGCCTTGAATGTAAGATTTCCTCTCCTTGCTGTGCTAGATAAGCAATCTGCTCTGAGACCAAGAGCCCTCATACCAAACAAATGCCGTAACTCCAGGTTCTTTGTGTGCACTTGACCGCTGTATGGCACTGACATAGTGGCTCTGGGTCAAAGAGCCTGGTGGCTCTTTTCCCCTCACTTGCACCACTTGACTCCAGTGAAAAGTGCCACCTTTCCCACTGAATCTTGCCTCTCACACATGAACTGAAAAACTGATCAAAATCTGTACCTTTCCATTTTCATATAACCAAAGGGGACAGCACTTGTTTTACTGTGGAACAAAAAAGAACCTGGAAAGTGAGAGAGCTGCTGTGGAAGGGGTGCTTCTCCTCTAGCTTGCTATCATGTGAAGTCAACAAGCTACACCCCTCTAAGCTCACTGAAGCGACTAGGCAAAGCAGTCACTTTTGTTATATATCCTGCTTTTTTTCCTGCATAAAAACAGGACTTCAGTGACTAGGGCAGTGAGCTTGAAACCTCTTACAAATACTCAAAAAGAAAAGCATAAGGAGGAACTGACTGCGGTGGGTTGACCTTGGCTGGATACCAGGTGCCCACCAAGCCACTCTATCACTCCCCGACCTCAACTGGACAGAAGGAGAAAATATAATGAAAGGCTCGTGAGTCAAGATAACAGCAGATAACACTCACCAATTACCATCACAGGCAAAACAGACTCTACTTGGGGCAATCAATTTAGTTTATTACCAATCAAATCAGAGCAGTAATGAGAAATAAAACCAAATCTTAAAACACTTTCCGCCCACCCCTCCCTTCTTCCAGGGCTCAACTTCACTCCTGATTTTCTCTACCTCCTCTCTGCCAGTGGTTCAGGGAGACGGGGGGATGGGGGTTGCAATCAGTTCATCACACGTTGTCTCTGCCACTCCTTCCTCCTCAGGGGGAGGACTCCTCACACTCTTCCTCTGCTCCAGCGTGGGGAGTGTCTCTCCCACGAGAGACAGTTCTCCACAAACTTCTCCAATGCAAGGCCTTCCCATGGGCTGCAGTTCTCTCTATGAACTGTTCCAGGGTGGGTCCCTTCCACGGGCTGCAGTCCTTCAGGCACAGACTGCTCCAGCAGGTGTCCCCCACGGGGTCACAAGTCCTGCCAGCAAACCTGCTCCAGCGTGGGCTCCTCTCTCCACAGGTCTACAGGTCCTGCCAGGAGCCTGCTCCAGCATGGGCTTCCCACGGGGTCACAGCCTCCTTCTGGCACCCACCTGCTCTGGCGTGGGGTCCCCCACAGCCTGCAGGTGGATATCTGCTCCACCGTGGACCTCCATGGGCTGCAGGGGGACAGCCTGCCTCACCATGGTCTTCCCCACGTGCTACAGGGGAATCTCAGCTCCAGCACCTGGAGCACCTCCTCCCCCTCCTTCTTCACTGACCTGGGGGTCTGCAGGGTTGTTTCTCTTACATGTTCTCACTCCTCTCTTCTGGCTGTTGTTCCACAGTGGTTTTTTCCCCTTCTTGAATATGTTATCACAGAGGTGCTACCACCATCGCTGATGGGCTCGGCCTTGACCAGCGGCAGGTCAGTCTTGGAGCCGGCTGGCACTGGCTGTATCGGACATAGGGGAAGCTTCTAGCAACTTCTCACCTGTAGCCCCCTTGCTACAAAAATCTTGCCATGCAAACCCAATACACTGACTTACTGGCCTTTAAAATAATTTTGAGCTGGGTCTTTTCTGGAATATGGACTGTGGCTCAACAAAATAAAAGTATATGATGTGAGCTAGTCCAATTTATTTGTACAGGTACTGCCAATTCTGTTTCCTGCGACAGAGACAAGATCAATAGTGCTAAGCAGCAGAAGTGATGCAAAAGTTTTGATGTCACATTGTTGTAGTAATAATTTAAAGCTGGTCAGAAAAAAATTTGATCCTATCCACACTTGCTGAGTCTATGAAATTGGAAATGTCAGCTGAGATGGTGTTTCTCTGAAGTCTGCAGGAATCCTTTCTGGGTTTCTTCCAGGGTATCCATCCCTGAGCCCATCAAGCAGGTTATGGGGAATCCAGACTGCCAGGAGCCAATAGATCTGGAGCATCCCCAGTGTATTACCAACCCTGCAGTCAGCAGCTCCAGACTTATGTTTGCAGCTCTTAGTTGGATCTGCTGAATCTCCTGGATGAGAACCACTGGAGTTTCAACATGCCAGGTAGTGAAGCAGACAGTTTTGTGTTCCCTCATTGGGCTGGCTGCCTGTCAGGGTTTCTGAGGAATTTGGGCTGCCATCCAGATTTAGTGGGACTGGGCTCTTCAGTATTTGTGCAGCAGGTAGTCTCCGCTAATGCTCTGGAACAGTACTCCCAGTCCAAGGTTTGACCTTCAAAAAGAATGGGGGGGGAACAATTTTCAATGAAGCTGGTTTGAAATTGAACTGCTGAAGTGCTCATGTAATGGAACTTGCTTGCTCAGACTAGCTCTTACAGTTATTCACAGCTGCATTTCTAGGTGTAGAGAAGCTCATACTTCAAACATTCGCTGACATAAATGCCTTACTGTTCCCAGGAAAGGCTCATTTGTATAAAGAGGAATTGGCAGACGCAGATCCAGTGTGACTTAGAACAACAAGACTTTCTGTATATGAGGCAATAAACCTAACCAAAAGCTAATGGGTGCAAGGAGTTAACAGTTGGTTATCTGTGAAATAATATTATCAGCTATTAATTAATTTAAGGGCTGGTGCTACTTTATCACTTGATTGATAAACTTTGGGACACTGTTATATACGGGATAAAGCACTCAACAGTTAGAAGTCAGGAAGTTGATTAGACAATTTATCTTGTAGCCATCTTGCTGTTTGGTTATTAAAACCAAACACTTGCAGCTATGCATACTAACAGCAGGAGAATTTCCCATCTGTGGTGCAATTTCTTTTGTCAGTTTGTTTCAAGGTAAAAAGGTGCTTCTGTTTCACAGCAAATTTGTTCAGGAAGGTTCCTGCATGGCTACTGCTAACCACTGATGTCCTGCCAAAGTTGTAACAGAAAATATTGCCTCTCTACTTTGCAATAAACTTGACCGGATTGAGTGCCTCTAAGGGAAGGGAAGAGGGGAAGTAGGGCTGAGAACCTGCATCAAATCACTTGCTAACAAAATTGTTTTGCTTTAAGGTAAAATAGTATATTTTTTTTTTCCTGGGTTTTCAATAAATGAAAAAAGCTTCCTCCAACTTAAATTTGCCTCAGTTAATTCATCCTCTTTGTCTTAGCTCTATTTAGGTTTGTTTAATAAAATAATCCTATTTTTAAATGGAACAATATGAATACTCTGTGCTTCTCTTTCAAGCTCCAGTCATGAGCTAGATCTTGAAACTAGTCATGAAATTTAGTGGTAATTTTGTTTCTCTGAAGTGATTTCTAGTCATTCATAAACTTGCTTTAATACTTGTCAGAGCCTGGAGATGGACAAATGGGGCTGGTGGATTTGACTTCTCTGGATTTTGGGTAAGAAATGATACAGTTTGCAGACTTAGGTCCTGCCTGTTCTTGCAAATATCCACCCTGAATTCTCAAAGAGCAATATTCACTTTATACACTGTTGAACACAGGTTTAGGACTTCAGTTAGGGGTATTGGTGATGTTGGTGCTTTCAATCCTGCTGCCTTCTCAAGTCTGTCATCTCCAACAGCAGCTCTTTCATGAGAAATGGAGGAGAAAGTACTAAGATTAGAGTGTGGGGTGGTCCATGTTCTGTAGGGGAAGAGGAAGTCTCAACACAACTATTAAAACTGTAGTTAGATTACGTTTATTTAAAAATAAGAAAATTAATTTAAAGGGATCTATAATTCTTGGTAGTTTGTGCATTGACACATTGGTGCTTTATGCTCAGCTCCTGCTGTCCCTTTCCACAACTGACTGTGATACTTCCTTACGACTGGTGAGGTTGCAATATTACTCAAGAAGTGAGACCTGTTGCAGAAATAAACATGAGACATCTAACTCACTGGAAATGTTTGCTTGTGGAGTGACATTAATAGCATAGTATTCTGGCTGTGGAATTTGAAGGAAGTGGGAAATTGGAAACATTGTGTGAAATTTTGAGGCCGTTGTGATGCTTCCATGTTCAGTTCGACCCTCTGCTGGAGGGAGTTCAAACCCACATCCGTCATGCTCCCCTAGGTACCAGGATATGGGCTGCTCTGCATGTTCCTGTAGCTTGTCCAAAGGTCAGTAGATAAAATGCCTAAAACATTCTTAGGAGTAAGGACTTCCTCTCTGGTAAGTGTGATGATTACCTGGCTGTCAAATCAGGCTGCCACTTGTTTTCTCTTTCTGGTCAAATTAATCTTGAGTCCTTTTTCTGTGCAGCAGAACAGCTTGAACAGGATGAAGCAGGGAGACTTCCAATGCAGAATAGCCAACAATAGTTGGGGTGTTTCCTTATAGACATGCAAGTTTGAAACTGCTCAAGCAAGGAAAAGTAGTTGAACCTGGCTTTCCTGCTTACTTATGAATGCTCTTTGAATACACTGTAAAAGAGGATACAAGTACTGAGGTCTCTTCAGTGACGAGAATGGACCTCACTCAGTGCTTTGAGGAGAAGGAGGAAGGTTCTGGGTTGCAGATCCTGACTTGGCAGAGGCAATACCTTACAGACTCCCTGAAATAAGCTGACCTGAGATTTGTTTGTGTAATCAGATTTTCCTGCTGGCTATCCCTAGGCAGCCCAGTAATAAGCACCTTGTTCATGAAAACTTTTTTATAAGGGCTTTGACACCTACTATTCAAGCAGTGTGACTCTTAACTTGCAGACTTTAAAGACTTGTATTGAGGCTGACCCAGAGTCCATAGTATCACATGCAAAATGCTAGACTGTATCCCCTCCTTCCCTGCCCCCTGCCACCCCCAAATCATAAGGCTCTCAGTACCGAGGAAAAAACTTTTCACCGAGTGATGCAGTAGGATTTCATAAATATATTTTTGTTTGCAGAAATGCTGCAGTATCAAGGTACTTTGAATTTTAAAGCAGGGTTTCCTTTGGCAAAATTCTCGCTAAATTCAGGAGTTCTGCATTGAGAGATTTAGTCTCTAGAATACTGAGGGATAGGGTTGCATTTTCTTGTTCTGATATATTCCAACAAATATGACTAAACATTATTCTTGCAATTTTTTTTTTTCTTCCTCTGGTGATTCATAGCTTAGAGTCTATTGTTAACATTGGATACATGCCACTTTCACAGCTGAACATATTGCAGAAATCTAAAAACATTTTTGAAAGAACTAGATGACAAAATTATTAAAAGCTCTTGATGGTATGCAGTGTATTTGTAGCTCATGAGTGGGAGAATCCATTGCATACTAACCATTGTTCAGAAATGATAGCTTATAAGCTCCTTTGCTTACTGAGGAAAGGCTTTTGCTATGTGTATTCTTGAATATTTGAAGTTAAGGAGGTAAGTCACGTGCCTCACGTGGGAAACAGATGTGTGGTGAAAATGGCTGTTCTCTTAATAAGGAAAGTCTGTCAATAAAGCTTTGTTGTCATAGTAAATGTATATGGCACTTCACAAATGCCCATTGTCCCCAGCCAGGTGAATATTTCCCCCTCTGGTTTCTCTCTCTGCCCCAGATTTAATTCTTATCCTGACAACTGAGGTCAGTTAAGTTTCCCAGAGAGTACCCATGATGAAGAGGTGTCTGCTTCCTCCAAATCAGTTGGACAGGAGTGTTTCCCTTTGCTTTTCAACCCTCTGCACAGTAAGGACACTCCACTTCATGTAGCAAAACAATTGCAGTCTCCCCTTCTCTGTGAATAAATCCTCCTACCAACATATTTCTGCCTGAAGAATCTTAAATGTTAACTCGCATCGATCAGTTCTCCCACACAAGAGAGCCCATGACTAATTATTGTATTTATCTAACTTCAGCATTTTTGTACTCCTGTCACTGACTGTAGTATCCGAGTACCTTCTGCATGCTTCACTGTTAAAAAGCCAAAGTCACACTGGATTTCATGGTACATACATAGTCCCTTTAGTTGGGACTGTAAGAGAATGCTACTTTCATGATGATGTTGGCATGGTTAGAGATAAAACCAAGCATCAGTCTTGCAGTGACTGAAATGCCTGAGAGAGTCTTATGGCTTCCATAAAGATGGTTCATGCTTCTGTTTTAGGCAGCCGAATCACTCTGGTGAAAAATGATTGGTCTTGGAAGTTAGAACCAGAGCCTTATGTCCTTGGAGGCCTCTGAGCAGAAGTGTGGTGTGTTTTTAGCAACCTCTGGATGGATGAGAGGAGCAGCAGTGCTGGCTGTGTGACCCTCACCCCACTGCGTGCTGGCCTTCACAAGCCCCTGTGGGTGAGAACAGTCTTTCAGATTCACTTTAATCAAGGGGTACAGTTACAGTCACAGACATGTCCCTGATGTGTGTAATCTAGAGAAGTCCCAGTAGCTCTATAAGCATGTCTGGTGTATACTTGATTGCTGAAACCTAAGCTGCTGTATCTTTATTGCTATCAGTTCCTCGGCTAGGCAAATCAAAGTTACTGTTGTTATAAGCAAGAGTTGCTTGTGCAGATGTATCTTGTAAAAGGCCTCAATTTCCCTGTCTCGATTTAATCTTTGATATCTAGTTACTAAGGGTCTGATTATTTTCTTAAAAGTATCCCTGGGACATGATGTCATTCTTTGTTACTGAGGAAAGGCTCATGTGAAAAGATGGGTCTTCATTATGCTCTAAAAATAGTGAGGTCACTCCCATCAACAAAAGATAAGATTTTTCAAGTTAAGGAAAACCCCAAGTAATCTCACACAGACAGAGCACACAAAACCAAGGCAAAGTGCAGGAAACATGCCAACAAAGTCTAATTGTGGGAAAAAACGTCCAAAATACTTAACACTAGCTTAATGAGAGTACCTTTTCCATAAAACATTTACCAAAATTGAAAGTTTTCTAAGAAAAGCTGTAAAATAATTCTGTAGAAAACCAGAGGGGTGTCCTGAGCTCTTGACTCTGGGAAAGGTTGAACTGGGTAGAGCCAAAGAAGCATTTTTTTGCAAAGTAGTATCAGAGTAGTGTTTCAACATACTCCAAACAGACATATTGGAGTTCCTCTCCTATGAGACGTTATCAGTGTTTCAGTTTTATTTCCAAGGAAACAAAACATCTGTCAAGTTCTTGTATCAACAATTCCCCAGAAAGAAGTAGTGCAACAAAACTCGTGGGTGTAACAAAAAAAGAAACGATCCTTATCTTGTTACTGAAGGACTCACTGACCAGCTCTTCAGTTTTTGGAGCTCTAAAAAAATGAATTTTAGGTGAGGCAGGAGAGAAAGGTCAGGTAAATATGTCAATAAAACCTATAACAGGTAGAAGAATCATCAAATTAAATTTTGACATTAAATTTGGGCTTAATAAACACAGGAGGATGCAGTTTAACTACCCTTTATAGCAAGAAAGACATGTGGAGACTAGTAAGGGCAAGACCACACTCACTGAAACAGTATAATAGCCTTGCACAGGAGAAATAAAAGTATCTGAAATATCCAGTATATGGGGTGTTCTGTGAAAAACAATGGCAGTGGAAACGAAGAGGAGAGACTGCAATGGGAGCAGTTAAAACTGCCACCAGAGTCCAAACCTCTGTAGACCACAATTAGCGGAGGTGGCATTCTGCATGGAGGCAGAGGTCAGTAAAAATATCTTAAAAGTAGGTCATATGCCAGCACTAATATGGGCCCATGCTAGTACCTGAAGATCTGAAGAGTCTGGATATTTGGGGGGATGGGAGGGAGGGAAGGTTGTCTGCTTATGTAAGTGGAATGAACCATGTGATGTTTGGCTTATGCAAATCCTCCTATTTTTAGGCTTGTTTGACCTTCACAGTATGCAAACTTATTTTGAGTACAATAAGCTTCCAATAAGTATTTATTGGCCTTATCTATCAAGTAAATTATTGCAAGGAACAAAAAGGGAAAGTGTTACAGGCATTTTACTATCTTTTGAAGTAAACAGCATAGTGAAAACAAAACAAAACAAAACAAATTGACCTTATATACCCTTTTCCAGAATGTTAGTGTTTTCTATGGCCAGGAAATCAGTAGAAGTAGAGAACATTTTTCTGAATTTGGAAATGTCATAGCAACTTTTAATAGAAGTATCTGGGTGTTAAGGAATTGATGGCAATTTTCAGTCCTAGATTCTCTCCAATGGTACTTGAAGGTACTGACTGCTGCTACTGACTTCTGTGGGTACTGCTTTTCTAGAATTCACATGATATTTGTGTAAGAGGGATGGTGAATTTTTGCTTTTCCTCCTAGAAGACTGGTTATAGCTGTCTACGTCTGCCAGGTATTATAGGTAATTTCAGCAAAAGAAGCTCACTAGGTTTGTTTGGGGTTTTTTTGGTTTTTTTTTCTTCAGAATTTCAGGTTATTCCTAAACCTCCTGGGTATATTGCCACTGTTCTAATGTTCTGGGATTTATATATACATATCTGTGCTAACACATTGTCCCTCTAGTCCCAAAGTCCAGATGAGTTTGCCCCATAAAAAGTTTGTCTTGACTTAAATGTTCAAAAAGCAAACTCCTAGCAAAACAGTTCAGGACATTGAATCCTGGATTTGTATTTGTTATGAACATAAGACATACACTATTACTAGTTTCTTGGGATTCCAAAGGCAAGTTGGAAATTCACAATTTCTGAGAAGTTTGCCAAAAAAATGTCTCAAAAGCTTTTCTGTCAATGTCTCAGCCAAACACTGAGCAGATTCATAATCTGACCTACCACTGATAGCAATTAGGAATGCTTAGTGTTCCCTAAAATCAAGCTTCAAAGCATTTCAGATCAGCTACCAAAATGCTTCGGTAGTTTTGGAAAATGCATACAAATATGCAAATTTCTGACAGTCACCATGCTAGGACTAGTTTTCCTAACTTTAAGCATTACTTCTGAACTAGTTTCTTTACGTTTACTTTTTAGTGAAATGAGAAATGCTAACATTTCTGACTTGTGGCTCATCCCATTCTTAGAAAGAGGCATCTGAAGTAGGTTGGGCAACCTTAAAGTGTGGATCATCCACCTCTCCCTGTTCACTGCAAAGGTAGCTCAGGTGTAGATAGCTGTGTGCAAATGAACACCACCAAGACAGTCTGGGCAAAGACAAAACATAGTCCTTGTTTGGTAACTTTGACTGTCATAAAGGTCATGTTGCATATTGTAATTATTGCTAGGATGCTGAGAACATTTGGCCAGGGGCTTTATACTACCAATTTCTACACAGAGGAAAAGATATGCATGAGATGTCTGAAGTTGAAAGTCTGCTGCATTTCATTGAGAGAAAACAAAAAAACTAAGAATAGAGTGATAATGAAAGATGGAGGCAAAATTTAAGCCAGGCAAGTTGGTTGTATTACCTGGAAAACAGAATGGCATGATTAATTTACAAAAATTATCTGAAAACCCAGAACAGTTTCCTTAGAAATATTACTTTCTTCTTGCTTTTATTCCTTTTCAGTTTTCAGTATCTCTTCACAAACTAAACATACTATGCTGTTCTATGAATCAAAGGGATATGCTCACAAAAAAGAAGAAAATTTATTAAGTTATTGAAAAATGTATAGGATATTTTCAGGATAGCAGATGTTCTGAACTAATTGGTACAATCTTAAGGAGGTATGTCAGTCATCACTTTAAAAAAATCTCCAGGTAATGCATATCTATATAATGGGTTAAAAAAAGGCATTAACAGCTGAAAAGTGAAATAGCTTTCTTGGGATTTTGAACAGCAAAAACATAAGGGGAACTGAAAGAATGTCTTTCCATGGGTCACAGGAAGTTTACCTATAAATAGAGCACCGATTTATTTCATAGCTGGCAGACAGCAGAAAACAGCTCTTGGTGCAGAATTTCTATAGAGAAAAAGCAGAGTGAATTGCGCTGGTGCAAGTTGTATGCATCTACACCAAAATGCTGCTGCCAGGGCTGGAAAAGTCAAACTAGGCTTTGTCTCTTAAGATTTTTCTTCTCAGCTGCAAATACTAAGAACTTTACAAAGTCTCAATTCTGCAGACAGCCTGAAACGATTACTCAAATGCCTGAAGTGTTCCAGTTTATGTCAATAAGCTGCTAGCTGGGCAGCAATACTGTGAGCTTGTATGACTAAATGCCTTTACATTACTTCCAGGATACCGAAAGTGGCAGTTCGATCCAAATGCTAAAATCCCTGTTTTAATCCCATTCTATGTAAGAAAAATATTGGAAGACAAATAGCTCTTCTATTAAACATTAAAAGAAAATAGTAAATAAGTACCACAACAAATATGGAATGTTATTCACCTGCATATTTCATTTAAGAAAAAGAAGCTGTTACCACAGAAATTCAGAACCCATGGCGCTGTCACTTTCTAGTAAGCTAAACTCAACTTTGTATATGGGAACTTGCTTATAAATGTGCTGGATTTTTGCCAGCTACTGTACAGCTTGTATGCAGAAGAACAAAGTGGTGCTGCTAAAGAGACCAATATTAATGTAACTGGCCCTCACACCAGTTATGTATGATTCTTCCAGTTGAACTACTTACATCATTGTAGGAGCAGAATATGCACCTGATGATCTGCTTACTTTACTGAGGTACTAATATGTTGACCCTTAACTTTTTGCAAATGTCTTATTTGTCAAACACAGCTTTGGGGTAAAAAATAAATAAAGCTGCCTGTGCATGTTCACATCTCTCAGATTGGTTCCATTGAAAAAGCTGAGGAAATAATTCAGTTAAAATCTCCATGTTTCTGAATCCTAGCCTTGATGGAACCCAGCACACTGCTCCCAGATTGCCATGCTGTGCGATCCCCCCAGAACTGTGGAAAAGGATGCAATCACTGTTGTGCTAGACTACATGGCACAGAGACAGTGTACTGTACCAGAGAGTAGTCTCAGCTGGTTTTCTGTTCATCATAGAACTTTCTCTATACCTACTCTACCTTGAAGTCATCACTTGCTTCCAAGAAAAATGAAAAACCTGTGGGTATAGAGCTGTGGAAGGTTTTTTTCATGGTTTACATACCATCACTTAACACATGTAATTAGGTCTTTCAGCTTACCTTGCTGGACCTTTGGGAGGAAGAGTTTGTTTCAGAAAGACACTCCCTATTTTAGATTAATCTGAAAATAAAAATAACTTCCAGGCTCCCTTTTAGCCTCTGAGCAAAGAACTTAATGACTTGCAATGTCCTACTCGCACTGCTACATTCACATGCAGCTCAAGAATAGGTTTTTCTTGCATGGCAGGTTACTGCAAATAGCAATCACGTGTTGCAGCTGCTTTATAATTAGTGCTGACTGAACAACCATAAACCTTTGGCTCTGATTCCAGTTCATTCTATGGCCTTCATTCACCAAGAAACACATGGATAGTTGTATCTTAAATCTTGGCTCCTAACAAAATACATGGAGGGAAGTGAAAGTTAGTGTGAATTTTTTCTCTGCCCAATGCACTGCTCTGCTCTTCAAAGGATGCATCTGAGAAGATCCAGCAGAAATACATAAGCAGGAATGTTGGCAGCTGTACTGGCAATCTGGTAGTCACCAAATTATTTATTGTAATTGATCAGAACCCATATGTGGGAGATGTACACAGAAGCAGAAAGGCCTAGGAGTTGGTAGCATACAGGTGTATCATGATTGCATGCATCCCTGGTAGTTTGTTTGTCTTTGGTAGAAGCTGCCTAACCAGCCAAGTGGGCTCTCAGCATGCTCCAAATTAGAAACATTTTTGGTGGCCTGTCTTGTAAATGATGGACAACTCTGGTCTGGTCTCCAAGGAAAAAACCTGGTGCAAAGAGAGATAATAATGTTGGCTTAGAGCAATCATGTCCAGATGTAGCCCAAAACTCTTAATTCCTTTGGCAAAATAAATAATTACATAAATTGTACAGGGGTTTCAACTGCTTGGAGGCTTTTGTTACCTTGACATATCTTACTGTCTTGGCTTTCTTCTGTCTGAGCTGAAGTGACTAAAATCCATTCTTATTCTTTTCCTAGTACAGCCAAGGTGGGGCAAGTGAGGCAATGTACAATCCATGTCTGAGAGGTGGCTTAAGTGTCATTAGCACATAAATCAATCCAAATCACAAAAAAAAATTACTCCCTTAGAGGGCTAGAAACAGCATCTTCAGGTGGAAGTCTAAAGGCAAATAGGGAAATAGAACATGTATCCAGAATGCTGATATTGTTCAGATTTTATGTGAAGGAGAAGTGAAATGCAAGGTGGTGCTGTTCTGCCTTCTCTTTGTTTTTCCAGTGCTATTCATAGTTTTTTTGGTGGAAAGTCTTTCATCACTTCAGATAGGTTCTCAAACGATCTAGCATGCGCTTAATTTATCTGGGGCAGAAGTGTGTAAAGTGTCCCTTGGTTTCAGTCTTTTTTATGCTGCATCTCTTGTGGAAAGTCTTTTGAGTAGTACCTTCCCCTCCCAGGTCCAGAGACTATCTTGTCTTATTTTAGTCTTTTGTATCAAAATGTTTGTTATGTCATCGATCTTTATCCTAGAATTAACTTATTTCATTAATGTGTGTAAGACCTGCAGACAGGAGGTGATTAATGCCTATTAACTCTCATTAATTTATATTAGATACATAAATACTATATTAGAAAACTAACTCTTTAATTTTGATCTCTCTAGAAAATTCTAAGACAACCTTAATTACATCTCAGCTATCAGTTATTGAGCAGATCATGTCTATACTGGAACCAATGCAATCGATTAGACTGCTTGTTGCTTGCATAAGATCAACAGTGTGCCAAGTAGAGGAGCATTTTATGAACGTCTTAAGTGCCATGTAAATAGATCACAGTCAAAATGGGTAAGTGCAATCATTTTTTAATGACAGATCAATAGATCCTTAAGTGCATACATTTCTCAGCATGAAATATCATTTTGCTGAGCGTTTTGTTGTCTTGGCAGTGTCTAATGGACAAGGGGTTACATTCTTTGTATTATCATAGTCTACTGCAGTTTTCTGTTTATTTTTTCCTCTAAATTCTTCTTTTTTAGTATTTAATTGGTGTCCCACAAAGTTTCCCAAAACAGTGTTAGTCAGGTGTTAGGAAATGTACCCAAACCCATCCCAGCAGCTGAATGACACTGGGGTTAGATATTTGCAAGCTCCCTTATTCATTGTCACCTTAAATCTGGTAAGGTACTGACCAAGGATTTTATTCAAGTTCTCAAAAGATCTCATAAGAGGATCATAACTTAACCTTTTTTATTAAATCTTTTAAGCAATATATTAGATGTACTTAAATTGTGAATGAAAGGTCCTATTACTTGAAACCTAATAATTTTACAGTAATACCAGAGATGGCTTTACTCTCTTTAACCTGTGTCCTCAGAATTGAGTTTAGCTGCATTCATGTCTCTTTCTCAATGTGGTTGGTGTGTGTCTTTTGGCAGAATTGAAAGTGATTATGCACAAAGCATTCTGCACAATAATATTGGAGCTACCAATAAACACAATAGAGGTATGGGCTCCTTGGGGACAGATTGCCGAGGCTCTGTATGGCATTAACAAAGCCATGCCATGCTGTGTGTCTGAATTAGCTGTGCAGAGTTAGACTCTCCCTGGTACTTGACTCCCTGGTCAGGCTCTTGTGAACTTCTGAGTCTTGGTGAAGCAGCCTTTGGTCATGCCTCTGCTGTTGGGAACCCACATTTGTGGGCTGATGGAGGATACCATTTGGCTGACCTGAGTCAACTTAGTTTAATTTTTCAGAGAAGCCTAATTTTAAATACTGAGACCCTAAAGCTCCAGGATTATGCAAACCTGATCTGGGAATGTGTGCCAGCTGCTATGAAGGGGGCATTGATTCACCACTTACTTCCTTGAGCTTTCTGCTCCCTGCCTGGAAACCCACAGGTGCACAGATTCCTTCAGGACAGAGTTTTCTGGATGGATTATATCCCATGTGATGTGCTAGGCTGCTTTACCTCTTTGATCTGCTCTGGTGCAATGCAGGAGTAAGTACCCATACCTAATCATGGGAGACAGGCTAATCAGGGGCCTGAAAAGAAAATCAAAACTTAGTTCACTTTTATTCAGTGAGTTAATAATAACCAAAATATTTTGATAGAAAAAGGTCTCAAATTTTCATTTTTTTTCTTTTCTTTGGAGCTTACTCCAAAGAGTAAGAAGCTTTGTGTACTGCAGTTCCTTTTACCACCTAGGAAGGGAGACTGAGTCAGTATCAGAGGTTCCTTGTTTATTTTGTTCTGTTGGATTTCTTCCATCATCTTTTGGAAGAATTTCTAGCTCAGTGTGTCTCTTCGTACTTATTTCTTACCATATTTTTAATTTATGTCTTCTTCTAATAAAGTTCTTGAGAATCTTCAGCTGCCTGTTACAAGAGTTTCCTGAATGCTAACCTGGGGCCGTGTCCTTTTGTGGATCATGGTAATTGTGAGATGATTTACAAGAATGTTAAGTAGCTGCATTTTGCTTTAGGAAGCATACCAGGCTGTCATTTCAAATCTGTGAGGAGGCATATGTATGCTACGGTTCATCTCCTGTGCTTTATTTCAGTACTTCCTACTGAGAGTCTGTGAATGAAACTGGATTCTGTATTAAACAAAGCTACCTCTCCACTATGGGAAAGAGAACAAATGTAGCAACAACACTTGCGGTATTTCCCTGTTTTTAGAAGAAAATGCATGGCCACAAAACTGACTGATCAAGAGGGGTCACACCATCCTGCCAGCAATCTCCAATCTCATGCTTTGATGCTCTTTCCAGTGATTAGTTTGTGGCAATAGACATGATCACATCTGAGCTTAAGTTATGTTGTTAGGCTAGTTTACTAGACAAAATGGGGGAAGAAGAGAGAAGAATCAGGATTTGCATCACAGTGCAAGTGCAAAATATTCCATACTAAACCACTTTTCCAAGCAGACATCTCTAACTGCTTTTGTCTACTGTTGTGATATTAAACTGTATGTGCCTCATAATCTGGCTCTTCTGATTTATGCTTTCAGTTTCTGAATGCAAAAAACCCTGAATCTATAAAATGCGGTTCATTGTCTCAACTCTTTAAATATCTTCAAAAAAGTGCTACAGGATCCATTCGATGTTTATTTGGAGAAGTCATAAAAGCAGAGGAAAGACACACTTTCAGCAGTACAAAGGAGTCCTCCCCTCTTGAGAGCTATTGAAATGTAAAGGAAAGGTGGCTGACAATAATGTTCTGGAGATAATAAATAGAAATTGGCCCACTGGGCTGGAGTCCTTGCTCTTAATTGCTCAAGAAGTTATGGCACACTTGTTTCCACAAAATGCCCATAAAAGAACTTCATGATACATTTGACTGATAGAAAATACAGTCTAGGTTGCATTGTCTCACTTGGGGCCCCATTAAGATCTGTTAATTCGGTAAGGAGTCCAGAACTTTGTCAGTATCAGGCTATACTGCTTTTTGAATTTTGTCTTCTAAGCTGTCTTGGGAAGTCATGACATTGCTTTATTGGCTTATGTTGCCCTGAGTCTGTGCTTTAATTGAACTTATCAGGTCAACGGAACAGCACAGATGCAAGGCACGCTTTGGCCATCAGACTCTTCTAGTGTAGTTCATCCTGTAGTAACTTTTCCAAGGAAAGTTGTACCAGTTGTTTGAATCCAAATAGTTCTCTCCTTTTAAATCAATACTAAGTTGTATTCATACAGATGAAACATCTATTTAAATTATATTATCCAATTTAAGTCCCAAACCCAAACAGGTGAGCTTGTTAAAGAAGCTCTATTCCCATATGGGGAATACAGGGAAACATATGAATCACAGCATCACAGAACAGTTGAGATTGGAAGGGACCTCTGGTGATTGTGTAGTCCCACCCCACTGGTCAAAGCAGTATCAACTAAATCACGTGGCTCAGGGCCACATCCAGTCAGATTTTGAGTATTTCCAAGGATGGAGACTAAACCCCCATGGGCAATGTGTTCCAGTGTTTGACCACCTTCCTTTGTCTACATGTATGTTCATCTGGTTGACTTTGTGCCCATTGCCTCCTGTCCTGACATTGGTACTCCTGCAAAGAGTCTCAGTCCCTCTTTACTCCCTCCCTCCCATCTACCAGGCATTTATACACACTGATAAGATCCTCCCTGAACCTTCTCTTCTCCAAGCTAAATGGTCCCACATCTTTCTGTCCCTGTATGTCCCTGTCTGTCAGCGTCCCTGTATGGCAGATGCACAAAGCTCCAAGGCCTTAATCTTTTTCATGGTCCTCCACTGGACTCACTCCAGTATGTCCATGTCTCTTTTGTACTGGTGAGCTCAGAACTGGACACAGCACTCCAGGTGTGTCTCGCCAATGCTGAGTACAGGGGAATGATCACCTCCCACAACTTGCAATGCCCTTCCTAATGCAGCCCAGGATGCTGTTGGCTGTCTTTGCCCAAAGGGTACACTGTGCGCTCATGTTCACCTTCATGTCAACCAGGACCACCAGCTCCTTTTCTGCGGAGCTGATTTTCTTGATCATTGCTGTGTATGTAAGCAGTACAAAATTACCATTTATTTAACTGTAAAATGAAGGGTTTATGTTCTACCATGCTTAGTATTAACTTTCAGGTGTTAATAGCTGCCAGAATAACTGCCATTTCCAAATATGTAAGAGGAAAATACATAGCCCTAGTAGTTAAATCTACTAGAGTACTGGGATGCAGAATAACTTAAATTATCGAATATCCTCTGCCACAAACTGAGCAGTAATTTGTAATTCATAATTTGTCTTATGAGTTTACCTGCATCTATGGCCAATCATTTCTTCAGCTGAATCTTACTTTATCCCCTTTATATCAAAATCTAAGAATGACCTACATGTCTATTAAGGGTACTTTCCAGACTGACTTCTACTCAGCCACCATCTGGGTATTTCGTACAAAAGTTGTGACAGTGAATGGGGAAAAAAAATCTTCAAAAAATATCAGCATTACGTGTTATGCTATTTAAAGCACATAAAAAGAGTGGGAACAAAAAGCCATGCACAACAGCCCCCACACACTTTAAGAAAGGATAGAAAAAATACTAAAATACATTCAACTTTTAGAAAGAAAAACAAATTGAGTCTACTGCTTGGATGCAGTAGAGCAGACATGGGAGGTGTTGAGCTTTTCCTCCCCAAAAGGGATGGTCCCTGCGACCAGGTGAGCAGCATGTCTCCCAGCAGAATTTCACCACTCGCTCCCCACCATGGGTCTGCCCCTAGCACATACTCATGCTGCTGCTGAGAGCGGCAGGTGCCAAGAGACTTCCACCTACTTCTTGCCTCCAGCTGTCTTGATATCTTCCAAACAGAGAAATAGAAAGGGCAAAACCACATGATCTGTGTAGGGAACATAGGCACATGGATAGGGGTTGACCTGCAGACTCATAAGCTTGGTAGCTGGAGCTCATGATGCAATCTGTTCTGTGAAACATCCTTTTTCATGTTATTTCTGCCTGTTTCTGCAATGTATCATCAAGTGCTATTCATACTATGAAGCACAATGATTGCATTGCTTTTTTTTCCTCAAGCTTGCCGTGACTGTTGATTAAACAGTATGTGGGCTACAATTAGCTTCAATGTAAAATGCAAAATTGACTCCTACCTACACAAGAGAACCACCATAGCAGACAATGCTTTGTTTTTTTCTCTCTTGAACCATGCTATCAGTTCTAGGGTCCATTAATGTAATGGTCATGCAAATATAAACATGAACAACTGACAATATACAGTTTGTCTTCTCTTTGGTCAGAACCATGAAAAATGAAAATATTTTAGTCTTTATCTCAAATTTTGAAATTATTCAGGCTTGATAGCTACTGCTATTAGAGCGATCCTTATCTCCTCCATTCCCTGAACCCCACATTGAGCACTTCTCTATTCTTCTCCTTCCTCCCCGGAGAAGAGAAGTACCAGACAGGTTCAGCTAAACAAGTTGTGTTGTGACTTTCTGGCTTCCAATACCTTTGGCCTGTGAATATCTTTGATATCTAGTGGCAGATGAGCTCATGCTGGATACATTCCTAGCAGTGTATCTCTCATATTTGTTATTTAGTTCTCATGATATCTGTAGGTTCTTTCACTGAGACTCCTACAAAGTCTCAGTAAATTTTAAATTTGGTTAAAATTGGCTACAGGGTTCTGAAATGATTAAAGAAAGAGGTAAGATAGGTAGCTTGTTCTTATTACCTTAGTTTTCCAAGGAAACAAGACTCTGAAGGGTTCAAATGTTTTTTCTGCTGTACTGAGAGAAGGAAAGCAAAAGAGCAGAAAGTTACTAATAAAGTTAGTAGTGAGAAAGTTACTTTAGTGAATACATAAGTCATCAGGACTGAACTCAGTCTACTGGGTTTTCTCAAGGAAGTGTAGATTCTGCTAAGGAACTCCATGAATAATGCTACTCCATTGCTTTTCTCCCATAAATCTGGATGAAAAGCAGCACAGCTTGCCTAGAAACTGAGTTTGATGTAACTTCTGAAACCCATACATGGGATTTCTAAAGGTTGCAGTTTTCTAAAGATTTTAGTTTGAGTCTTTTGGAATGAAAAATTCCTTCCGCTTCAGAATGACACCACTGACCCAAATGAGTCTTCAGAGCAATTCCTTCCCCTGAGTCTCACCTTCTTGTTCTGTTTCTCAGTATCTTGCTCAGTTTCCCAACCAGTTTTAAAACTGGGGACACTTTTCCAAATAGAATATCAGATATTCAGATATTTTAAATGTAAATCGAAGAGGTCTACATTGTGTAGCAGAATTAGAGTGCTGCATCTGAAGGAGTGACAGTATTCCCATCCTTTTCAGTGGAGCTAGGACTTGAGCTGAAATGTTTCCAAGCTCCCTCTCACCCCAAGGCCTGGGGGGACCACTGTGACGCCCCATGGCAGGCTCCTGCTTTTGGCCACCTGGGCTTTGGTCTGACTGTGTGTGCTGGTCCCAGGAGGTCGCAAGGGCAGTTTCACCTGCACGTCATCTTCTTTCCCCTTCCCACAGTCCCTCAAGCTCTTGTTGAAAAAGCTTTCATTCTGTCATTTGCTCTTTAGTCAAACAATTATTTTCAAGTGATTGCAATGCTTCTCACAGACATGCCTAGAAATCTCAACAGCTGCATATTTCTTTGTTGTGTACAGAATAAAAATATTTGTTGACTAGTTCTGAAATGTCCTACATACAATGAGTTTATTACGTATAATGGTCACTTGAGAAATATTTCTTTTCTTCTTGTTTTCTTTGTCAGGATCTGATGAAAAAGACTTTTCCCAATCTGAAAGTCAAAGTTGCTCCCTCCAGAATAAAAATACCTTGAACACTTGTCAGTCAGGACTATATCCATGTCATAAATTCAGCCTTTTCATTCTTCAGCCTTTTGTTATTATGTGTCTAGCAGTACCAGAATTGCTAACCACATATAACCCTTTGTGTCTTATAGCACCAGTGACCAGCAAGATAGATGCTACCTACAGAAGCTTATAAACTAAACACGAGAAGGCATATAGCTCAGATAAAGAGAAATGTTTGAAGAAAAAGACAAAACTGGGAAAGAGGACAAAGGAAGAGTTGGCATGACCAATGTGACAGGCTAATGTATTTTTGCAGTCATATCTCCTAATGAATATTTGCAATGGGATAATACACTGTTTGAAGCAGGGAAATGTCATTTTTTGCATGAGAAAGATTGATACAAAAGGTGTTAAGTAAAGGTGCCCCTTAAAAAGAATCTAGCGGTGTTAGGAAATGTGTCAATGAGTACTATAGTTTTGGGGTGGGGGAGGGAAAAAGCTCTGTGTTTTGAATTTAAGTAGATAGATTGGTCCACAGTGTCTGAGAAATACCTTGCTATGTCTCAGTTTGAGCTCCTGGGAAGATCTTTATGAAGAGGTATCAAAGTAAGACTGAGAATTTTAGTTAGAGGAGAAAGAGACTGAAATTTATTTGCTGTGTATTTGTTCTTGTAATGACCTACTGGATACCAAATACTTCTTAATCACAAACATGTTGGTTGGAAGGGACCTCTGGAGATCATCTAGTCCTACCTCCAGTTCAAAGCAAGGTTGTCTTCAACACCAGGTCAGATCAGCCGTGGCTCTTTCTAGATGTGATGGCAATTCCACAAAATCTCTAAGCAAACCCATTCCAGCACTGCACCAACCACCAACACAGCCAGCAGAATGCCATAAGAGAAACCAGTGGCTGGGAGGTAAACCCATGTAAACTGTAGTTAGACAGATTTTTAACATTAAGCTCATCTTTTAGACAGTGAGAATGTTTAATCACTGGAGCAACATTTCAAGTGAAGTGAAAAATGCTCCATTCCTTGTTATCTTCAAGCACAGACTGCTTTTCTGGCATGTATTTTAACATGTACAAGGTATATGTCATTGAAGTGCAAGTTATCAGGCTCTGAGCAGGGATAACAGAGACAAATTTAATGTTATGTGATATAGGGGAGAGCAGGGAAAATTATGCTCATTCTTCTTTCACCCCATCTATGAATTAATACAAAATGTGTACAGTGATTGTGTGCACAAAAATGAGCACTGTTATGTCTGACATGGTGATTTTTATGCTGAATGTCTCATTTGTGGGCGCATATTCTGAACATCTGGATTCTTTCATTGTTCCACAAGGGTCACAAAGTAGCTTTACAGCAGCTGCCCTTACACTTAAGGGGAGAACTTCAGAGCACAGCACAGCATCTGCAAGATATCTGTAAGAATTTCTGTCTTTAAAAAAACACACCTGAACCATAAGTTCATCCTAGTTCTGGAAATTCATTAGTGATTGCTTATTTAGCATAATGACTCTGTGCCTTTCTCATCACTAAAAAAGGTCCTTCCTAAATAATGTAGTCTTGTTGGCTGGGCACTATGGTGTAGCTCATATTTCTGTCCAGTTTGCTGTGCCAATTTTTTAAACATGACTTCTGAGATCCTGAAGTGTGCCAGAAGAGAAGTATCTGCCCAGTGATGATTTTCTGGCAACTTGCACCAGCACTGAGGTATTGTAGAATACAGGATTGATTCTAATTATCAACTGTAGCATTTTCCGCACTAGAATCTTAAATTTTCCAGACAGGATAATAACACTTGGTAGCATGGAAATAACACTTTAGTCTTCTAGTTTCCATTAAAGTCCAATCTTGCTAATATTTTTTATTTTCATCTTTCCTGTTAGATTGGAACAAAACAAAACCTATGAAATAACAATTTTAATTTTTAGGACAGGGACTTGTTTTCTGAAAAATGAAGCCACATATCTAAATAGCATATTAAAAAAGATAACTGATCTTTTCACTGAGAGCAATGCTGATGCTGCATTATAACACTACTTTCATGAAATTAGAAAGCAAAGCTCTGAAAAATCTTAAACATAACCTCTATGAGAAATGGACTTTTCAAAGTGGTTTTATAAAGATATTAAACAGGTTTGCATTGTTCTTTTATGGTAATTTTGCTAAAAATCAACTAGTTTCCTTCAGCTAATATTACTTTTGTTCAGACAAAAGAGAAAATAGTAATAAACCAGAATTTAAGCCACTGCAAATGCGCTTAGTTATTTTCAAGTCAATGAATTTATCCCGATTTCTACTATCTAAGGACGAAGTGCAGCTGTCCATTACTAAACAATGCTCACTTTATGGCTTACCACTCTTAAGTGGCAGAAGCTGCTTGGCAGCCATCATATTGTACTACTTTACAGGACAGTTTTTATTTCTGGGATTTTTTGCCTCAGTGGGACATTCTACCAATGTTGTGGGCTGTGTGTCCAGCATCTGTCTGAGTGTTCTGCCTGCTTTTGGTTATTTCTAACACTAGCTCTTCACCATCCCTCCTCTTGGCCTTAAAAGGAGATGTTTGAGCAGTCAAAGCACTTGTGGGCTTCAAAAACTTGCTGTAAGAGATGAAAGCAGACCTTAAATCTTGATTTAAGGGGAAGCTACAAAGTAGGTATAGCATTTCTCTGAATTCTGGACTATGTCTTATCTCATGATGTGTGTACACAAGGGGACAACATGAGGGCTGAGCAAACCACTTCTGTATGTGACATCTCATGACTTAAAAGTTTTAATATTTTCTTAAGTTTCCATTTTCTCTTCTAATGTGCTTCTATGTATTCCATGAAGCTCCCATTTCTGAAGCTTTTCATCTCCTACAGCCACCTTAACCCTGCAGTAACAACTGCTTGGAAAGCAGCAAAGGGAATAACTTTTCGGCAGCAGTAGATCTGCACTCCCCATTGATGAGTGCTAGTAGCAGGGACCAGTTGCGTTGAAAGAAGTCAAGACTCCACTTGTTCTAATTATCAAAAAGGTGCAGTGGTTTCTTTGGTGGAGTCTCTTCAAAAAGATGCCAGTTCCCAATGCAGAAGAAAGTGGATGAAGCAAAAAAAGGAAATTGGGAATTCCTCTGCGATGAGTTCAGTGCAATTCTGTCCCTTCTGCTAATCACGAAGCAAGCAATAGCTTCACCACCTCAGGAGACTGGATCACCATACTCCTTTCCCATGCCATAAACAGGTAAAAGAGGTATTTAGATAGCAGAAGCCTGCTTTCAGATGGATGACATATCTCAGCCTGTCAGTTATCTCACTGTCAGCAGGTATCCATGTGTAAGATACACAGCAAACAAGGGTTCTCGGAAATAAAAGAGACCAGGACATTTGCGTTCTTCTGAGTTGTGCCAGTCCTACTCATCCTGGTATTGACTTCCATTAATACATGCCCTGTAGCCAACCTGAATAAAAAATGAAACTGTTCCTTCTGCAAAGAGCAGTTTAAACAAAATACCTGAAGGAAGAGAAGCAGAGGGAGGTTGCAGTGCAGTATCCAGACCACATTTGGCAGCTACCAGATTTCAAAGCACATCTCTTTACTTGTGTCTTTCAGGAGAGGACAGATACAATAGTAGACTTAGGGCACAACAAGTGCCTGTGAATGGCGCGGCACACATTTTTTTGAGGAAATTTGTCCCTACACTTGCACTGTTGCAGTGTCGGGTCTCAGCCTCCCCACCTGCCAAATAAATCCTGCAGAAATGTCATATGTAGAGTGTCTGTTTCCTGCTAAGCAATGACCTGTGACCCTTGGCAGCAAGACCTTCTTTCCCCTTGGTCTTACTGTGTTGTTCCCTTGGAAGGTCTTGGACTGAAACCCCAGGTAGGAAGGAAGCGGCGTGCAGCATCTTTTGTCAGAGATAAAATGTAATTAGCCTGGAGGATGTGTGAGTAGAGGAAGCTTACAGGAAAGCAAAATCACATGACTCTGATGAAGCATTTAAAGGCACTTGTTGCAAAAATAGGATAAAGTAAGTTAGAATGCAGGAAAGCTGGAGTCCTTAGACATAGCCTGTTGGTGTAGCTGAGGTCTCACAACCTATCAAAATGTACCTTTAGCCCCTGTGAATTTTCACATAGAAGGTGGTTGTGATGTTTTTGTTGTGTTTGCACATGAAGTCATAGCAGCCGCACATCTAAACTGTGCGCCTATGTTATTTTGAAGATGTAGACCAAAAAATGATGTTCATAATAATACTTCTTTATATAGTGTGCCATGCCTGCATATAATTTTCAGTAAAAGCAAATAAAGGAAGGTTTGAATCTGTCTGGAATTTGTATTTGTTGTTGGTATCAATGATTTTCAGTATCAAATCAGGATTATTCAGTTTCAAACCTAGTCTAATTTGTTTATTGGTGTAATGCAGTCAAACTCCTCTTACTTATAGGGTCCTTCTGCAAATAAAGCATGTATTATCTTTCTATGTTGATAAAAACATCAAGGTAGCAGTTACTTAATTTGAAAATTTTGTCTTGTCAGATTTGCATGTAGTTCTGGCAGTTTTAAGTATTTGATTCAACCAATTTTATGACTGAAATTGACACCGTAGGTAGACAAGACATTTCACATTTGAATAAGAACATAACAAAAAGTCAGGGAAGGAGCCAAATGGAGTAAAATCAAAATGACTTAGAGCAGAGTTACTTTCCCAGAAGGTCAGCTTACTAAGTTCATTTCACAAGGTATATTTTTAGCAATTTGGAAATTTCATTTAGAACAGCCAGCTTAGATGTAATGTGAAAATTGGAAGTAATGGCCACAGCTTTGTAAACAGGAAAAGTCTGGTCTAATAACACATTATAACATAATTTGGGTTAATAATGCCACAAACAGAACAGAATTTTGGCCACATAAATTGATAAATATATAGCAATTAAAGATATCAAAATGACTTCAAAATGTGTTATTTACATCCAGTAAAATCTGTATTTGTTTACATCAGTGCAGAATGACTAGCTCTGCCCTCCCTCTGTTGTAAAATTTAAGAGCATTTGATAAAAATAACTCCCAGCAATGGGTGTGAAAGGTTCAATAGATGTTTCAGGGATTTTCTGATATCAATACTGTCCAGATAGATAGATATCTGCCACATTTGTTTGTACATATGGGAAAAGGTATATGAAATTTCTGCAGGATTATTTATAAGATCTAAGTAGACCGGAGTTGTTCCCTGTGGACTCCCATTTCCTCTGCATGTTCAAGCTATGCTTAGTGCAAGCTTGGAGAGCAGCCATCATCACAGCTTCAGGAAACTGAGGTGACCAGCCACTGACCGTGGGCTGTTCTCTACCTCACAGCAGATCAAGAGTCATTCTGGTTTGCTCCCAGCTTCCTCATCAGGATGTAATGATATATCCAAGCCATGAGCCATTTCCTTCGATTGCACCTCCTCTGCTAGTGGTTGGTTAGATAAGGCATATTATATAGCCTCCCAATCTCTTTGATGGACACAATTTATCAAAGGGGCGTCCTAGCCTTCCTTGTGCAACCAGGACTATGTGGTGCTGTGTACGTGCTCCCGGTCATGGGACATCGAACTGTCCAGGCAATTCTGCTTCTGCTAAGGAAATTCCTGGTGGTGGTCCCAGGTCCCAGGTGCACAGGTCTCAGACTTGGCACAAAACATGAATCCACAGTGATTTTTAGAATTGATGTGGTACTTGATCCCAAAAAGTTTTGTCAGTTCTGGCCTAGATGCCTTAGGGCTTATGCCTGCTTCTTCACAGTAGCTATAAAATTATCATCATTAGCGATCACAATCACTCATTTAAAAAATGGCTCTGAAGTTAAATGAAGGTGGAAAATAGCCACAGATACTACTCTGTATGATAATGTACATAGAAGATAACCTGTCCACAAAGTTTACAACTTAAAACCAGTGGCTCCCATATTTCTTTTTGCAGTCAGCTCCCATTTCCATCAGTAGCTGAGGGTTCACAGCCTCCATTCATTTCATGTAATGGGGCTTCATGACACCCACTTGAGAAGGACCAATACAAGACACAACAGCTAGGTCCAGGAAAGGGAGGACATGGTGAGCTGATGCTGGTCAACAAAAGAGTCAGTCTTCAGGGCAGCAGGGCTTTTTCAAGATTCTTATTGTGCATTTTGGCAAAGGAGTATTTAAGGAGGAAGTATAAAATAAATATGCTCCCCTCCCTCCCCCCCACCCCCCCCCCGGCCAAGGAGATTCTTCTGTGTATTAGGGACAGTATGAAAAAAAACCAAGGAAAGGCTTACTGAGAAATGTGAAATTTGGGAACTGTTTGTACCATGGGTGCACTAGAAGTTGAAGTCCACAGTTACGGGGAATGAAAAGGGGAAAGCTCATGTCAGGCTTTACCATTTTTTAAAAAAATACTTTTAGAGTAATATTACAGAATTACCATCTCCACATCTCTCTTCCTCTTCACACAGGACAGGGCTGATGTGTTGAAAAGGCAGCCAGTATGGCAGCCAGTATGGCAGGTGGGGATGCAGTGATATCAAGGTAGAAGACAACCTATCTGTTGTGGCTAAATGATACAGAGAAGCCACAACTGCCAAGAAAGAAAAAGGGGAGAAACTGAAGAGCAAATAAGGATTCTTAGTTAATCAACTGAGAAGTTGATTAACTTCCAATAAACTGAATGCCAGGGGAAGAGCAAGTGGAGGGATTCAACACTGGGACTCAAACAAGAAGGTTTTCTGTTTAGATAAATATTCTGGCCAGGTTGCTCTTGTTATGGAGCAAGAGAATGAAGCAGAAGTTCCCAAGGTTTTGTTGCTACCACCTAGAAAATGAAAAACTGTCAAACTTTGTTTGTACTGTTACTGAAGAAAGTATTAAATTTACTTTTCATTTAACCCTTCCATATATGCTGGAAAACATACCAAGCAAACAAAAGAATTAAAGCATAGAATAAAAATCAGTGCATTTCAACACTTCAAAAACTGTTGATGATAAACATTTAATCCTTGAACTAAATGTAGCCAGATGGTCAGCCATGCAACTGATAAAAGAACTTTTTTTTTTGTATAGTAAAACTAATAATACTTTCATAAATGATGCAAACTGTCTACCATGAAGCAGAAATAGAAATGCTTTTTTTTATATTGAATGCAAATTTGATCAAATAGTAAGTCATACAGTGTTTACTAGCATATTACAAGATTTGCCAATCACATATTCATCTCTATTACTTAAGGGAAAAATACCTGTATTACTGGATTTCAAGATTTATTATCCTTCCTCTCAGTACTTATAATACTACTTTCTGATATTTTGTGCTCAGGATTCTTTGGGTTTTTTTGCTTCCTGGGAGTTACACTTTGTAATATTTTCTGACGTTGATAGTATTCTCAAAACCAACACATCTTATTACATTGCAATAATTTAAAAATGGAACAGGCCACAATTAGATGATAATTATTTTAGATTTTATGAGAGCTCAGCTTACTTTGATTTCCCTTACCTAAATTTTTCTATACTGGAAAATCTTCTAATTATTGTTATAAAGGTTTTAATCATAAAATTCTTGAGAAGATTTGGCACACAGCCAGCATATATAAGGAAACTCACATAAGTAATATAGTTGAGATTTGTTTCCCCTTTCTTTTCAAAAAGGAAGTATTCAGAAGGGGCTTCACCTAGCATGGTAAGATAAAAACAGTAAGATGCTGAAAATTTGGGTCCCAACCCCATGAAACCCTGGAACATATACTTAACATTAAGTTCTGGGATCACATCAGAGCCAGTGGCACCACTGACTTAGCAAAAATAAGTGTGCTCAAGTGACCTGCTGGATTAGAGCCAATATTTTCTGCCTCTTACAGGATGGATTTCCTTAGATGAGGATTTAACAGTAAATTTAAATAAAAAAGCTGAAATTTCCATCCTAACACAACTACACCTTCCACAACAAATTATTTCTACTTTTCAGTCCCAGTGAGAGATTAAAAAAGGCAGGGTACCCAGCATTTTCAAAAGCCTATGACTGCAGCGGAGGATTTGTGATTCACAGGTTTCCTACTTCCCCCTGCAAAAAAAACCAACAACCCTTTCCTTTCCAAACAAAGAAGCTACCACAACCTTTTCCATGTTGTTGTTGTTCTTTTTTTTTTTTTTTTTTTTTTTTTTTTTCCTAAATATACTGCCAGAGACCCTCTACAGCCATATATCCTGGGTTCCACAGCAGCTGACTGGAACTGAGTAAGCGTCAGCAGTTTCCCGGAGCCACATGGGGATGGTGAGGGTTGGCAGCTCACAGGAGTCCCCCCTGCTGCGGGTGTGATCTGGCACCCAGAGGCTCAGTGACAGCCCCATGGGTGTTTAGGTTGCCATTTGACCTTCTAGACGCTAAGTTAGGGCTCTTCAGAGATATGGAGGAACTGAAACAGTGGTATATGAGATACCCTTTCAAGTGCTCTGGTCCTCATTTCTGGATGCACTCTGCAGACATGTCCTGTAGGCTGGGTAGATGTAAATATTAATTGGTTGTCATAACCAGGCAGCAAAGATCTAATTATTTTATCCTCCACTGAAAAGTTTGAGCAGGCTGAAGTTGAACTGCTGGGAATTAAAGATTGTTGTGATTGTTACTCAGTACGTGCATTTCCTCATATCCCAATTTGTTATGGCAGTAATGGAAAGGCACATGAGGGGATACTTCCTGTACCCTAAATTTAACTCCCATATGTTTCCTCTTTTCTCTATTTCATATTCCCTCTTTTGCTTATACTGTTCCTGAGGTGAAGTTTGATTTTATGCATTGTTGACAACATCCAAGTTTGAAAGAAATCCAGTGTGAATTTTTTTGCCAATTCCAAACCTGATTTTTATTTTGAGCAAAGTACGGGATGAATTTCAGCTTATATAGAATTTTCATTCAGTTCCAGGACCAATATTACATGTACCTTGAGCATGCCAACTCATCTTCCTGCTGTCTTTGTTATTTTACATAAAGATCAAGATAATGTGGGTCTGTTGTCTGGTTATATAAAGATGAGAAAAAAATTGAGAATGTTGAAGGGTTTTGGGGGTTATCAATTATCTGTTTCTTCAGAGGTGTCCCTTGGAGACCTGCCAAAGAAAAGGTTTATGAATGGTATGACCAATGTACCTCTCTGTAGTCCAGTTGGACACATACAAGTCCTCAGTGCTTCTAATGCCCTTCACTGACAGAGCAATTGGATATTGCATGTACAATATGTATTTATGTGCCTGTTCATGGGGTTTGATTGGTATCTAGAAATCTGACAGATACTAACACACCACTAACAGTAGTCTGCCATGGTTAATCAAGTGTCACACTGCATGAGCTGTTGGTTAATATCCCACCTGATTAAATTCTTAGGCATATAAAGATGTCCCACTCTGACCAGTATGAAGGGCAGTAAATTTGTTTAGGAGTGAAAAACTCAGGTTCACATGCCTGTGACACCTGAGTCTGTTCATCTGTTGGCTCTTCAGCAGTGAGCCACTCAGACGCTCCTTGGACACACACTATTATGCACAAACATTCATCATGGCAGCATCTTCAACCTCCACCTCACAAATCCAAAGCCACCGTCTCTCTAGCCAAATGATGTTTATATATTTCCACATAACAAAACAGTTCCAGCAGAAGAGACACATCAATAAACTTGTTAATCTATTCAGGATATAGGTTTGAATTTTCCACAGGCTGCACGGGTGCACTAACCCTGGGCTATTGATTATTTGTGGAGAGAGGGAGGGAGTTGTTCTTCCATTTTCCACCCAGGAAACGGAATGCCTCTATTGGGAAAAAAATGTAACATTGACAACCTGGACACGGCTTTTCGTTGGAGGCTCTATCTGTTTCCCTGCTCAGCTCTAAAGCAGCAGGGCACACCATGGTCACAGCATTCAGGGTCAGAGGAAGGGCATGTCTCCGATCCCAGCTTGAGAACACCAATAGGCCTATGGAAGTGCATTTTTAATGTTCATTGAAATGCCCTTGTGAGCTGATTAATTTTTTGTGTTAGGTGGAGTTTTCCGAAAAGTTTGAGGAAGAAGTTGCAGGCATCACAAAGGAAACCAATGGCAAATACAGGGATAAAAATACCTCACATGTCCACATCCAAGTTTGAAGTTCAGTCTCTGACTTATTTCCACTTGGCATGCAACAGAGCTGCATTTTGGCAATGCAAATTTTAGCTTTACTGGTGCATGTGGGGAACGTGTAAGCAATTAATAGTTCAGCACGGGTACCTGATAGAAAGAAGTCAAAACTTACTGGTTTGATTTGCAACAACAGTTGGGCTATGCCTGTCCTGTTTTGAACCATCACTAACACTGTTGATTTTTTTGCCCATCTGATACCAGATGAATACTGAAAACAAAGAATAAGCCAGGAACATACTCTTTACAGCCTCTTCAGTTTTCCACTACAGCTGACAGACCTAATCAGTGGAGATTTCCTGACTTCTGGCTCCGAGTGGGTGTGAAGACAACGAAAGTGTCTGTGTAGTGGGTGTTTTGCACAAAACTTGTTTAACTGTGCTAAAATGTGTCACAACTAACACCTGTTTTCTTCCTTGGGATCAACACCAGATGGACTGTAGGTTTCACTGAGCAAAGGCAACTCATCTCCTTGTTGATCCCTTGTGTAGCAAATCAACTCTTGAACTTTTACTCCCTGAGAAAAAAAACTGAGAGAAGGAATGCCTGGTTAGGCCTCATTAAACTTTTGCTGCCAGGCACAGTAAGATCATGGATAATGAGGACCTCTTCACTTTTCAAGTAATTGAGTATTTTATTCTTTCTGCATTGCCCTTCTGAGGAGTGGTGCAAATGTTACCCATCTGGAGTTTTTCTAATGTCTACAACAAATGCATGTGTCTGATTTTACTTTCAGACTAGCTTATGACCCTTTTTCTTACCCATATTCTTGTAAATAGAATAATTTTTTGTGGCCAGTGTTTGTCCAAACTGCTGTGCTTGGGCTTTTTTCATTCTAGCATATAGCTCACATGGAGGTTACAAGATCTGGCAGCTGCTGTAATACATTGTTTTTGCTTATTTGAGGTTGGAGTTATCTCTTGATTTATTATTTTTAACCTCTAGCTATCAATTCTTCATTCTGAACTACTTGAAAGACACAGATTCCTTCTCTGCCTTTTCGTTCCTTTATCTAGCAAAGCTTTTCACAGTCCTTCAAAAATACAGGTGTTTGTCTCTTTTACTTTTTGAATAACAGGGAGCTACAAACAAGTACCGACACAGGCATTCGAGGAAAAGATTAAATTAACCTTTTTTAAAGCAATTGGAAGAAAAAGTTGAGGTGATCTCATCACAATCTTTATGTATTTACCAGCAGGAGAAGAAACTCTTTAAAAGGAAAAGACCTACTGGCATCTAGCAGTGGAAAATGTAGTTAGACATATTAAGGCTTAATGCCTATTTTTAAATGTGAGTGTAATCAATAAATAAAAAACCCCTGTCAATCCACTGTCTGTGAAATTAGCAGTGGATGACTTTTCAAATGTTATGGCTTGGCACAGGATTTCGTTGATGAAAGGACCAGAAGTGTTTTCTCGCTGCAGCATCAATTACCAATGAATTGTTCAATAGTTATTATTCTCACATTGGTGTCTCTAGTTTAAAACACACTGTTTTTCTTCAGATAAATCAAAATTTGAACAATGTGTTTCTCAGTTTTCAGCCTGTCTAGATAATGTAACTTTGCTAACATCCATCCTGTTGCTCACAGGCTTGTTTAAGACTTTTTACTAGGACTCCTGCATTTCAGAGTATTTCAGAGGTGCTGAAGTTCTCCAATAGCTTATTCGTTTGCCTTTGATCTAAACAGTTATTTATCATCTACTGCCGTAAAATAGGAAGGAAGAGTACTTGCCCATTTTTGGAAGGTACACCCTTTCTGTTCTCACTATCTACACTTTGGATTTATGAATCTTGGCATGTAATCCTTAAAATAAGCATCTTCTATTGAGAAGTCTGGATACGTAATTATTTGAGAGACAAATAGAAAGAATTTGAAGGAAAAATAGCTAGAAGGAGTGATTTACTAGGAAAGACTAAAGTACTAAATGACAGTTAATGGAGAAGAGGATGAGCCCTCTTTCCAGTTGGAGGGAGACCTGTGAGCAGGAAGCTATCCAAATAGGTACAGTTTTAAACAAAAATGAAAAGGCCTCTCAGGTCACCACATCCATTTCCTTGTTTTAATAAACTGAGACCAGTAACTCGAACAGTTCTGGAAGGGTCATGCTGGAGATCAGAGAAATAGTGCCTATACCAAATGCTAGCATGTGTCTCTGTGGATATAACAGTCCTGTTAGGCTCTGTTGCTCCATATTTTGCACATTTTCCTATTTAAGACCACAGTTAAATACACTGTGCTTTGAAGCAATCCACAGTAATGTTAATGACAGACTCCAGTACTGCAATGTTTATTTCTAAAAACAACAAAGATGTTGACATGGTAATTTTCTATTATTTCAACAGCAAGTCTAATCAGAATTAGTCTGATTACTTTCAACTTCTCTCCCTTCTCCTCCTCCTCCTCCTCCCTACTCACAGTAATTCACTTCGATCTTCGTGCAACAGAAAGAAAACTACAGAATTCACTTGGAGAGAACTTTGATTTGCTTGATAAGAATGGGTTTTGTTAAAATACAGTGTGCTCATAATTCAGTACTAATAGGTGGTCACAATTAAGCAACAGCAAAATTGCATCCACAGCATGTTTAGAAGATCATACAATCTTGATAGAGCTTTTTTTAAAAACTCTTGAAAATATTAGGTTAGGAATATTATAGCCATGTAGAGTATACTGACCATGATGCAAGAAGCATCTAGCAAAAACCAGCTCTTCAAAAAAACAGTTTCAGGGCAAACAAGCTAGAAAATCAAAGTGAACAAGATACAAAGATAGAAAGAACAGCAAATATAAATTTTTGAAAACTATTATTCAAATCTGGAAACAAAGAATAAAACAAGAATGGGACCAGTGTAAAGAAGACAGAGCCAGTCTCTTTCCAGTGGTGTCCAGTGACAGGACCAGAGGCAATAGGCACAAACTGAAACACAGGAGATTCCCTATGAACATCAGGAAACACTTTTTCACTGTGAGGGTGAGGGAGTAGTGGCACAGGTTATCCAGGGAGGTTGTGGAGTCTCCATGCTTGAAGATCTTCAAAAGCCATCTGGACATGGTCCTGGGCAACCTGCTCTAGGTGGCCCTGCTTGTGCAGGGGGATTGGATCAGATGACTTCCAGAGGTCCCTTCCAGCCTCAACCATTCTGTGATTCTGAGGTAAAGATGCTACAGTAGAATAACAGCCTGAAAGTAATGCAAGATTTCTGCTGTTCATTTTTTGTTTATGTTCGCTCTCCCAGGTTTGTGAGCAAAACTTTCCCTTAGAAAATGTTATTTAGTTTGGGATAAGTTTTATACTGTGTATTGACATGAAGAACATTGCTTAGCTGTATAGAATGAACAGTAGTAGTTTTAGTTTACTATACAGAATAGGCTATATATTAAGATAATGCTAATATGTGATATTGCAGTGTTTATTTTGTTCCACTAAAATATTATAATTCTGTTCATTTGGTCTATTTGCCAACAATTTTTATGTTGCATGAGGTCCTATATACTCAGCTCCTCACAGGTCATTTTGGGTACATGAACCATGTTGATCTGTTACATTTGTTTACAAGTGTATATGCAGTATGGTCCTGCAAAGATCTGAATTTTCAATGTGCCTTTTTATTAATTTTAGCCTGATTCTTCTTTCTTCTCCCATTTTTATTTCCAAAAGCTTTCTATTCAATACACAGAGTAGTTAGTCTATTAATGCAAAATACCTTCTGTGAACAGGAAAGGTTTCTTTCAGCTCCCCCACAATGCATCCAGAGATGCAGAACACTCCTGGAATGTCAACAAGCAGTTGGGCATACAGGCAAACAATTTTGCTACTAGAAAATTCATTTCTTGCATGTCGTCCTCTTTCTTTCACTTCTTCATCCTTTTTTATTCCCAGAGATCTCTGACTCAGCCTATCAATCTCCACAGTTTTCCCCATTTATTTTTAAAATAAATCACTTGTTCATTTTCCTCTTGCCATTTCAGCAGTAAAAAAAGGAAAGGCATGAAACAAAATTGCCGTTCTTCTTGATCTCATCTTCTAACCCATCTCTCTTAGTGATTGACTGTGCTTTTTCCTAAAATTCATTATGAGTTTCCTCTACCTTGATGGTCTTCTCTCTGCTCAGTTTCTTTGTGTTTTCTCTTCAGTTAAGGAGTCCTCCAATCTGAACCCCACTGAATACTGATGTGCCAAAGGATAAAGAGAATAAGACTGCTGGACTGCCCTTTTCTCTTACTATTGTGGGCCCTGCTGTCCTCTGAGCTTACAGGGACCCATCAACACAATAGTCAGATGTTCAGCAAGTTTTGCACAGAGAGTCTTCAGGAGCCATAGCCATGCTTTTGATAATGCAAATATTAGGGTAATTTGTTTTTGTGTTTGTTTTACTTTTTACACTAATGATTGGGTTTTCTTTTAACTGGACCATTTCAGCAAAACAATTATTTAAAACTCATTTTGCTAGAAATGGAATCTGTGATTAGCTTCAAAGAAATGAAGGGAAGGAGTGAAAGGTACCAAAGCCCAGGTGCAACAACCCAGCGGTTACTTCCCCCTCTAGCTTCCACATTTGTCCTTTTTCAGTTTCTTTAATTTAGGCTTTGCCATTGCCAAAGCAGCATTTTTCTTTTCTGAAAATTTTCCCTTTTCCAACTGTAATTTTAGGCTTTCTAGTACTTTTACCAAGTATGAATTAATGCAGCTTAAACATTACTATGAACTGATTAATCAGGTTAACAACCCAGACCTTCATTTGATTTGTGTCTGGCTTAATCTATAATGTCTGCACTATGTCATTTTTTATTTCCTTGTCTACTTCTTGTGCTGCTGATATATCTGCCCAGTAAAGCATTATAACTGCATAGTTATGTTTTGTCTGCCTTTTGTTAATGTGCTGGTAGCCCAAGCAGAACTCTATACCTTTGGCTTCATCAGCAAACAGCACAGGCTGCTACACATGACTGTCATCTGAGCTCCAGAGTCAGGCTTTATTTTAATAGAATCCTGCAGACACTCAGCCTCAGCTTTCCTAATTCTCTTTATGTGATCCCTCTGTATCTGGCAGATCTCCTCTGTGATTATTGAATACAATTTCAACAGTGAAGTATTGCTGAATTTCTAAGTATGATTTTAAATATATAGAAAAATTGTATTTTTTCATTTAAGAAAAAATATGTTAATTTCTCTGTCTTTATTAAGTTTGCCCTTTTTAGGAGATTTCTGATTTATTTTAGGCAGTGTGACATTTCACGTCTTGTTTCTTCTTTCTTTTTTTGTCAAGTACCAAGATGTTTTTTCTCCTTAAACTAGGAGTTCTGCAAGATTCTGAATATCTCAGGGTATAGGCTGCCCTGAACACCACCAAATGCTCAAAGCATATTGCCAATTATAATTCAATTTAACTAGGAGCAAAAAAGTTTGGGTTTTTTTTTTTTTTTTTCAAGAAGGGAAAGGAGAATGTACTTCATGATGTCTTGGCAGGGGGAGGTGAAGTGCACACCTTCATATTAAGGATGTGATTGCAGAATGAAAGCTGATCTGAGCTGACTAAAAGTAGCATAAAAAGAGGCTGGCGGTGTAACCTGTGACTGTCTCATGCATGACTTCTTCAAATTACTACATTTTAAAGAAGTGTAAGCTCTGAACTAAATTTTACCACCTGGCAGCTAGGCAAGGATCAAATCTCCTTTTTCACTGTATCATATCAAGATGGTATACAAATCCTGCAAAAGCTCTGTAAAGGAGTGTTTCTTCAGATGCTTTTTGGAGGGCATCTTTGATGTAGACTTCCAAGAGTAAGTCAAAGTTCCTCAGAAATGCATGATGCTTTGACAATTGGAGGAGTTGTGGTGAGGAGATTGTCTTTAGAATATTTTGGGTATATTTCAGTTTTGTGCTTCTCTTCCAAATTGCAGAGCATCAAATTTCCTTTTTGGTGAAAAAATCGTAGCTTTCATTTTTTATGTAACTTTGACTCTGGGTTATGAGACTTAGGGAACATCAGCTCTCAAAATATACATTGCTGTCTGTACTACAAGTTGTAGCTTTTAAAGAACAAGCAAGGAACAGAAAGACACAGCATGGATCATATTGCCTAAAATGTGTAAGTATGCCTGTTTAATATCATTAACAGTAATATAAATAATCCCTACAACAGTCAGAGGGAACTTCTTCATTATCCAATGGCTCAGAAAATATTTCCCAGTAGTGTCAGGTTTCACTATGCTTGCAGGTTTCACATACTACGTTTATTAATTCCATTAAATGGATTTCTAGTAGCAGTGCACTATTTTTATAGATGTACTGTGAAGAGCTACTCAGAATATTTTCAGCAGAATGCTTCTGTTGAAATATGCTATTTCATTCAAGCCATTTTTTTTCTTTTTTTTGCTTATATATATTGAATTATAAGGTTTTGACAGAATTATTTCTGCAAGTGACCTTCCTGATGTTTCAGGAAAGGGACTCTATTTTCAGATTTTAAAATCTAAGAAAAAGTATTCTATTTTTAACAGTCTTTGATCTGTAGCATGAGGTTTAAGGACTGTCCTGCATAAAGAACAATAAAGTATTGGTCTTAATTTCTGGAGACTCTGCATGTAAGATTTTGAATTTGTTGTTTTCTCTAACCACTATAGCCATTATGAGAGTTTAGCATGACTGTAGAAAAGTGTATCCTCTCTGCTCTGAGAGGAGAATCAGTAAATAAGAACAGGGGTTTGTTATATACCCTGGATTTGATTAAAAATTCTTCCAATCCTGTTAAGGTTACTGAAAGTAGAAATTGTGTTAAAATGTTTGGAGAAGTAGAGGAACCAGTTTGATTTCTATTGCCTACCTTGAGTTTTACATAAAAATATTAAACATTGAGATTAGATGAATAACAAATAAAATTTATTTCTTCACACTGTTTCCCTTCCTCCTGAACTTCAGTTATGTTTGTCTTAAATGACCTGTTAAATAGTACACAAAAGCAGCTTCAGAAAGCAGAAGTGATTAATCTGATTGTATACATTTGTCACTTACTGCAGCATATTTTTCTAAAAGATGCTTTAGTGGGCAAAGAGCAATAATTTCCTCAAGAAAATCCTGGGCAGGAAATCAAACCACATGATGGTGTCTCCTGGCTATAAAATCTGAGCTATATTTTAAAGGAATCTCTCAAACAGGCAGTGCTAATAAGACATACCAAATAAGGGTTTGCAGGATTGCTTTCTGAGCATCAGGCTTTGGAAAGCTGCCAAACACTTGAAAATGTAGAAATAAATATACTCTTCTTTCATTATTTTCAGGCACTTCTCAGATTCTTAAGTAATAAAAAATATGTGCCATGGTATGTGCTCAAACTGTGCCAAGCATCATATCAGGCAATGGCAGAGCATGTTCCCGCACAATAATTGGGCCAGTCATATGCAATTATTTTAAATGAGTTGGCAGAATGTAAATTCATTAGAAAAAACTCTCTTCCACACTATTAATTCCTTGAATTGCTGCAATGTGAGAAATTCACCACATACATAACTTTCACACCTGTTCATATTCCCTTGGGGTTTTTTCCTGTAAGAAAAGTTGTGGTGCAATTGGCACTAGGTGCCTGTTTCAAAATGCCTGTGGATATTCACCCCAATTAAAAAAATTAATTCAATCATATCTGCTTTCTATAAACACACTACTGAGTCAGTTTAATGGCAGGAACATTTGCAAAAGCTAGTGGTTTAAGTGAACACTGGAGACCATTTGCAAGAAAATGTTGATTTTAGAAGCATTTAGAATTGTTTTTTTCACTGTATATTCTGTCCTGATCCATCCAGTGAACAGAAAAAAAAACAGTGATTTCCAAGCAAAGTTCAGGTTTGCAGTATTAATTATTTGCCACAAATTTCTTATGACTATTTACAGCAATTATTCAATAAACAATTTTAAATCTTGGAATAATTACAAGATTCTTTATTCAATAAACAGCTGGATAATACAAGATTCTCTAAGACAGCTGATAAATTCAGTGGCTGGGAGTATGTGCTATCGTAAGTTCCCAAAGCTATCTCCTACCATAAGTTATGTCCTATCATAAGTTGTTACCTATCATAAGTTCTCAAAGAATCTTTTCTGGTTATTGAATAAAGTTACATTTACTGGAATTAAAATTAAAATCTATTTTATTAACTGGCAAATCTACCTTCCATTTTATCTTGATTTGTCATTGAGGGGATGAAAGGGCAGCTGTTGTTGTTGTGTGTGAACAGAGGACATGGCCTGGAACAGAAAATAGAAGTGGAGCAAAATAGATGTTTATCATCTTCTCTGCCACTGAAACAGCAGCATAACAACGATTTAATTCAATTTTTTTCTGCCACAGTAAGGACGATTTTTCAGTTTGGGCCAAAATTTGGCTCTACTTTGGTGAGTGGAAGTTTGTTTTATTTTGGCTTTTTACTGACTTAGAAATGACAAAAATTTAAGCTGGATTGCCTGTCCCTGCAGGTTTCCTTATTTTTTTCACCAACACTTCTCACCTCTTTATCAGCCATCTCTTCTCTCTGGTAATTCTTATTTTTGCCCCTCTTTTCATACTTTCACGTCCTTTGTACAAGCTTTACTCAAGCCCTGAGATAAGCCTGGGTTGTGGCACTGAACCACTATGAGACTTCCACACATGGGAAGAGCCTTCCCAGAGGCTTGCAGCATGAGCTAGTAGCCATTGCCCTGCAGAGCTCCATCTCACCCTATGATGCACACATGCCAGGAGCATTGGTGGTGGCGGTGTTTCCATGCTGGTATAGACAACATTTTAAACACCTTTTCCACCCTCAGGGTCATGGAAATGCATTTGAAACAGGTCAATCTTTAATCTAGTGTCCTGTGCCTAGCAAGAACACAACCTCTCCAAAGAGTAGTGGTATCTTCCGCACAGTCGTGCAATATTATTCAGGGACAGTTGAGTCAAGTTCAGAAGGGGACCCTTGCCTTCTCCTGTACTCTAAAAATCAGATTCTACCTATGCTCTTCTTTAATAAATTTTTTTTTGTACCAGTTAAGTACAGTGAAGGTGAAATAGGATTTTAGTTTTTTATCAGATACAGGGTTTGTAGTTTGCCTTTGTCCCTGGACTGTCACAGTATTGAGAGATGTCATACAAATAAATTCCAAATCAGATATTTAATTTTATACAAGCTGAAAATTAATCTAGAAAGGCAGCTGTCCTCTGCATAGTAAAGGACAGATTGATGAAAAATCTTTAAATCACCATAGTATGCTGATAAAAGATGTCAGTGATGATTATACTATGAAAACAAGAACACCGTTGTGTAGTTGTTACCGAATTGATGTAGTTAAATATCATATGATGTTGCTGATACTCCCAAACAAATCAAACAAATTCTATTACTGGTAATCACCCAGTTCATTAATAACAGGCCTGTTACTTTATTTTCCTTTCAAATGTTAACATTAGTTTCAACAGCCTTCATGAAAGGTTGTGCTGTGTTTGAAGTTTTGTGACATTTGTCATGTTTTATTTAGTATAGGTGAAATTCTGGATGCCACTATTTACACTTCACAGTGAACTTCTAATTCAGAGTTTTTGTTTGAATTTATCTTTATACTTTGAGCACCTGTTCAAATGCTCAGGCTCAGTTCAAGCTATTTTACTTTCCTGTGTTTGTTTCTGGCCCCTTCAGAGACCATCTCATCTACTTGCTGAACTCATCTGCAGGCAAACTACCCTAGTGTCCCTTCTCTTCCTCCTTTGCTTGCTACCCATTATACTTTGCAAATTTAGCTGCTTCAGCTCCCATTGCAACTTCCTTTCTGCTCCTTGCTGTGACAAATAAAACTGAAACCTGATTTGAACTATCAAATCAAATGATAACTGCACATGCACTTTTTTCTTATAATTTAAAAACATTCCATTAAATATACTGGTGGAAAAAAAATTCTAGTACTCTGAGACCTTACATCTCTTGTATGGTGTCTGAAGGATCACATCCTTTTGGCAGTGATTGTCTTTTGCACAGAGAAGTAAGGGATAGAAGAAGAGAATGTTCAAGCGTCTACCTTGAGTTGTGATGGTCTGTATCTTCTTCAGCCCTTTGTTTTCTCACCTTACTCGATTTTCACTCTGATTACAAGGGTCTTATGCCTGCACACTAACTAGTTTGATTATGGGAGTTTAAGTTATGTGGAACTGTGAAGCCAAAGTCTGCAGGTCTTCCAAATCCCTGAGAAAAATAAATGGCCTAAAGGAAGAGTAACAGGAAACTCATGTTATTGGTTAGAAAAACCAAATCACTCCATTCATGCATTCATTCATGGAAGTTCATGGTCTGTAGTTACATCCTGCTTCCACCTAGTTTCCATTACTCATTTATTTCTAGACTCTGCTCAGAATCCATTCCTAACAAAGACTGCAGCTCTTTGCATGGTAATATATTGAGAGTCAAAACAAAGGGTTTACTTAGGTAAAATTAAGCAAAATTATAGTTGGTTAAAACAAACCCCAGAAAAACAATAAATTCAGTCTTGATAAAAACTATGACATAGTAAAAAATGTGTTTCTCTAGTGCTCAACATCTGACTAAAAAGACAATGGTTAGTTTTAGTCTGGGAAGAAACAGTGGTAAGGAAATCAGAAAAGTGTAAACTGTGAAGTTAAAACTCATTTTTTCTTTCTCGCTAGAAATCAAATGCTATCTCTAAAACCTCTTTTGATCTTTATTATTAGACAGTAATTAAATGTAGAAGAAGTATTCATTGTTGTGCATGTGCTTGTAGATACTAAAGTAAGCAAAAAAAACCAATAACTTGAAATGAGTTACTTTTCAATAATAATGTTAATTCAGTTTTCAGTAAGAACTGTGAGAAATAAATGCCAAAAGGATTAACTTTTGGAAGAATAACCCTCACAGAATCCAGTTAACTCTGCTGCTTTAGGGAAGCCTTTACCTAACTTGTACTGTGAATTCTCCATGCTGCTCTTTTTAGCTCTCCCTGAAGGAAGATAAATTGACACTGTAGAAGCTGTGTGTTGCATATATGACAATACCTTGTATAGCTTCATTTGCATCCAACATGCTTCACAGAAAAAGGTGACATTATAGGAAATACCCTACTTTATTCTACTCTGGATGAAATTGCAAGATGATGTGAGGAAGGGAATGCAACTAGAATGAATTTACATCAGTCACACAGTGTAGAGGTGAGGTGCCTTACCAGGTGGACCTGTCTTCCACCCCGACATGGTAGATGATTGACTTGATTCAGTGATTGCCATCTGCATTTCAATTCTGACAGGCTTCATGCCCTTGGAGGTGGGGGGAGGGGCAGAAAGCTAACCTAATATATTTACCCAGGTATATTTGTGTCTATTTTGAAATTCAGTTGAATATGGATAAGAGAAGTTGTTAAAATAGAGATGTCTCACAGGCCAGAAGCCTGACTGTGAATATCTAGCAACACTGGGACCTGCATTCAGGTTTCCAAGTCAGCCACATTCCTGATATACTGCACTCAATTTCCAAACTCTTTATGCAGCTGGTGAAGCTAAATATGGATTCTCCTTCTCAGAAGAATCAGCTACTCACTAAATCTAAGAAAATAACATTTTTTAAAATGTCATTGCTCAGACTGCTTGAGGAGGGTAAAGAGAGCAGGAAATCATGGAGAAAAAACCACTTCAGACCAAAGATATTGGGAGAGTTGTGGTGATGATGGGAAAGTAAATCCAGATGAATATGAAACATTTAAAATGAAAGAACCTCTTTTTTTCTAAAGAAAAAGGCTGAAATGTGTTGTTCTATTTTTTAAAAAAATACTTAATCCAAAATTCTCACTAGATTGACCCATATTTACAAATTATTTCAACCCTTCCAGAACAGCTATTCTTTTAATTTACTGTGTAAAAGTATGACCATCAGTTCTCATAATGACCATTTGCCATGATAATAAATTAAGCCTATTTATGATTTGCTAGTGTGGTAGTTTGCGTCTTGTCATTGCATCTATACCATTTTATATATTAAAATCCATTCTTTGATTACAATGTTATTTAATCTAAAAGTGACTTAGGATTTGGAGGATTGTCTGTTTTGTTTGGTTTGTGTTTGTTGACTTGGTCTTTTGCTATTAACTTTTTTTTCAATATCTACCACAAAATGGTCAAATATACAGGGACTCCAGACTACTACTACAACAGTGCACCTCACAGGATTTATACCTGTCGGTTGCTCAGACATTTGCCAATATCCCATTTTAATTGAGAAAAAGATGAGTAAATTGTTTGCTATAGTGGACTCCATTTTGCTGGTCTTTCTCCAGCACCGATTCCTTTAGCTGTATCACTCTTGATTTATACATGCACACACCTGATTCATACACTGTGGTCCACAACAGCCATTAGATTAAAACACTTTTAGGAAAAATTTATAGTGAATTATTAAAATGAATTTTCCTAGAAACAGTGAGTAGCTTGAGTACAGCAATTACTGGTGGCAAGTACTGAATGCCAGGGACCTCTGCATTAATTCCATGAATACTGTACACACCTCAGTTTAGTGCGTTGCATTGTTGCAAGTCATCAAGAGCCATGGGAGGATGAGGGGAAACAGCAGTAAAGAGAGGCTGTCCTCAGTGAGCAGTAACATAGGGTTGTGAATAACGGTATGGAAACTCTTAACTAGAAGCACCCCCTTGTTAGCTCAATCCAACGTAAATGTGATGCTCTGGGTGAGAAGACCTGGCCTGCACAGCTGACAGGCAATGTAATCAAGAAGAAAGTCAGTGGTACAGAGAGAAACTGAGAAAATGGTGCCAGGATCCGCTATCTAGGCAAGATTCATGTATACAGGCCTTCTTTCTTTAGCTTCTCTGAGCCCATTTTTCCTCTTGATTTAATAGCATTTTCTTGCAAAGAGGTTGCAGCAAGCCTCAACAAACATTGTCTTGTTGCAGGGTCCCCAAGAGACAGTCCCTTGGGGGAACACAGGCACATTGACCCTCCACAAAGAGCAAGCAACACTAACACCAAGGATGAGAAACACAGGACTGAAGTGTCAGGGAGATCACCTTCTTGGACTTGTCTTGGTGACGTCACTTGGAGTCCAGCAGAGGCTCAGCGTACTTGCTATAGATATAGGAAGGAAAGCACTTCATTTACAATACATTCAGATGGCATCTCCCTTTGAATTTCCAATTTCAAGTCTGACCAAGAAAAATAAAGTTGTAATTTCATAATATGCTGACATCATGAAAGCTGCTTTTCCCCAGATCTACCTTTTTCCTGTCCCAGTGCAATTCTCTGCTTCTGCATTAAGCCAGCCTGGCTGATTTAGGGCTGTGCAATGAACCAGGCTGCTGAAGTGATCCTCCTTCTCCCTCCCTCCTTTTCTGTATTTTTGGGGAGCAAGCATTATTGTATCATTTTTTAGGCCATTCAATTGACAGCACAGATCCATATAAATGTTGCCAGCCCAACTGATGGGGACCAATCCCTTTGCCTCCAAACTATCTTACTGTGAGATGACTGCAGTCTGGGTAAAACACAGGGGAGCAGTTCAACCAGCACAACCATCACCTTGAGCACTTGTACTCAGCAAGAATATGCTGAAACAGATATAAGCAAACAGTGATGACACCAGCAGTACCAGACAATACAGCTTAAACCAAGTCAGTGTTTTCTAGGGTGAGAGATTTTGCTTTTGCTTTCTGATCCAGTTCATTTCTGAACAGAAATTGGGAATGGAGCATTTAATACCCAAAAAGTGACTTTTATAAGCTGAATATTAGGGTCTCTATTGCAACCTTAGTAACAAAATTTGCTAATCATTTGGTGAGTTTTTCAAAGTCTCCTAAATGAGACACATAATTCTCACTGATTTTTTTTGATATATCTATTCTCTGAAATCACTGGTCCCATATGGAGCACAGTGTGTATTCTCATTTAAATCGGTTAAATTCTGACAATTTCAGTAGGAAGCTAAAAGCCTACACACTTAGGATTTTCAAAGCATTGGTGTTCAAATCCTGCTACTTAGTGAAGTACTGCAAGGTAAAAGTGTTACAATGTTACTGCACATGCTGCAAGGGAAAAAAAATCAACTTTCAGCCCAGATCCACTGATGTATGCTACTAGAACTCTGTTTGCAGTGTGAAATACACTATCAAGGGCACTCTGCAACAATGACATTATTTTCAGGTATTTGGTTATACTTATGTCACTAATTAAGCTATACCATTATTTAGTTAAGGATTTTACCAGTGACAGGTAGTTTCCTATGCTTTGACAACTGTTTGGAAAAAAAAAAATCTACTGAGAGAACCTAGGTAAGAAATACTTTTCAAGTCTGATGGTACTACTTGCAATTTCCAATATTATCCTGGTTTATTTTGAACCAAGTCAAGGTTTTCTGAAGGTTTTAAAAGGCAAGTGTGATTGAATGGTGTCTACGCAACCTGCTATGATGTGCTTAACAGTTTCAAATCCCTGCTTCACATCTAACAAACGAGGGGGTCTGACTTTGCAAGCGGGATGCTTGCCCACCAAATAATTGTGCAGATTTTCCTTGTGAGAACTGTTCCAATTCATCTAGGGAATTAAATACTGGAGGGTCAGAGTAGGACCCTGTGTTCTGGTGACAGTAGTCCCACAGGATAACAAAATCTGACTTTAAGTCCTTGCTTCAAACCAGCTATCACAGAAGCAGAGGCTGAGCCAGCAGCCCCTGGGCAACTGTGCTGTGCTCTCACAGTGGAGCAGCTCCATAGTGAGAGAGTAATTAGTGATGCTGCAGGCCCAGCCCAGAGATGCTGTTCTGTCACCTGTTCATCCTGAAGTAGAGGTGTTCCTGATTCAGACAGACACCTATTCCTGGGCAGCTTACTCACCCTGCTAGTCTGCCTGTATAGTCAGCGGTGAAAACAGGCCCTTCAGGAAGGAAATTCAAAGATTTATATTTGTTTTGTACCCTGAACCTTCCTTTGAAGTAGACTCTTTCTCCATGGATTACACACAGACATGAACATACTTCTGCCTTAGTCAAACCATGTGAATACCCCTGAGTATCCTATGTCAGAATAACCAAATCATCTTGTCAAGGCACAAGTGAAGGTGGCATAGGTTTTAAATCCTAATATGAATTAAAGAGACTGGGTACTTTCTCAATATTCCAGGTAAGTGTTAAGCAGTAAGTAGTCTCTCTACACATTTTGATCAGAAAGTTTATCCTACAATGCAGAAAGGTCTTTATGAATTTTTTGTTTGGACATGGCTCAATGAAAAGCATGTCTGTCATTTTTCCAAAGAAAAAAATAATAGGCAGGTTTCCTAACTTGCACTGTGGTCTGTTACACTCATGAAATTTCAATCAATCTAGTCTGTTTTACCAACCATTTCCATCTCAGCTAAGCCTCCTAACCTCTTAAGGGTCGTAAGAATGAAATTCAGCATTGAGTCTTGCCATTTGTTCACACATTTTGCTCTATGACTTTTCCCATTTTCTTCTCTTTCCTTCTACTTTCACCCATCCTAAGCCCATTTATTGTTCGATTTTTTTTCCCTCCAGCATTCACTTTAAATCTCAGGGGCAGATTATGAGCAGTTGCTCAGAGAAACATTCCCATTGTCTTTAGTAATAGCTAATGTGAATGCTTCTTAGTGGTAGCTGTCACAGTCTGGTCAGTGTGATTTAGCTTTGTTTCTTCTGTAAGAAAAGCTACTGATTTTCTCTCTACAGCCCACGTCAGTCCTCAGCTTGTTATTTCTCCCCACTTATATATATCTATATCTATACCTGTCTATACATCCCCTGACTGCTTATTCTCTCTCATTCCCTGTTAAATAAAATCTGAAGCATTCACACATGACAGTGAGATTCAGCTGAACAAATACAGAGGCTTACATCTGAAATAGTCATACCAGGTTCTTTGTATGCTCATTGCAGAGAAAGAAGCACTTGCAGGGCACAATTCATCCCCATGAAAGTAAACTTCTGAAATGGGGCAGATGAATCCAATCTTTAGCACCAGCAGTTACGCAGAGAATCTCTAATTAATGTTGCCTCCATCATCAACATTTTTCCCTGATATTTCTTGCTTAAACACATTCTCATTAAGAAGTAAACAAAGGTCCCCTACCTACAGCTAAATAACTTAGTCTATTTTACAGAAGGTCCTCGTACTTTCATACAGGATCTTTGTACACTCTGTAGCCTTCACACCTTTACAGGGAGTCACAACAGAAAGTAAAGAGTTGTACAGTAATGGCTCTGTGTTCATGAAAGCGGTCAGAATGAAAGCACCCTTGTGTCCTATTCAATGGTGAAGAGCAGAGCAGTAAAAACAAGCAGACATTCCACACGTGTGGCAATGGTAAGTCAGCAGTATGTCCATAGTTGCCTTTTGCACAGAGCTACCAGCCTGGATCACAGTGAGCTGCTGTGATATAAAAAGAAAAGTGGTTGCATTTGTATGAGCAATATTCTTTTGTGTCTCTTGAAATCCTAAACTTTTCAATGATGACTCAAAAGCTGAAACGCTCCAGCTAAAATCCAAATATTTTTATTCAGAAGAACTCTTCGGTGTTTTGTATGAGTTACAGTACAGAAGCTTCATGTTCCTACTCAAACTCCATGTCTCCGTGTCCTATGATGACTCATAAACTTTCCTGTGAGTAATATCTAGAAATATGGAGGACCCTTCCAGCTTCTGCTGCACTATGGAAGCTGAAACCCCAACAGGGAATCCAGTGCATGTGAGAGAACAAGGACATGATGTAACTGAGCAGTAGCTCTGGTGAGTCACCACTGAAGCATATCCAACTACAGTATTTGTATGTGGGGACGTTCTTTTTTCACTTAAGAAAACATCAAAATTTCAAAAGAAAGACATTTCATTACAGATTATACATGAAAGGCCCTAGTTCTCCATCAAAAAAAGTCCTGATTGATTGTTTCAAATGCACCATATTAAGCAACTCACCTACAAGATTATCTTCTGTTAGCCCTTTTGAAGAGCCTGCCCATATCTTACAGGGTAAGGATAACCATTGCAATGTCATATGAGGTTATGTGACCAAATTCTGTCATCATATATTTGTCACCTGAGCATCAGAAAGTTTTTTCTGGCTCTTTTCACTGTGTTCTTTTTTGCTTTGGTACCTTGGTGGGTACAGAAACTGGAAGAGCTGTCACAGGGTAGAAAATGTACTGGTATTACAAGAAGAACATTCAGTAAAAGGAATAGACTAAACACAATTGCCTTTTGCTCTCCATGCCCTCAAAAAAACATATCCTCACAGAACTTCTATTAAAGAGCTGGTAGCCCTGCTGAAATATTAAAGCTCCCTATGTGTTCCTCAATCCACAATTCAAACTGAAAACTAACACACCTAATGTGTCAACTACAAGAGCAGATGAAAAATGTCAAATTATCCAATGTTTGTTATGATGATTTTTTTGACAAACAACACCTTATTTTACTGAAACATCTCTACCAGCTTCACAAACATGTTGTGCCGAGTAGCTGGAAGAACAGACTGCTAGTATTATCTGATATTACCTGACAAGTGACAGGCATGCTCCCATTATTGGACTGGCCTTAGAGACCAGCACCTGCTCTATGGCAAACTGGAGGCCAGAATCAAAACTCTCTGGACATGATAGGAAGCCCTTTTAGTACTTATAAATGAACACTTTATCTAGGACAGAAAGTTTCCTTTTCATAGCCTCAGACTCACATCCATAATCAAAGAATATTTAGAAATAACCCAAATAAAAATCTGAATATTTGGAGGAAGTTCCAGTTTGTTGAAAGAGGTTTAATGAAGCAAATGTTATGAACTTTGCATCGCTCCTTTGCTCCAACAGGTAAGGCTGACTATGAAGCATATCTTCAAAAAGGTTTTCATATTTCACAAGAAACATTTCATGAAGTGAAGGAATGACAACAGGAAGAAAACAGTAGTGGGAACATTTTCAGAAGTAAGTCTTCTGAAGGAAGATTTGCAAGGAAAGGCTGAACTTTAATCAATTCATTATGTATAATTAGAACAGAAATTATTATTCTGTGGCCTCTGATGCCAACTTCATCTCTTGCTGTGTTTTCAGTCTTTTCTGTTCAACCAACTAACCAAAAGCCAGTTTTACAGCCAGCAGAAACAGTATTACTATGAAAGATCCAGGGGTGGTCCTTAGAGCTTGATGTATCATGAATTGTTAGCAGCTCAGTGAGGACCCTTCAACTGTAAAGGGTCAAAGGAGATGTCTCTTCTGGGAGCTCAGATTTTAGTGGTTTCAAAACACAAGTCCATGTATCCTTTCATATTCTTCGCCCATGGAGAAAGGCATGAGGGAATGTGAACGAATGTCTAACCTACATACAAACCAAGTATACAAGGGAATCTTTTCATTTTATCTTAATTAGGTCAGGATCCCATTAAAAACTCTCTGCTACTTCTACCTTCTCATTAATGTACATTAAAAGACTTTTGGGTAAACAAACAGGCTGTCTATTCTGGGAAATCTAGTTTGAAAAGATGGTGGTAATGTTTTGTTTATTTTGGATTCAGGAGGGCTAGTTAAGGACTGGAACTTTGCTGCACAAAGATATGCACTGCCATGAGCTTCTCTGTCTCCAAAATAGGTTGTTGTCATAAATATAATTCTGTATAAATAGGTTTGTATCCTCTCCTGAATTGAATTGTCTGACTAACTAACTAGGTTTAGGTTCTGGTGTTTGGTCAGTGAATAAGCACTAAAATCCTGGGGACCGCACAGTTTTCTATGTAATTGTTTTACTGTCTTAAGGTAGGCATCAGAATTTGCCCTCCTAGAATTTTAATGTTGGTGATTAATAGGAAGTGGAAAAGAAACAGAAGGCATACATCTACATTTATGTTCAAAGGCAGGAGAACACAATCAACTGCAATGCAAACTTTTACAGATTAGCTTAGTAATACTTCACAGTCCCTCAGACCAAGCCCCTGCACTGCTCATTGCCTGTTATCAATTATGCTTCCACTTCTTGCCAAGATTGCCAAAGAAGTATGAAGTCTTCCCAAGGGATGGGAATAGGATAGCAAAGTCATTTCACACAGGTTAATAATGCTGCTCAAGATTAAAGCTTGTATCCATTTGTGTCACTAAAAACTGAGGCTGTCGCTTCCACAATTCATGCAAGAAAGTAGTTTTTATTCTCTCTGTGATAGGAATGCACGTTATGACACAGTCTGAAATTGCATTCATTGCTCTGCATTCACAGCATGCTGTCATGCCAATCCTCCTCTTCTCTCTAGCAGCAAGAATAAAATTGATAATGCTTAGAAATTAATCACTCAAATTACTTAGAAGAACTACTGCCAACCAAACCCCTCTCTTTTCCAGCAGGTTTACCTATGTTGTGAGTGACCTGCCAGTGACTCTTTCATGAACTCAGGTCCAACACAGTCAGAAGGTCCAATGAGACAAATGACACCCTGTGTTTCAAAGGGAAATGGCTACAGAGAGAAACTAAGACAAATAGCCTAGGGACTACTGTTATAACCTTTAAAACAGTTCCAATCCACTCTTCTCTGTGAATATTTACTCACATTTTTTTAATAATAAATATGCCTTCCCACACTTGTCATTATGCCATGCAAGATCTCACAGCTCTTTTTTTTCACATATGGTCCTTTTTCTACCTACTCTTTCTCTGGAACTACATTTGGAAATGATGCATAAATACATCCTGTTTTTCTCAGCTAGAAAAGTCACCCTCCTCAATACTCTTCCTTATTAATGCCTTTTTACTTGTTGGTATAGTTGGATGCATGAGAGGAGATTTAACATTTTCATTTCATATCGGTGAGTTGGAGGCTGAGGGTTTTTTTCATTTAGTCACCAAATGCCAAGATGTCACGATGCTCTTAATGTTAGTATGTTAAGAATTCAGACGTAGATCTCAATACTTCATCTGGGTCACACCTCTATTCCTTAATATTTTAGAAACTAACACAATTAAGAATTAAAATGAGATGGACAGAGCAAACCAGAACTTTATTGCCATGTTGTATGGTCATGCAGTATATTCAGAGTGATTTAAAATAAAGCTACAACAAAACACCAAAGAGAAGGGGGAGGAGTCTTTGCAGCATCTGGATTTATGTATTTTAATTACACCAGCTCTTACTAATGACTGTGATAAGTAACAATTCACTATAAATATTTTTTAAATTAAGTTATTTACTTGCTGAAATGCAGATAAACAGCTCATTAACTTTGCTTTTGACAAAATCCTGTGTAGGACCTGGTTTAAAAGTGTGTCAATAAAAAAAATCCAGAATAGCTCATCATTAAAGATACCCAACATTCAACACAGGGAGATAATTGGGAGATAATTTCTTTCATGAATAAGTATTGGTACCTTCCCACACAAACTAGTTCCTTCATGGTGAAGTTTTGAATCAACAAATATCAGGCTGTGAATCTGACTGGTGGTTTGGGCTCTGTGATAGTAGGAGCTCTTTTGCAGCATTATCACCTTTGCTTAATCCTGAGGGTCAGCTGGAGAAGCCTGTTCCTGGTCAGCACCTGAGATCCATTCATTTCAGATTCACCGCCACCTCTAAGCATTTTCATGAAATAGTGTTTTTTAAACTGATGTTGCAAATATGAGACCTTCCTCTGACTCTGATCATGCCTCCATACAAGGACAGGCCAGAGGCTTTCCCAGAGTCCATTGCTGCATTTCTACAATAGGCATGGGGATAATAAAGCACAGTGCTGCTTTCACTTCCAGCTGCAGAGCTCAGGGTTCTCTAATCCAAAACCACACCAAAACATGCTTGCTTCAGAAAAGCATTTCAGCTTGCACAGAGTAGTGCTTTCAACAACATCACATTTCTCTGGAAATGTTCTGGCCAGGTGTCTGTTACAAATAGTTTGTTTTTTTTTATAATTTCTGGAAACTAATAAAAACCTGTCATAACCACCCCAATGTAAACTTAAAGGCAGAGAGGCATTGAGCATTTTGTGTATTATCAGGCACATTTCCATTTAAATACAAAGGTCATTATACATGGTAGCTCTCCTTTACCCACATGCCTTTGTGTTACTCTGCAAAAACGACTTAACTGAACTTTCTGTACCTACAAGTTAATCCTCTGTGTGTGTGTTTTTTTCCCTGAAAGTTGCCTTCATCACAACACCTAGGGTCAGTGTCAGCTCCTGAGCCCTTCTTCAGAGTTAGACCACCAGCCCAGAAATCCTCATCAGTTTAGGGAACTGATGTTTCAGAAGTCTGTAGATTTGCTAAATAATTGATAAGAGGCACTTACAAAGTCTTTTATCAGTGGACTGACACATTTCTGAAAGAGCAGAAGCTGTCATTGCACTAATAGTAAAACTATTCAATGGGCTAGCGGGTCATATTTTTTCATAGGGATTTTATATTTCTCTTACACTTTCACCTCCTGGTTTTCACAGATTTATTATTCTGTTAGTAAGTAGGATGTGTATTTCAATAGTCAATGCTTCTGAAAAGAATATTGCCTGATGTACGTAACTGGTCTAACAACTGTAATTACTAAACATTTGCTGACAACAGAGTATTCCTTAAAGGCATTAATGTGTCCTTGTCTTGTACTTGTGGCTTCTACTATGTGTCTCTCAAGAGCCAGTCTAACCCTAGGGCTAGAAAACAGAGGGACAGACACCTTTTTCAAGTAAGTCAGTACTGAAGATCTGAATAAATAACCAATGAATATCTAAAACAAAACCAGCTGTACCTCACATTTATATGCATGAGCAATACATTCTTGAAAATATCTTTGTAATCATAACTTTAAGTTTCCTAAGAATTGCATCAAGGACATTTTGACAAGTTATTTTCCAGAGCTGCTAACCATTATTTCCAGTTTCAGTTGCTGTACTTTGTCAGAAAATAAGGGATACTTTTAAAAAGGTACTAGGGAAAAACACACAACTTAAAACATAAAATGATTTTGGCATCATTAACAAAATGTCACACTGAACACTGAATGGGTATCTAGCTACTTGTGCTAATGAGCTGGAGAGAGTTAGTATTTTTCCACAGTGTACTGCATTTGCAGGGTGCTGAAGGGTCATGTAGAGTTCACATGATCTACATAAAGTATAGGAAATTAATACACTTTTGGAAAAATACAAGCAATTTTATAATAAGTGAGTGATATTGAGCTGTCAGCATTCAGATGTCCTTTTCCTACTTCTTCTGCCATTATATTTTTCAAGAGAGCAGCAAATGTAAAAGATGTGTTTGCTAGACTCCCTCTTATAGCCTTACTGAATGCCATTGTATTATACACATGTATAAACAAATAAAGTTGACATTATACAATACTAATATAAAACAGAGCGGTAACTGCTATGGCAATGTTCAGCTCCAGGGTACTGAGAAAAATGAGACTCCATTTCTTGCAAATAACCTAGCTGAAGCAGTGGCTGGAATAAATACAGATATAAAAGCAGCACTGCAAAAGAGAGTAGCAGTAATATGCTGGCTTATTTCTCCAGTGAGCTTGGTTAAATGTCATCAGCAGAGCAACTGCCTTATTCATGTCAATGAATTACCTACAGGTTTCTTTTCTGCTGTGGTACCTGAAGCTGAAGTTGGCAGCTCCCATTCAGAGAATTGATTGTCCACCCTTCTTGCGAGAAGGAATCAAAGAAAACATTGGCATTGTTTTTTGGCTAAGTACCTACAATTTTATTAGGCATTTTAAGAAACAGCAAGTTAAATCTGTAAGTTTTGTTTTCCTTACAGTAACAAAAGTCGAGGAGGAGATTAAAAAACCTGTCCCAAGCCATCATCAAATTGTCCTTTTTTTAATGCTTTCCTACTACATACCGTAACTGCCCGTGCTGAGTCTGTGCCTCTTGCATCAGGGGGCCTACAGAATCCACACTCATCCACTTTCTAACCAATGTTTACATCTTGCAGCTTATGCACATCCTATACAACCTCACAGCTAAGAGGTTCTTATTTGGTTTAAGCAGGCAAATTTGGAGAAATTTCCTGAAAGACTTTGCTGTGATTCTCGGTTGAGATCCTGTCTTACCCATCTACCTGCTCCCACTCACAAGAGTCTCTTGAACTGTTGCATTACAAAAGCCTGTTCCAAGTTAAGAGTATTCCCTTGTGCCCTCCAAAACAGAGTGAGTTTAAAGTGGTTGTTCACAAAAGCAGTTGGGGTAACAATTATGCTACAAGCAATTCCTGATGATGAAAGTATTAGCTCCCTAGCATACTCCACTGTTGCAGCTACCAATGCTGCTCTGTTGACCCCATACAGATACCACTTCTTGTCGATAGGCTGTGGCATCAGGTCTTGATGTCTGATCAGCAGAGACATAGGAGCTGCTCACAGAGCTGACTGCAGCCTTTTAAATTAGAACTGAAATCTGGTATTTTTGACAGGCACCATGGGAAACAGAAAACTTTGTTCAAATGCCATGCAAGGGGAAAAAACTGAAAGGCCGATGCTGGAACCCAAAATAATAGTTTTCCATGTATGTGCAATGCGAGACACCAGGTCACAGGAGGATGTGAACTGCCAGAGGGGACCGTCAGTAAGACAAACAGATTAGCTCCTTTCTTTTCCTTCTCAGTTTCTGGTCCCCCATTGTCCACACCAGTGTGCTCCAAGGTGAATCCACAACATACTGCTGGGAATACTTTCCTCTGGAGGGATACTATGAATAAGTCAGTGCTAGGAGTGCCTCCCTGCACACCACTTTCAGTACTGTTCCTGGAGGCCATGAGCCACTGAGCACCCTTTTGGTGGCTGAGACACAGGTCCCTCATTATTTCAGGTACCGTGAACTGGAAAAAAAAGCACATAAAACATTAATAATGATAGAAACTGAACCTCTCTGAGCTTTGTGGTCAGACTCAGAGCAGGCAGAAATTAATAGGAAAAACCTCTGTGTACGAGTCTCATCATGAACAAGTGAAGGCTGAATTAGACCAGTGTCAAACACTTCCAAAATATCTTTGCTACAATGCTGGTGACACCAACACAACGCCTCCTTGGAAATGTTATTCTGAACCACTGTGTGCTGAGACAACCCTGGAATGGCCTAATCCAACACAAATCTCTCACACCCAGAGAACAGAGACAGAACTCCTCCTAGCTTCCACGTTCTTCCTACATCTGCAATTAGCTGTCATCTTCTCTGCTTACCTTTGAGTGTTACTGTCAACCTCTCTCAGAGTGTTTGCTGCAACACAAGCCCATTGTTCCCAGTAAAATTTGTCTTCTTGATATAAAGGCAAACTAGTTTTCATTTTGTTATTGTATTGTACTTTCTTGTAACTTTCTGAACAGTCTGTAACTGATGATAAAACATTTGTTAGATGGAAATTAATTATCTTCCATTTAATCTCATTTCCTTCCTTGATGGGTTTTGTTTGTAAGGAAAAAAAAAAAAAAAGATGTCAAAACCCCACTATTGGTAAAGGCACACAGAACTACTTATTCTCTCACTTTGTCTGGTTTTATGTGCTGCAAGACTCTAGCAAAATAATCTCATATTCTACTTTTTGTTGTTGAATGAATGGCTTCATTTGCAACAACCCCCTACTTGCATTCCACTCAGAACCCCAGTTTTATTACCCAAGTGTGTGAGACAGACATAGTGACGGGCAAATTAGTCTGAATCAGAACGAAATCGTTTTCTTCCCACTCAGATGTGTGGATGTGAAAATGGACATAAAGATTTCCATAGAACAGCAAGAATATTTGTTGAGCTGTTTTGAACTGCTGAATTGTTGCAATTATCTAAAATGACACAGAAAAGCTCTGCCCCTCCTCCATAGGGTTTAATAGGGATGCTGTGCTCATGGCGTGTAAATAAGTGCTTGTTTAAATAGTCACAGTGCAACACTCTCACCATGGGCTGCCAGCAGCTATGCTTCATGCAGCACAACAGAAGTCAGAAGACATTGAATGCAAAGGAACGAAGACCCCACCATAAACAAAAGGCTGGGAAAAGTGAGCACTGCCAATAGCTGCCACACTGCTGTTAAGCAGAGGGCAGCTGGGCAGCAGCATCCTCAAAGCAGCACGTGTTGGGCACCCTGCTACATGTGGGACTTGGGAAGTGCACTGAGAAAGGGACCGGCTTGTCACCCAGGTGTGCCATCCTATGCCAGCTTCAGCACCAACACTCAGCTTTCCTGCCAAAAGGTGAATTATGCTGAAATGATGTGGGAACAGTTCTGTCCCTGGTGTTACTCAAAATGACATTGCTCCCAAATTAGACTGACATAGCCTGCTGCCTCATCTCTGCACTCTAGCACCAGCGCTGCCAGGAGGAGCCAGAGAGCCCTGGGCTATTACCTGTAATTGAAGACACTCGAACGTTCAGCTATAAAGTACCGAAGGGAATAGCTCTAACATCAGCATAGTACAAAGCAAGTTTATTAATTATGGTGGCACTTCTAATCTGTTAACGATTTCTTTCTTAAAACATTGAACCCATATTAGCATCTTAACATTTGGCTTTGTACCAGGAAAAAAGTTTTTAAAACCCTAAAAAATGTGGCAAAATAGAAATTCTGCAAAATTGGTTTTCAAATTATGGGAACATCACACCATTTTTAATCCAATTACGTAATTTGTCATTCTTTGTCTCCAGTTTACTGAACTGTTCAAGTTAATTCAACATCACACATCATTTCTTTGTACTGCTATCTCCAGTTTTCCTTTATTTTTCTTCACTCAGCCTATCACTACACAGTTCAGATGGGTTTGCATTACGGAAGAGAGAATGGGAGAGAACATTAAACCATGTATGGCAATAAAAAACTAATGCAAACAGGTTTTTAAAGTGAATAGCAGAAATTATCTTTGGTCAACTCAAAACTTAGACTATTCCTTCTCAGGAATATTGAAAATTTAATAGTTTCCTTTATTTTAATGGAAAACAAAATCTTTCAGGGAAATCAGTATTTCATTGGAGAAATCTTCAAATTCACAAGAAAGGCATTTTGCCCTCTGTTAAACAGTGCAATAAAAATTTCTACTCAGCTCTATTTTCAGCATGAGCTGTGTCTGTTTATGCTCAGATGGAAAACATCCCTGTGCCAGCACCCCGCCCTGTGGTGATGGTGGCACAGGGAGGAGCATGAAAGCCCATCCAGCCAGCTTCTGCGGTCTGGGAGGCGTGGGAATCTCCCACAGGTGCCTCAGACCCTAGCAAACCATCCAGCCCAGCTTTGTCAATCCCATGACACCTGTCACTTCATCCTTGAGAATAACGCAAAGATTCGTCTGCAGTTCATCATCAGATCCTTCTCTTGCTTCAACAAAATTTGTGGCAGCTCCTGAAGCACCAAACTTATTCACCAAAAAACACTGGCTGACTTAGGATCACACAAGTGCTTAATGACTTTTAAAGTCATTTTGTCAGTCCTTTTGCAGGTTAGCTTGTGGACATGAGTCCTTCAGGTAGATTTATTTCCAACAGATTGCTTCACTGACTGAGAAATTTGGTAAAGTATTATAAATGACCCAAGAGACACAAGAAACCAAGTAGATTTTTGACAACCAGGTATCTTCATTTTCATTTATGTTACAAGGTGTTTGGCTTCCCACTAAGCACCAACTTTCAAATCTATGGTCCTATTTCTCAATTGTGTGCATGGGGTAACGGTTCCTGCTTCAGGCTGCAGGTGACAAAAGATGCTGTTATCATTTCTGTAATGATAATTATTTTAACACCAAAACCTGTAGTTTATTGTAGTAGTATAACAGTAATAGTGTGTGTGGTAATCAGGACCCTGGCACTTTGAAAACATCTCATCAGAAGATCATTCATTAGTTACCACTCAAAATAAATATTTAAGGTGGGTGGAAGCAAACAGTCCTTTCACCCTCTGAAACTTCACATTTTTGATATTTTCCCTTTTTGGTTTTCATGCAATTGAGGGCTTTCAAATTCTCTTGCACTCATATAGGCACAAAGAGATACAAACCTATGACCAGTGATGTTGCACAGAATGGCATTAAACTTATAAGGACGTTTATGCTCTCTCTGTCTCTTCTTCTGGAGCATTTACAGATTGTATAAGTAATTGAATATTAAAGCCCACAGGAGTACGCTAACTGCAAGACTTACTTCTCCAATCAGAAATTCTGTTTTGGAGGAGAAATTCTTTCTTCCTAAAAAAAAGTTTTGGCAAAAGTGGCTTCTTTTTCTGGTAAAAGCTTTGGCAAGCAAAATATGGTTCACACCTATGAATTCTTTTTGTATGCAAGATCAGTATTTCCAGACAAATGATACTTTTAGTAAAAAGTTACTGACTGGTTTTAACTGCTACCTCTACACAGAAGTTAGAGATAATGAAGGACAGAAAAAACTAACCAACTTCCTTGTCCCTGAGTTAATGGAAAAGCCAGAAATAGAATGAGGGAACCTTCAGCAGGACCCAGCCTACGAGTGGCATCTCAAACACCAGATTGAAAAGCGGTCGGAATGATTGGCATGGCAAACCAGTGCTCATGGGCGGTTCCCACACAATGGCATCCCCAACTGAACAGGAAATATCTGCATTATCTAAGATCCTGCTGCATGGCAACAGCCGGCAAGTGTTGACTTGTTACCAGCACCCACCATGGACCAGAGTGACACCAACATGAAATTTAAAAATGAGAATGTGTTTTGTTACTACCTGAAGACTAACGAACATTGTTAATAAAATGTTCATTTGCAACAGCAAAAGTCCAAGATTACTTTTAATCTATAGATTAGTTTAGACTGTAGATTTTGACAATTTTGCACATAATGTTCTCAAATAATAGGCTCAGATATTAATCACAGAAGCTCTTTAAACCATGAGAAAACATACAATAAAGATGGCAAATGTTTCAGGGTGGTTAAATTACGAGATATTTTGTCATTATCAAGATGCAGACTGTGACTCATGCTATAAAGACATTTTTCTGAGCCTGTATAAATATGCAAATGTGGGGTTTTTTTTAAAATGCCAAGGGCTAGATTTTGATCTGGTGTAAAACTGGTGTAGCAACATCAGATTTAGCCATCCCAGATGGCGTAGCTGAGGTTAGTCCCACATACGTCTATTCACTGTGTGGAGAATAGGAACTTTCAAGTTGACTCAGAGCTATAAAGTTCTGCACAGATGTGAGAGCATGAGCTCGAAAGGTATTTCAAGCTATATTCCTCGGTCCCCTAAGTCCTTAATATTTTAGACAGAAGAAAACTTATAAGACTTAAACACCTGTTTTAAATGTATTTATTTGTCTTTCTAACCTGTACATACATCCATCCATTCTCTGGAATCTAAAAATCTGATTCAGTGAAAGTAGTTATGCAAAAATACCAACACCACAGCTCTGCCAACACATTTCCTACATGTGTTTCATCTCTCAGCCTTACAAATAGAAGAAACATTTTCTCCAGAAAAGCAAAAACATTCCAGGAGCATAGACTATCACCTTCTGTTTCATGTATCATGTTATACCAAGAAGAGTTAATTGTCTGTGCGAGTACTGACTACAAAGTACTGACCTCTATTACTAAGGTAGAAAGAACACCCATTTGAATTTCAGATCCTTGATTTTTAGCATTAGCAGATAGGGAAAAAATTTCCTTCTACTCACAAGGCAGGCAAATTTACTCTGAAATTAATAAAGTAATCCTCGATGCAGCCTTTCAGATTCATGTAGCATTATACACCTGCATTTAAAAACAGTTATTATAGACTTAGAAGCTTGCAGCTCATCTCTGAGGGGGCTGCCAGCATCCTGGTGCCCAGATGAATGAAGGGATGCTGAAGAGGTGTTTATAACTCATTTCAGAGATTCTTTTGTGCTTCCATACCGATGAGTTCAAGCACAAGAACAGAAAATCAAGGATATTATTTAAATGATATTCAAATCACCCCTTTGCTTCCCTATATACTTCTGCAAGTCTCTGAGGGATGAGGAAGAAGGTAGCAGAACAGGCATTTCTGCTTTCCCTGTCCGGCTGTGTGTGGTGTTTGGCTGAAAGATGTCTCCAGAGACCAGGGTAGGAAGTGAGACCCATCCTTTAAACTAAGGGGAAGCCTTTGCCTGGCAGCCAGTTCACCGAAGCTGCTCCAGACTTCACTGTCATTAATCCTGGCACCAAACCTCCCCAAGGAGAGGTCCAGAGGCTTTCCCCAGCGCACTGCTTAGCATCACTGAGCAGCCAGCAAAACCAGGAGATGTGAGGGGCAGAGGTGTGCCTACGTGGGTCACTGTGGAAGGGGGCTCAAAGCACCGGCTCAGCCAATATGACTCTGCTGCCTCCATGTTACAAAGCCGTTTGGGACTTGGCCTGGTAAAAGAGCTCAAAAGGATGTACCTTCTGCAGTCCACTTGCCTAAACTAGTTAATCCAAAGTGAATTTACTCATCTGAAGGGAAGAGACTTCAGGTCCAGATAGCTTAGATACCTGCAGGGACTTAACAGCTCCGCAAAACTAATGAATAGTCTAAAATAGGGCTTTCTCCAGAGGGAAATGTTCCTTTTGTCATAAAATATATAAATATTAATTGGACTAGAGGTTCAAACTCTGTTTTTCAATTTTCTTTGTGAATCTCCTGGCTAGTGGGCTCCACAATGCTTCCCGCTCCCCAATGAATCTTTAATTATTCTGCAGAAAACAGAAGAACTTCATTACCTTTCTTATTATTATTATTAAAATAAATTCATTAACAGGAACAAAAGGAAAGGGATTAATTTTTCCTCAAAGGGATAATGTGAAATAAATGGAATATAAAACATATAAAACATAACAGATATTAATTTTAAACATGAGCATTTATACTGATTTTAAGCTGAAGTGTTTCTATTGATTTCAGCACAGTACATCTGAGATCAGACTTTTAGGAATGTGACCAGAATTGGTACTTAATGAGACAGGACCAGAATTTTGACTTGAGGTAAAGTGAGAGGCTCTTACCTTAGGTACGGTGGGAGTCAGTCTTCACCAGAATTTTACAACTTCTTTAAGGGTTTTCTTTGTGTTTCTGTCCAAACAGTGACATGAAGTGTCAGCACAACACAAAGAGGCTTAAGAGAACAAAACAAGGACAGTATAGGTTATTCATAATCAAAACAATACTAATAAGATAAGACTATTTATTTGTTACACCTTGGGGAAAAAAATAGCCAAACTATTGTAAAGGACTTTGTAACTTTCTCCTGTCTTTGCCCTTCTTGCACTCAGCTGTGTTGTTACACACCCACCACTGCAAGCTTGTGGATGATCAATGAAAACTCCAAAATGAAACATGTTTCCACAGATCCTATTTAAAACTGATTATTAAATGTCTTACAGTCTACTTGTGCCTTCATGTGCCCAAGCAGAAGCCCATAGCCAGGATGTCTATGACTATCTCTAAGCTCACAGAGATGGGCACATAAAGGTATTTTACAAAGAATTAGCTGATTTTTTTCTGTTTTACAGAATATCACAGCTGCGTATTCTCATGTTGTTAACATTGTCTTGGTGATGAATAATTAATATGGGCAATAAGTAATTACTATGATAATAAATAATGACCTTGTTCTGTATTACATTTTTCACTTTAAACCTCCTATGTATGCATATGTTCACACAAACATCTGCTACAAAATTTTCTGTTAAGGTCCCCATCAGCTAAAAAGCTTTGAACTTCCAGGGTCATGCTCAGTGATTTTACAGAGCAGTCTCAGCTCTCATAACCTCAAATTTCAAATTACTTGGATCTGATTTGACTTTTTAAGATCACAGCCACCCTCCTTTCTTCGCTTGATGAGCCACTATTTTCATTAATGACAATTCTTGAAAACAACACAGTTGTATAAGTGTGAAAAGAATAACTTTGAATAAAAGAGAGAATGCAGGAAAGAGGCTGATGATTCAACTAGGTCATACTACTACTCAAATCTCCTACCTCTACAGACCTGTCATATATATCCTCTCTCACTATTAATACTCAGTGCAACTAAGAGTGTTACAGGGGAACATGAGAACCCAATGAGGTTGGGAGCCAGATTTTCTTAAAGCGTGAACTGGAAAATGTGTATACATGTCCACTGTTAAAACAGACACTACATTTTTCACTTTGGGCTAATCTATTGCATTTTTGCATATGCACAAGCTGAACTTCCTTATAAAAACAAGATGTTGCAACCTTAATAAAGCTATAGATCTTAGTATTTGCTTGTTGTATTTGGGTTGCAAATGGCTGGATTAATTTGCTTTAAATTTCCCTGAATTCAGACAACATAATTGGTACAGAATCTGCTATCCCTTCATAGAAGCGAAAAGAAATGCTCAGTGACAGTATTTATGGTCCATTGTACATCATGGGAAGCCAGCAGAAAAACTCTTGTCACTGGAACACTTCTTTTACAGACACACACAAAGTTACTGAAAGGGAAGAGGATCCATCAGTAGCACTCATGGTGAGACTTTTAAAACAATTCTAACGAAACATCACCTGTAAACAAAAAGTATGGAAGAAAAATCAGATTGTTTAACAAAATAAGGAAAAAGCAAAGTCATGCAGATATCTTCTGCAGAGTTAATTGAGGAGAGTGAGTAAAATATTGCTGAATATGCCAGGAAAGCAGTATTTGATTATACTCTCTTCCAAAGAGATAAGTTATTACATTGATAGGTAAAAACATGGAAAAGATACAAAAGATGTCTTTGTGATCCAGAAATGATTCTGTAAGAAATGTTTCAGAGACTTTTTCTCTTGAATCTTACCACTGCATCTGTCCAATACTGCAGGGATTGTTGCTATTCCCATCTACAACCTGCTCATTAGTGAATGGAAAGGATTGAGCCTAAAGCTATCAGTGACTTTCAAATGAGACACTTGGCAGCAGGAGTGTCAAGCACCTGAGCACGGATGCAATGCAAAGGGCCTACAGTGATTAGGGAGTTTGGCAGAAACCAAGCAGCATCTTTAAGACTGAATTTGGAAGATGCCTCTCAGGAGATATAATGGACCTGGTGAGGGGCAGAGGTTGGGCTCTCAGGCTCCTTCTGCTCTTATTTCCTAATGGTCTATGAAATATTGAATAAAAAAGGGGTAGAGTATTTCAGCAAGGGTGAGCTGAAGTAAATTCAGTTTACTTTTAGAACAGCAACCACAAAGAAGCCATAGCATGATGCTAGAAAGCTTATTAAATTGGCTTTTTCTCATATGACCTTGGTAAAAAGATGCCAGTGCAACTTAGGGCTTCATAGCCTATGGTTGTTCATACGAGTTTCTTGTGTTTGAATTTGCCATATTTTCTCAAGTTCTTTGCATCATTAAAACAGGAAAAGAGGTTTTACAAAATCAGGGTCTTCCTCATGGCTTGACTTCATCACCTAGCACTGATGAACTCACTAGCAAGTAAGGCAGAAATGAATCATAATGTTTGTATAATAATGTATATATGTATTACATGTTTGTAATTATACTGTTTATGAAAATTTGAATTGCACAAGCACAAACATAAACATGTACAAGGAAATGGCATTCACAGATCCATGCAAGAAGATGAAGTTAGAAGACTGGAAACTGACCAACTATGAGTAAAAGACGTCCTAAAAACATTATGCTGACTGATGATTTGCAAAGAGGTTAATAATTTCACTATTTAAAACTGTTAATGCTACACTGTATCACTACATCCAGGGAATAAATACTTTTCTCTTTTCAGGGAATTACCTCATACCAAACTAATCAGTTTCTCAGCTAAGTTTGTATTTTGTGAGAAAATTAAGATACTGCTTTTACTTTTTCCATTTTAGCCTCTGTTCAAGGATTCAGCCAGTGCCCACAATCAAAAAAAAAAAAAATGAAAAAAAAAAAAAAAAAACAAACTAGAACAAAAAAGCAGGTACAGATTTAAAATACAAAGACCCATCTGGCAAGAAAATCAGGGACTCCATTGAGACTGTTTTGCTAAAAGATAATGCAAGATGTTTCACTTGAAAAGCTGAAAGATCTTGGCAACATTTGTTGACTTGCTGGTCCTTAAAGTTCACTCCAAGCAAGAAAACATACAGCAGCAAGGTTAGCAACAGAGCTCAATGTACTCATGAAAGGTCCACAGACTTCCCTGGCTGCTCCACCAGGGAAGGTGAGCCAGAGGCTGAGGGCAAGGGCAAGGCAATAAGGCAACAAGGCAGGTCTGCCAGCGGTTAAGGGGATCCCAGCAACAATTTGGGAGCAGCAGGGACCGGGACTGGGAGCAGGCACACCTACAACATAGCTTAGACCAGGGCTGGGGATCCTGGTCCCCTGATCCTGTGGGTGCCCTCAGTGGGACAAACCCTTCTTAGCACCTGTAAAAGCTATCATATCTCCACTCTGATGTCTTCTTCTTGAAAAGAGAAGGTCTTCCAGAAATATCACAAAGACAGTTGTGCAGCATATTTATTAGGGTCAGATAAACAGATTCAAATGACCACTTGAAAGCCAATAACCTTTCCTGAGGTTTGAAAAAATCAGATTCAATACTTCAAAGTTGATTTTCTTTTCTGAGTGCTTCAGCACTTCCTTTTCCCAGAGCAGCTGAGAAGAGAACATGTATAAAATCTCAGGAGGAAAAGAAAGTAGGTTCTTTTACATTTTCCATTCAACTCCAGGCCTGTTCAGAGAAGATCTAAGCAAACCTTTGGATTTTTCAGCACTTGCCTGAACTGAAGTGAACTCTTCAAACTTTGAAGTTTGCTCATTACTTTATCAAACTGAAGTCTAATTTGTGTTTCATACTCATATACTATATGAATACCTCAGAGGGCTTGTAGAAAGTGAAAATAAGGGCTGAATGTGGTTATGAAAGTGGTTTTTTCCTTCAAATTTGCCCCTAATAGAGTTTGCTGGTTTCATCAAGGAGCTCTGCAATGAACTGTCTGTGTGAATATGACAGCAAGCTCTTTCTGTACACAAAGTGCTGGAGGCAGAAATACACACCTGGTTTCCTTCTAAATAATCAATCCTACGCCACCAGCAAAGACCCAATGTGCAAAGCCACATGTATACAGTGTATGCAGGTAACAGCAGCTCAGCCAGTTTCTCTACTATACACGCAACTGCACTTAGCAAGTTGAAAATGAGAGTTTTGTAGAATTTCAGACTTTCCTAGATATCTTTTCAAAAGTGTTGGACTGTTAGTGCACAATAATAAATCACACTGAGCATATATGGCAGGATCACACCACTAGGGAAATTGTACTCTGAAGCAGTAAGAACAGTTAAAAATTACACTACTTTGAGGACCTTTTCCAGCTGATAAAAAATAAAGATATAGACTGGTTTTCATTTTAATTTTTGTCCTAGTTTCAGCTGGGATAGTGTTAACTGTCTTCCTAGTAGCTGGTACGGTGCTATGTTTTGAGTTCAGTACTAGAAGAATGTTGATAACACTGATGTTTTCAGTTGTTGCTAAGTAGTGTTTAGACTAATGTCAAGGATTTTTCAGCTTCTCATGCCCAGCCAGCAAGAAAGCTGGAGGGGCACAAGAAGTTGGCACAGGACACAGACAGGGCAGCTCACACAAACTGGCCAACAGGGTATTCCATATCATGTGGTGTCACGTCTAGTTTAGGAACTGGGGTGCAGGCGGGGAATCACCGCTCAGGGGCTAGCTGGGTGTCAGTCAGCGGGTGGTGAGCAATTGCACTGCGCATCATTTGTACATTCTAATCCTTTCATTATTGCTGTTGTCATTTTATTAGTGTTACCATTATCATTATTAGTTTCTTCTTTTCTGTTCTATTAAACCGTTCTTATCTCAACCCGCGGGTTTTGCTTCTTTTTCCCAATTTTCTCCGCCATCCCACTGGGTGGGGGGGGCCAGTGAGTGAGCAGCTGCGTGGTGCTTAGTTGCCGGCTGGGGTTAAACCACGACAATTTTATAACCTTATATTATGTTACAGGCTTTAGCACAGGAAACACAACTTACAGGCCACATCACGTGCGCAGTCACCTTGCAGTAAGACCTGCTGTGGGTAGCCTATGAGACAGATGAACTTAGCTGAATCTGAAAGCTCCTTTTCTTCCTGAAAGGTCCCATGGTTTCTTCTGCCACCAAATCACGTCTAATCATCTGATAGGCCAAGAGCTGGAGGACATCTGCAAGAGGGCTTCAGCAATTGCTCAGGCACCAGCCCACTCTTGGGTCCCATCTTTTGAGGCAAGGCTGCCCAGAGCATCACCCATAGACCCGCACATATCTGCCTAAGCCAGGCACCATTGGGAAGAACCAAAATGGATGAGGGTGCTGGGTGTGCTGGTACAGTCAGGGCCTCCCACCGACCCGTCTATTGGAACCATCCTTCTTCTCTCCCACACAAGACCAGAGGGGAGACAAGCCACTATGACATCAGTGGTCAAGCTTTGCTGCCCTCTCCTGCTTTATTACTGTTAAATCAAGGAACATAGAGACATGAACTTCACTGCAGAGTTGCCAGGCATTTTATGTACCATGGCTCCTAATAGCCTGGTTTTCAGTTGTTCTTTGAAGAAGCTTATGGCATCCTCTTGGATTTTCCTTCAGGCCTCTTCCTTCTGCTGCCTGAGATAGACCTTTTGTTCTTGTTTTATTTTCTGTCTTCATGTCAGCTTAAACCCACTTTATACTACTTATGCTTTCCCACATCAACATATGAATAGGTATTTCTAATCCCCTTTGTAACTGTAAAGAAACATCTAAATATAGCCTAACTGAAATCAGATTCTCAAAGCTACTGTTGATTAAATATTGACCCAAGGATTTTTATATTTAAGCACCCATCCACACTTACGGAAATGAATGGCATATGTCATATTCCCAGCATTGCACCAGAATTTTGGATGTTGCAGGGTGTCCGGGGGTAGCAAAGAATATCTTTGCGCATCATCAAAAGGTGACCCATGGTCTGATGAAATCAAGAGTTTCGTTTTTAATAATCATTTCCACTAGAAGGCTAGACATATGTGATTCCCTATGTGGATTTGTATTCAACAGAGTCCTTCTGAGGATGGATAAATGTGGAGTTTGCAGGAGTGGAGGAGACTGAGGGGGATGGTTCATCTCCACATTCTGCTGCAGATGCCAAAATATCTTGCTGTGGCTTTCTGCCAGAGTAGTGCTTTCCACATTTAATAAGAAACATAGAGGGAGGAGGCTGTATGGCTTTAAGCACTCTTTAATAAAAGAAGGCATGAGAAGAAAACCTTAAGGTATGCCCATTCAGGCACTGGAGCAGAAAGCATGCTGAAAAAGGCCACTGTGATGTGATGTGATCTGTAAAACTTATTTGTACCACTAATTAAGCTGATGGAGAAAAAAAATTATTTGGAGCAATATAAAACTTTCATGTGTGTTCTCATCCAAGATCCAGATTTCCCTTTGAGGGAAGGAAACTTGTCTCTTACTTCAAATACATTGCTAGCAAAACCAAGTCCATTTTTCTGTGAAAAGAACAGGAAAAAATACAGAATCAAATTTTTACTCTAAAGGATGTGACATGGTGGAAAGGATATTCCCCAGGTAGATAAAAATTGCCAAAATTCTTTGTTAGAATAAAAAGCAAAGAAATAAATGGAAATTTTCAACTGCTAAAATGTTTCAATTCAGTTTCTAAGTAGTCTCTTTCAAAGCCATTCATGAATTAGCCAAAAGACAGCCTTAGGAGAGTCAAGAGCATGCATGTGATCTCATTGGTAACTTCCACTTGGATTAAAGATGCATGTTTTTGGTCCAGTATCTTCTGGCAAGGTGGTACACTTTCCTGCCTTGCAGCTGTTCTATATTTTTTCCACGTTTTCCACATGGTTGGCTCCAGACTTCCGGCACACACACACCAATGCAGTGTTCAGTGTAAAATTGTATGTGCTTTTCTCTTGCAATTTTCTCTCCAAATATTTAGTCAAAGGTCCAGGACCTCCACTTTCCTCCTTTTCCATTTGCCCCAAGAACAACTGCCAACCTGCAGACAGAGCAAGCAGTGGAGGCGATGGGCTGTGAACGGCTCTGGAGCTGGAAGGGTCCAGGCAAATTCTTCTCCTCCCACATGCTGCTACCTGTGCAGGCAGAGGCACGAAAAAGGAGATCAGGAGGAAGAATGCAATCTGCAGATCTCTGTCACCTGTACTGCATGATATAGTCTCTCTTTCAAAATGCAACTAAAATCCAAAGACTGTTTTAGAAATAAAGCTAGTTTTCATGTGAACACCGATATTTGTTCCCACACTGTTCTAAATTTTAAAAAAGACCAAAACTCCCACTTATTGTTAGCACTTGGCATCTCTGACCATGAGCTTGTTAAGTTTTACATTGTAGAGATTTGCCATTTTATAATGTTCTATGCTGGATAAAAACCTTATGACTGCCAACCCAGCTGGAGTGAAGTGGAAATGCCACCACATAGAAAGATTTTATTGAAATATTTATAAAAGAAATCATCAAGACCATCTACCATTTCAACCTAGGAAGTAGAAAAAGGTACGTATAAATCAATATTTAATTCAGAAGAAACATCAAAACTTCATACAGCACAATATATAAATCTCATCAGGAGCAAAATACATCAGACAGCATTAGCAACAAGCAATTCCAAGACCTGTAACAAGCTGAGGCAACATGTTATAAGGTTTCTCCGAATCCACAGCTCACCACAGGAACTAACTGGAAAACATCACAGGAATCACCACAAGTGGCATAAATGGGAACACATACAGATCAGTAATTTCCCTGCCCTCCCTTAAACATCAGCCAGACTACTTTGGGGGTGATCTCTGTTTGTGAGAGTCAGGTAAGGTCTTTCGTGTCCAGGTCCCACCGCACAGGACCGCAGCTGCATCTCCCCGGCCTTTGATCTGCAGGATCCATCTTACCATTAGCCATGCAGCAATTGCTGTGAGTGAAGCTGCCTGGCTCGCTTTGGCTTCAGAAGTAGCAGAAAGAGAGGACAGAGTGCCCAAATGACAAAAGGCACGTCTATCCTTTGGCAACCAAATTATCAGGTGAGAACAGAGTTCTGTCTTGTCCAGGAAGATCAGTGCCTCATTCATTCAGGATCCTGTGGGTGCTGCCCCATGTCAACCAATCTGCCTTTGGGACTGACCGCCTCCTGCATGAAAACATTTTGGCAGGCTATTTCAAGAGGACTGCAAGCATGTGTGCACCATGAATGTCTTTGGTATCCCAGATGCTCTGAGAATAGCAAAGCCTGAAAGCCAGCTTTTATTTTCAGCACAGCGTGAGACCCAGGTTACTAAGTATGGCAGTTTTTATTAACATGCCTCCTCCATCATTACCTTGACAGCTGATCTTCCAGGGTCAAAACATTTTATAGATCAATGTTGAGTAATTTGGCAACAAAACTAGCAACTTAGTTCTGTGAGTCCTCTAAGCTCCCTTATTTATATGCTGGGGCCCTCAGACACCAGCCAGGCATCCCACCTGGTCGTGGATGGGCTGGTTGCTCATGTGAACGCTACGGAACAATTATTGGTCACTCCACACTTACTTACAAAATAATGCAGTCTGTAGACTGTGCTGTTTCTTCTGCACCAGCTGTTCTGCTGTGCATATGTGTGTAGGAACATAAGTTACACCCTCCAAACATACCAAAATTCCTTCCTTTTCATCTTTTGCACATACTGTACAAGCAAAAAGATATTCCACAACCTCTGTGGATACAATCCCTTGGGTCACACAGTCATGAGCAACCATTATTTTCTTGCTGCAACAAATACATAGAGGTAAGCAGTGCACTGAGACACACCTGCAGCCTGAGACACGTGGCTGTGATTAGGTCTGCTCGTGGGGCAGAAAGCTTCCCTTTGGACAGTGTTAGGAAGGGCAGGAGGAGTCCCTGGTCCCAAAGCCAACATGGATGCGGACTGCAAGGTACCCACTTCATGAAGGCATAGGAGTTGGAGAAGAGGCACTTTCATGGCTGAACTCACATGGTGCTCTTGGACTGACAGGTACTTTCTATGTGAACTCCTCTCTGGATACTTAAATCACTGGAAATGCCTAAGTGAAGTAAATGAGCAAACTTCCGTATTCAATTCAGTGAGTCTTGGATTTTTATTCTTAAACTTCTAATCAGAAATAATACCAAGAAACTCTTGAGCCAGAGAGAGATCCAGTGTTTGCTGGGATGAGAGATTATCAATAGCTCCTACGGTTGCTTCACGGTTTCTAAAAATAATAACTTTTGTGCTCCACGGTAGTTTTTATGAAAGAAAGGATGAAAACCAAAAATCATTGATTTTATAATGTACTTAGTTTTCCAAAATCCATCCCACACTAAGTCCCTGCAGGCAGTTAGCCATGAAACACCACAAGATGTTCTTCGCTTTAGATAACAGCAAGGAAGTTCTCCCAGGGGAGTAATCCTGTTTAATGCTCCCAAAGACTCCAGGCACATGGAGGCAGCACTGGAGTAAGGCAAATGCACAAGATCCGTACCACGTTACCCTGAGATAGATAGGCGATAGTTCCACTCAGATACAAGGCCTAATTAAGACGCAACTTTGATTGCAACTGCTACTCCTCTATTAATCTGCTTACTCAGGTAATGATATCACTGACCCTAAATATGCCATTGTGCACAAAATCGATACTTTGGGGTAGGTCTATTGGAACAACTTCAGCAAATTTCCTCATGGGAATGGATAATTTTTTTTTAATTAATCAAAAATGCATATTTGGATTGTCAGAAACTCTTCAGGTATGGATACGGGGAAAAATGGAGAAAAAAATCCCATAATACAGAGTTCAAACTTAGAGGGGAAAAAAGTTTAATTCACAATGTTTTTTCAGTATTTGTTTCATTAGGAGAATGGGAAAAAACTTAATATTTCTGGGTAAGTCTAAACTGTTTCTTTCAACCTGTACACTTTAAAATACTAAATAAATTACTCAGACAGTAACATTCTTCATTTCATTCTACCTATTCATTTATTCTGGTGAAAATAAACATCCAAATGGATGACATTTAAGTTAAAGTGTTTTATAGACCTTTCTGACTTCACACTTCTCCAAAGGAGAATGCCAATTATGGAATACCTCCCAGCAGCAAGTGAGGACCTGCCATACAACAAATAAGCAGGCAGTGTGCTTCTTTCAGATATTCCTGCATATAAAAGTGGCAAATTTTGGTAATAAAATTTCTACAGAGTTATTTCTCGGAGTTTTAGCATGGGAGGGAAAACACTACAGCATAGTAAAAAGGTAGTATCAGAAACCAAATTTGCTCACAATGATAGGTTTTCAAAAAGTGCTCGAAACCTTTCATTTCACAGCAGTTCAGCAATCTGTTGAAAATAGAGGTGGCCTCTATTTCCGGAAGAAAAAACTGCTTAGACATGACAGCTCCATTGTTTAAAGTTTTTCTTCTTTGCACTGCTGAAACACTTGATGGAGTTAAGTAAGAGTGAAGGAGTACGCAATTTCTCCTTTAAATGGTACTTCTGCCTAGAAATATATCTTTTTGGATTCACATTTTAAAAAATGACTCCAAATCTAAACTCAAACACATGAGCAAGAATATATTTGACAGGTTCAATCAGCAGCCACCTCACTTTTTGGAAGTAATGCATGTCCACACTAATATATAAACTTTCTTCCTTCAATGCTGAAAAAAATTTCTATATTACTAAAACTTATCCTTTAATAGCATATTAAAAAAATATAGAAAGATTGATGTCATTTAGTCATTTTTTTATAACATACCCTTATGCTGTGAAAAAATAATCCATATTTCTCCTTCTGATCATTTACATTTTCATTTAAAATGTTGTATGGCCTTCTATTAAGACTTGTGCAAAGAGGTAAGCTAATTTTCATGTTAGAAAACTTTTATTACTGAATAAGATTCATGTTTCAGTGTGGAACCATTTGTATTGCAGTGAAATTTAGATCCCACATTTGGAAAAAATGTAAGATTTATTAGAAGGAATGGAATATTGTGATACTTTGGAGTAACCTAGGAGTGTGATTTTCAGAAAATGTTTCTGTAGTTACACAGAATAGTACACTGCATGTCTTTTATGTGCCATCAAGTTATAACACTATAGTAAACAAGCAAAGACTGAAATACAAAAGCTATGTTCAAGTGAAACTAAAAAAATATCTATATGGAAAGAGAAAAGCCTGAGAATTTTCCAGAGGGAGGTCTAGAGAGAGCTGATTTTAAAAATTCAAGCTCTTTCTTTAAAATTTGTTTTCGCAGAACAGAATACCAGAAAGAAGGTAAAAAAGAATCTAAAGAAAAAGGGTGGGGGTTTTGAGTCTTAACATCACTGAGCAGAAGAGAGGCAGGAATATATAATTGCAGGACAACGAACAGAGTCCACCCCACATTCTCCGTGAGATCTTTGGACAGGCCAAATCAATAATTTTTCTGTTCCCTTGATTTCTTTAGAAAAGTCTGGGAAACAGGAGGTAGTCATAGCACCTGGTAACAACATAGGTTAGAAGAGCCTTTTCCTGAGATGTCCAATTAATCAGTCCCCATAAATCATCTCCTTCAGGCAAGGTGCTTAATTTCAAATTCCAGAAGCTGAAAACTAAGTTAAATAAGACTCGGTTGGGCACTGCAGTGACCAGAATGCTCACATTGCCAGGGTGCCAGCACCCAGCATGTGCCCAAACTGCATGGACAAGGGAGGAAAGAGAGTTCACCAGCAGTCAGTCATTGGCCCACCAGGTGATGATGGTTAGACCCAGTGAGAGGCAAACCAGCAGAAAACCTGAAAATCCATGAAAACCTGGCAGACCTGAAGGAAGAGAAGTGGTCGAGGCAGCCTGCCCTGCCTGCCTGGGGGCTCTGCCAAGGGACACTGATGCTGCATTTGACACACAGTGATGTTATATGGAAATGTCGGGACCTCTGAGCCCACCCAGAGCCAAGCTGCCTGACTGGAGTGGGCTGTGCCCCATGTGTCCATGGTTCAGTCCTTAGGAGACCTTTCTGGCTGGCTTAGTTTGTACTTGTTTCCCTCTTCTAATCCCTCTATGTTGTGTAGAACAGCAAAAAAGTCTCAGAAATTTGATACTTTTCCTATTAAAAAAATGAATTCCGCAAATAATTTAAACCAAAAAAAGAAGGATCTTTGTTACACATCACATTTTAAAGACTTGCTACATTTTCCTAAACAAAATGCAAATGGAAATAGGATCAGGGCCATCACAGTTTTCCACACTACTAGTACTTCTAGGTCATTTTATATAAAAGGTTTAGACAAGTTAGAGATTTGTGAGAGTCTGAGTAATTCATCTGAGAACCTTAACATTCAACTTACGCTGGCAACCAGGAGAAAGAAGGGTGCTCAGGAATGTTTTATAATCTCCAGCTTTTAATCAAATGATTTTAAACTTTAGCCCTAAGACTGTGCTCATACTTGGTGCGAGACCAGGCAGCATGCTAGAGATGGTGTAGTACCCATAGTCCCCCCAAAGCTCATCATTCACGGATATGTCCACTCTGTCAGGAGCTCCAAAAGCAGCCAGGAGCCCCAGCTGCTGTAGCACAAGGTTGTGTAAACAACAGTCCCAAGGTAAAAGTTTGAAAAGCACATTCAGGGGCTGATAACACATGGTGGCCCACTGACATCTCAGATGTTAAAACGATAGTGCTGCTGTGCCAGACGTCATGGGTACAACAAAAAACACAGCACTGCCCAACCTTTGCTTGCATTGCCCACCAAGAGTAGGTCTACCAGAAAAACTGGCCGCATTTTGCAGGATTAAAGCCCATACAATACACTGTCTGCTGGCACTTCCACTGCTCCATGGAGCTTTACATACGCTTTTGAAATTAGTTGGTTACTTTAGTGCATTCACCAGTTCTAAGAAAAACACAATCTATTTTATGTGCAGTCTGCTTAAGCAATTTTTCCAGCTCAACATCTCTCACCAAGACAAAGGCTGCCTCACTGGCTGGCTGCCCACCTGCCCAAGCAGGCAGGACTTCCTGCCCTGCTCTGTGAACTGGTGGCAGTGCTGGCACCCTGTGCAACTTTTGGGCCGAGTTGAAGGGGGCTGATAGTCTGCAATAAACATCCCTTTTCCTATTATTATCATGGGCTGTATCACTGAGTGCAATCATCTCAGCTGCAAATTTCAAAATAACCTGAAGTCAATGCTTTCTGTCACTGCTATGACCATGTAAGAGAACAAAATTGCAAGCAATATTAAGTGTGAGGCTTAACTGACCAAACCAAACAGGGCCATGCTATTGGCACCTACCTTATGCAATATGCCATGGTAGTTAGGAAATTTCTGAGACTTGCACACAAATTAGCATAAAAATACGAGGAAGAAAGAACTTCATGTGTGTGAGAAACTCCTTTGCCTGCTTCCCAGTGGTGTTTATTTCACAAGACATGTATCTCAGCCAGGTTTATACACATCATATACATGCACACTTATTTTGGTAGGTCCCCAAAGTGTTCATATTTTAAGAAGGGTTCATACCTTTGAGGGTTTTTGTCAGCCATGTTCTTGGCATCACTCCTGTTCCATTTTTAGTAGGACTTTCTTTTAGTACAGCAGGACTTCTGCCATGATTCATGCATTTTAATATTAATCTCTCCCAAGGACTAGATGTAGACTGCCAGATTAATTTCATTTGCAATTTAAAGTTTACACTAACTGCTTGTCTTTGTTGTTGTTCTGCTCATGTCTCAGTCTCTCCCAAAGCTGGTAAAGGTTCCCAAGACAGAGGGATAATGCACTGTTTGCAACCAACAGCCTCAGAGAGGTGACAAAGCTCTCCCTGGCACACACAGATTACCTCCAACTCCCACAAAAATCAGTGTAAGGTAAACTGATGCATGTTCTGGACCTTGCAGACACGCTTGAAAGACAACTTGAACATCAGGAGCCTTAGAGAGTCAGGAAATGCAGCACTCAAGGATTGATAAGTGATAGCTGGGCATTGCTAGACCATGTATCTCAGTCCTCACCATTGGAAGTACCGGCTTATTAACTGAAATGTACACAGACTTTCTGAATTCCCTGTGTTTAAACCTCTTGTTTAAAATAGCCTCAAGAAAAGTTTTAATTACTGCCAAGAGCAGCCAAAAAATCCTTGACAAGGAGCCCACCAAATTATTTCCTTGTCCTCAGGCTACTATATGTCTTTTAAGCAAGAATGCTTTTGAAATCCCTTTTGAGCCAGACCAAAGTTAACAAATTATATTAAAACATGTATACACATTCCCTCAGAAAAGACATTATAGAGGTCAAGAGCACCCCCCTCCCTTTTAGGCAAAACAGGGTGAAAAACTTGAATTTCAACCAAAGCAGCCTGGTTTCTCACATTTGTTGATCATTCACAATCTGAGATCATGAACACTTCTGAGATTAAATCATATAGTATTCTAGTATTCTGTGAAACAACAAATTTATTGTTAGAGGGTTTTTTTACCAGTTGCCTTTTCACTTAGATACAAGCCTAGCACATCTGGCTAAAGTATGTCATCATCATTGAGAAGTTTAAAGTTGCTTTAAAGAGCCTTCCCCTATACTCAGTGCTGAACTTTCAAATACATCACCATAATTTTGCTTGTTGCGATAGGCAACAAGAATTTTTCCAGTTCACCACCTTCTAAGAGTGATCTTTACCTGGTAGGATTAATAACTCCTTAAGCAAATCATTATTCATTGATAAGCCATGAAAGATTTTTGAAGGACATGGAAGAACACAAACAGCTGTCTAAATAGCAGACAATTTTATGAGTTTATGAGGCTAAAGAAGTCCCTGTCCTGAGTTCCCACTGTATCATGCTTTTTCTGCACTGAAACAGATATTTAAGTGTAAGCATGGAGCCAGTCCCAGAAAGCACAGTTGAACAACAACCATGCATAAATGTAAATACAAAGACCATCTTCATCCTTACACCCTACTCAGCATAAAGCATATAGTTAATACTGTACCACAGCAGCTTAAAAAAAAAAAAAACCCAGCCTTTTTTTTTTCCCAAAATAATGCTGCACATTATCAGAAAGAGCTGTGTGAAACTGAAAACAAAGTAAAATAGCCCAAATATTCATTTTGCAATAAGGTCTACCTGCAGCAAGTGGAGTGTATAATTTCCAGACATATCTTGAACAAAATCAGTTGTTTTAACTATAGTTTTCTGGTTTAACTACATTTTAGCCTCCTAGGAGAATAGATAAATAATGGTTTCAAGCAAGCAGCAATGGCAGTTGCAAGATTAGGAGATGAGACTCAAACTATTATAGCAATGAGGCATTAACAACTTTATAGGGTTATTTTAGTGTATTTCGGTTACTTTCAGCTTCCTAGAGACTTTCACTCAAGAGAATTAAGGATTGCGAAAGATAACTGCTGTTTTGTTTCATGATCACACTGCAGAATTTGTTTTAAAGGTAATGCTGGTGTTGTTGAGTATGTCGCAAATGTAATTTCAATCACAGGAAGTGTTGGTGTTGATAATATAGCGGATGAGATTCACGCCAAAACAAAGGCACAAAGCTATTCTAACTGTTCAGAACGTGTACCCAAGAAACCAAGAATTTAAACTCAGGATAAATCACTTGCAAAGTCCTAGAACAGAATTCTTACTGAGTTCTGACAGCTCTTGCAGGTTTAGCTGTTTTGTTTCACCAGAGGAAGCACTGCTTTGACCCTCAAGTCAAACAAGAAGTCCAGCAAAACAATACAAGAAGCCCAGGCTTCTCCTGCTCTGACCTCAGCTGCTGGAAGCCACCCTCCCCTTGTTATTGCTGTGATACTTGTAAACTGGGAATCTTATTTCCAGATTCTTCAGTTTACAGGAATTGAACATGTTTGCACTTATGCTCATCAACACAAGACAGCTGGATGTACACAGGCTGGTCTTTTCAGAAGGAGGAAGCCTTCTTTCAAGTTCTCCATGGGCGCATTACGAAAACAGTAGACATACCTTAGATTATATTATTCCTGCCATTTCTGTGCCATTGCTTCAAGGCATAAAAATGCCTTCCTCTTCAAGTTCTCACAACACACCTATTTGGATAAACCTCAATTTCTCTGAGAAAAAAAAAAAAAACATTCACAGAAACATTTTCCTTTGACCTGGGACTCCGCCTTTTCTCTGAGGCCAACTGGCAAGGCCATATACTTCTCAGCTGTTGAAGTAACGCCCAGTAATCATAACTACCAAAAAACTAGTTATTTGGGCTGATGGAGGACTCTAGTGGAAAATCAGCAGAAACACAAGTTCATCTCTGATCTTCAAGATAAGATCTGTCTGACAGAATAAAAGAAGTACTTCCCCTTCAGCTGGCGAATGAGGACAGACAGCAGAAACTTTTTGCTAAACAATTTGCTCCACAGATAAAAAAGAACTGCTGGAGAACTGTCTTCCTGGGTAGGGTGAAGCCTTCATGGGTATTGGAGCTGAGGTGTGGTGGGGAACACCCATTGTCATCTTACTTTTGGCAAGAAATGGTCAAAGAAATATTTCTTCGAAACATAGCCAAGAATTTCTGGGCTTGTTCAAAATGCAGTAACTTGTGATCAGTGGCTCTACATTGCTTATCTCAGCTGATATAAAATAATTTCCCAAGTTGGAAAAGGTAAAATTATTAAAAAAAAATCAGTGAATTACATTATGCACATGAGAAATATTATGCAGCTGTATAAATTATCATAAGCTTGCTAGTAATTTTCTTAATGGCTAAATTGTTTGGAAGCAACATACAAACAAAAGCATAACCAATGTAGACAAACTCACCAACAGACTGTGGCTAAGAGTAACAGTCCTGTTTGGGAGTCCTTCTGGCAGCATCTGCAGGTGGATGTCCTACCTGCAGGTCCAGGTAGACATCACAGCAACACAGCCCTGTGTCACTGCATTCTGAACAGGCCAATTTGGGCACATAAGGAGGAAAGGAAGCAAACCCCAAATCACACATGGCTCTGAATTTGATTTTCTTTTTGGCAAGTCAGGTTATTTACCAAAACTTGCTGATTAATAACAAACAATGACACTCTTATTTTGAACTATCAGTTATACACGTTCACCTGGGAAAAAACTACTCACTGAAGATAATTCAATTAGCATAGCATGCTTCATCTCAACATGGACAAAAGTTTAAACTGTACAAAGAAGAGTGGGGTTCAGACCATCTCTTAGCTCTAGACAACTCTTCAACCACAATTAGCACGGCCCACCATCTCTGGGGAAGCACAGAAGAATGTCCCACTTACCACGAGGATCACAGCACGTTCCACCCCTGTTCAATCCTTCACTAGATTTCACACACTTTCAAACTGAAAATAAAAACATTTTTTAGTTCACTAAATATTCACTCTGGGCCAGTATTATTGTTTTAGAACAGAAGAGGTTAATGCTGGTGTAATTATAGATAAAAGAAAGGACCCAGTGGTACTGAAATTCACATAAATCTGCTTTTATAGTAAGAAAGAGTACACATGCATATAATTATACCAATATAATGGAAGTGTTTCATTAAAATAGCCTGAGGAAGACAAGAAATAATTCCTTATTTCACCTATAGTCAGTTATGCAGTAAGGAATGGAGTTTGGGAGGTGGAATATTCCTTTTCTTGACCTCTTCATTCCCTAGTCCACGGTATGGTTCTTATGCAAATCAAAGTAATCCAGTACTGGGTGTTTTACTCATGCTATGTCACTGGAATTAATGGGATTGCATAGTGCAATGAGGGTGGACGAGAGACACTTCATCACTCTACTATCAACATTTTTTTTCCAAGTGCCTTCCTCATGCCAAGTTTCTTTCAGTCACACAGGCTTTTGCCAGTAACAGAAATTGATCTTGGATTAAAGTATTAGTTTCCGTGCTCTCCATGATCCCAAATTTCACATGGGTATAAAATATTAAATAGAATTAAGCAAATAATTCACAATTAACTATTTCTCCCTCCCTAAATATCTTCCAAGAGGACATAGTTTCCTCATTGTTATTCAAGCACAGGGCTAAATTATTTTTAAATGTATTACATCAGCTTTCAAGAAGTAAGTGGAACTCAAGAGTTGTATACTGTTGCTATGTGGTGACTGATGTCTTATGTTTTTGGGTGTCATTTTCCAGTCAGAGGGGTAAGCGAAAAAATTCAAAGTGGAGGAGTTGTATTTATTCATTTAATAAATACGATAAATACAGTGCTTCCCCCTTCTTCTGTGTGTCCAGGCACCCCTGCAGAGCCCTGCTCTCCAGTGTCCCACAACCCTCCCCAGTTGGGTGTGATCCCCAAACATGCCAAGGGTGTGCTGCCTCCTGTCGCCTCAGCCATCTGCATTTTCCTGGGGAGAAGGATCCTCGCAGTGTCAGCCCCAGCAGGAACTGTTACAACCAGCCATGGGTTAGACTTCACCCCTCCTGGACTTGGAAGGATATGACTTCCTACTGCTTCATTGAAGACTTATGCAATATGGTCAGGGGTCCTGACATTCCTTGTGAATGAATGTGAAAGAGATGCGAGCACAGCTCAGACAAATTCATTAAAATTCTGGCTAGACTTTGTAGCAGTGTTTTTCCGGTATTCCCATTACTTCAAATAAAAAGTCATTGTAAAAACATCAAGACTCCATAAAATAACATCTTCAGCTACTTATGTATTTACAACATGAGTTGCAAATTAATATTTTACTCCGAGATTCCCTTCAGGAAGAGACTTGGCTAAAATATCCTGGAGTCCCAAGGAACTTCAGTTGTATAGATGTTCTGTGGGCCCTGGATACCTTCTTTGCAGAGATAAAGTGTTATTTTAACTGTCCTCATATCACCCTACAGGCTTTGTTCAAGCTATGATGAAGTGTTATTGTACCAACAAAATAATTCTTTTGCAAAATGCAGCACTTATAGCTATTACAAGAGCTGCTAAGATCTGTTTTGCACTGTTCATTTTGATTATGAGCATAGATTGGTACAATGCCTGATTTGTCAGTCTGCTGAACTGAAAACTCTGTTTTTATTTAGCAACAGAAAACTGTCAATACCCTTCAAAAGAAAAAAGAAATACCAAAACTATTGTTTGCTATTACCAAACACCTGGGTTAAGAAAGCAAGTACTTTTTCAGATAGTAAGGGGACCACAGTTAGGACTTGCCTTTAGACCCCCCACTTGTAAGAAAACCAGACATTGAGAAAGAGTTATCATTACTTTTCTCAAAGGAATTATTTTTTTCTCCTGGACTGAAATAGCTAGTGACCACTTGCAGAGCAGAAGAAAGCTTATCTTTAATAGACTTTGGTTCCTTGAAGATAAAAACATGAGAAAATCTGAAAATTCAGTGTTCATCTGATGTTTAAAAAAATAAAAGTGCTGAAACGTGTGTGCCCTCAACTACAGGACACACATGAAGCAACCCATTGACCCTAACTTGACCACAGACCCGCACTGACTTTCCTTTCTCAGTGCTGTAATCCTTTCAGAGCACTTATCTTGAAGAAAAGCCCATTAAGAAGATTTTTAGGGCAATCACTCATGCTGCCAGCTCCTGGTGTACTGGTGGGAGAGGTGATTGCCACCAGAGGCTCACCAGCACCCAGCCCAGCGTTGCTACCTCTGGTCTTCTGCTGGTGGAGGGGTTTGTGTGAGGGAAAACAGGCCTGGCAGTGATGTCTGCTGCTCAAACTGCCCCACCTGATTTTTCTGGTCACTGCAGGAGGTAAGGGGGCAGCACATGAACTGTGCTGCAGGCCACCGATGCTGTGTAGCAACACGAGGCAGAAGAGCAGTGATGAGCCACCAGCAGTGGTGACCCCTTCCATGACCATGGCTCCCCAAAGACCATCTGTGGTCCCAAAGACCATGTGTGCTCACCAACTCAGACGTTCACTGCCTGCTGCTCAGGTATCTTCAGTCCATGAAATCCACTTCACTTTGGCAGTGGCAGGCTCAGGAACTGAATATGGACACATACAGCTTTAATTTTTTCCTTTTACAACAGTAAAATGTGTGCATTATTGCCACCCTTGCCTGCATTACATTATCTGCTATTTGTCTCTGTTGTTAAGCAGATTTTGCCCCATCTGCGAAATCCCTGACTCTGAAGACAAAACTGCTGTTTTGCGTACTTGTGGAGAAGGAGAATGAAGGGTTGCACAGAAATCTGTCCTGTTGCAAGGGCTTTAGGAGCAACCAACCAGGCAGACCCACGTGCATGGCAGAGTATCTCCAGAACAGCTGAATATCTGCCCTAGACTGATTTTAGTTATGCTGATTAACATCAGGTGAAAATGCGGGTGCAGAAGTTAAGAAACAAAGGAATGTGTTTTACAGCATATGTTGCAATTTTGAGCTTCACACAGCAGGAGGAGGGAGAAACATCTGGCAATAGCAAATACCCTGAGGACAAAGACACCATACGTTAATATTATGGGAACTATTCAAGACTGTGTTCAGTGTATGCTAAAAACCAGCCAACTGGCAAATTGTTTCCTTTCACTAATCTGATGTAACGAGGTGCTTTGTTGAAAAAAAAAGGAGTTAAAACAGAATATGAAAAACTAATTGGAGGATGTGTGTTTCGCTCCCCAGAAGCCAGACCGCAGCGAGTGAGAGCAGTGGCGGGGACACAGGCACAGGGGTCCAGGGGCCATGGCGTGACAAGGACCTGTCTGCTCCCACGGGACAGTTCGCATGTGTAAACTGGTTTGTGCACTCTGCAGAGAAACCCAGCTCCAGGCCAAACTGGCTTGGGAAACAGGTCAGCGTGTTTCCACTGAAGTCAGATGACTTTCACTCCCTGACAGCAGTGACAGGATTTCGTGACCTGTGTCATCAAGGTTACCGTAAGACTGCACTTCACAACATTACAGCTCACAAACTTTGTATACCTACGTTATTTTCGTCTCCAGCTTCCATACAGTTAACAGGTGATGGTATATATGCATGTGCACTAAAACAGTCCATAAGATCTTAAGAAATTTAAGATTTGCTATGGTGAAAGCCCTATGGAAATCATTAATATAAAAGACAATGCATTAAAGGTCTTGTCTCTTCTCCCCTTTCTGTTCTTTAAAATCTTATCTGGAGGTAAGTGGAAAAGGCTGCTTTGTACAACGTCTCTGTATGTTTTAATGAGTGAAGACTCTCTTTGTGCACACTCGTGCTTTTGCCAGGTTCCCAGGCAGGCAAACACGGCGGTGTCATCATCACTTTGAAACTGGAGGCAAAGATGTTAGGCAGAGCTTGTCAGGACATCTTCTGAGGTTTTACTGGGAAGCCTTCAGGGTGAAGAAAAATTGGAAGTGACCTTTTTACAGAATTACTATACATACAAGTAGGCTTAGACAGAGAAGAAAGGTTCAGGGAAAGGTTTCTGTTAGGTTTTATTCATATTTCAAGCCAAGTAAAGCAACTTCATTTCCCTAAGAAAGTGCTGCCATATGGAGCAGGACAAAAATGTAATTTAGTCAGCAAGAATTATTCGATGTTATAGCAGAAAACATTAGTAGCAGTATGCAAAATTACATAGGGTTTTGACTTGCTGCAAACATGACAGGTTCCTGTTATACTTTACTATCACAAATTAATATCTCACTATAAGAAAATAAAGGAAGGGTGGGCCTACAGAGCAGGAAAGACTCAATGAGCACTAATGAGCTACAGGATTGTCTCACCAGGAAAGCTGTGGAAGCTTCTTCCCTTGAACTTTTAAAGAGTTTCTGCCAGTATCCCAGAGGAAATCTCTTTACCCACCCCTTGCAATGATTTAAACAATGTTTATCAGCTTTACTTAACTCTTAAGATAGCCTGATTTTTCTGAGGAAAAAATCCATGGACATGAAGGAAGAGCCGCATATGCTGCTGCTAGTAGAAATTAGGGTTAAATTTGAATTTTATTAACTTTATTTGACCTCATTTTATTCATTTCATGACTTATGTGAAAAAAAGAAAGAGAAAAAAATATATAGATATATTCTAATATCACACTCACAGATTTGCTGTCTCTCCCTTCCTCATATACAAGCAAACAAATAAAATGACAGCAATAAAATAAGTGCAATAAATTAAAATCCAAAGCCCAGGTGTAGTGTTTTAGTTATACTTTTGGAAAGCACTCTATGGACCCCCTTTCGATGTTCTTTACGTGACAAGTATAGAAACAATGGAACTGAGGATGGTATTCCTTTCGGTTTTGCTCTGTCATTTTCATAATAAGGTAAGTGCCACTGCAGAATTCATTAGATTGATTACTTTGAAGGGAAAATGTGAGGCAGACCTACATTGCAGTTCAGGGCCAGTGCAAAAAACAACATCTTGCCTACAACTTTATTTGTGAGAGCTCTGCTCAAAGTCTTTGCATAATTTTTCACACGGCTGTTCTCACCAGCCAGTGCCTTTTCGTGGAAGGAGCTCTGCAACCTGCTTGGCAGAGCTGACTCCAAGACCTGCTGCACGCATCCTGCTCCCCGCCAGTGCAAGCACGGGGGCTGGTCCTCTGCCTGCTCTCCTTCAAGCTGGGCTTCCTCCAAAAACACTGACAGTGAGGGCAAGCCAGTTTAACAGTGCCCTCTGCCATGCTGGCATGAGCAGATTCTCCTTTTAAATGCACATGGCAGCATGAGCCCCACTCCTGAAGCAACGGGAGGAGGGGTGGGCTGTTTGTGGGGCAGGGAAGGAGAGGGGATGCTTCCTCGGGACAGCAGCGAGGGCAGAGCAGCAGCAAGGGGATGCAGTCCCTTGGGCCAGAAGGGAGGAGACGTGGGTACCACAAGGGGAGGAGAAAGGTGCCCCTCACCAGGTGGGTGCCATGCACAACACAGCGGTGCTCACTCCAAAGTGTGTGGGGGTGAACCCTAATTTCAGCTTGTACATTATTCCAGTGTCAACAGATGAAGTCCAAAATTCATGAGTCTGTGCGATTCCTTACATATCTCATATTGTGCTGGGGTTCAAAGAGACCCCTGATGACTCTGTGCCTCGAGATGCAATCAGATATCCGTGGTTTTGTCCTTTCAGGTTCAAGTAGAGTTTTGCTTTACTGATCAGTTTTTTAACATAATCACGTTCCTGCATGCGATCCAGGCCCAACGGCACGAAGAGAAAACCCTCATCTGCCAGTCTGAAGAAAACATCGCACAGCAACTGGAGATGAACAAATCCCAACAAGCACACTTTAATGGGAGGCTGAAGGGCATGTTCACAGTAAATACTCGTTAATGCACTCTTCCCTGCTTCTCTTTGTAACCTGTTTGTTTGTTTTTAAATACAAGCATGTTCAGTAGTTGAAACATGAACCTACCAGTTGGGAGATGCAGTTGGCACAATGCAGCTTTTCTCTCACATTTGGTCTGAGTGTGACAGAAAGCGAGCTCTTCAATGCTGCAAAAAGTCAGCTGAAAGCTGAACAGGAGGTCTCAGCACTACCCAACATACAGCTCCACAGTACCCACGATCATGGGGGGGGAGGGGTTAAATTTCATGAAAGAACACAGTAGTGATGTTTGCTCTTTGTGTAAAGAATGAGAAAAATATTTAAGATCATTTTTAAAGTAATTCAATAGCCCTTTTTATCTTTTCCTTTTTACTCTAGATCATATAACAAAACTCCATCTGTATTCAATTAATAGCATTCGTTTCCATTCAGTTTAGATAAATAAGATCATTTTGACTAGAATTACGAGGACTATGTGTTGGGGTTGTCTAAGGACGTGAATCTAAACCCAGACACATTTAACCAAAAATGTTCAGTGCTACTGTGTACTTACATGTTTCTGTGTTTACTGTGGCCATTTTCCTCCTTTCTTTCACCCATCATATACCAAAAGTTCTAATCACATAAATAATGTTCACCTCAGCAATATAATCGTGATTTTGGGTTTGTTTTTTTTTTTTTAATGTGGAAAAAGTTGGGGTTTGCAAAGTCTTAAGCAATTTGACTCAAGTCAAATCAGTCCTCAAGGGACTGGGTATTTATTTCTTAGCTCAAACATTGATATAAACTCTCCCATTTTCTTGAGATTATAGTTTCCTGACCTGGCAATTTCATCCACACAAACAAAAAGGAAATGCCTTTGTAAAATTTCTTATGCAGTCTCACCAGGTCAAGAAATGCACCCAAAATCCTATCATCATTGGGAACATTGCCAAATCTCCTTTTCTAGACCTGGCCTTAAGTTTGGGCAGGATGGGTAAAATGGTCAAACGACTGGAAGTTGCCTTCCAGGTATTTGGAAATGAAAGGTGATACATCTGGGAACTTTCTTACAATCAAAGACAAACACCCACTCAGTGGTTTAAAGGCAGATGAGATGGAGGCAGAAAGATACCTGCAACAGGTATTGCTAAGTAGTTCTCTGATGACAGGTTTAAAATGCAAATTACAGACAAGTGACCCATTACAGGGCAGGGTTCTAGAAATAAGTAGAAGAATGTGCTTTAAATAAAAAAAAATAATGTTGTGGTATCACAAATTAATCTGCATTGAGGTTTTGTGAATAAGGGAAGTACATGTCTGTATTGTGTCTCTGCTATTCAGGCTTAAGATGAATGGCATGGAAGATCTACCATGAAATAAATAGTTGCTACATTTTATCATGGTGCTATAGGAAGGGGAAGGGTGAGGGATCAAGAATATTGATACTAACCTGATGTGAATCCAAGACCTTGTATTTTGTCCCCCTGCCTCCAAGGAGCCCAAAGTGGAGGGGGACTCAAAAGGAGAGTGGCTCCATTCACACCTAGCAAGGCAAAGGCAAGTTAAATGGAAAGGAAAAAAGACCGGACTAATACACACGGTATTTTTGCATGTCTCATGTTATTAGATTAAGGAGGTATTTCCGATAAATAAAGGATTCTTCTTACAACAAAGCATTTTCATATATCCAGACCAGCTCCTACCAAACCAGGAACAAATATGTGACCTCCACCAAGGCTGCAAAAAGTTGCCAAAAGTTGCCTGCATCTTTCCACAGACCGAATTTGACCTTGTGCACGCACTGTTGCAGTTTCTTCCAGGGATGTGCAGCCACAGAAATGTATCCCTACATTTTAATTCCTCTTGCAAGCATCACTGCTGAAAAAAAAAGAGACGTCTTGGTATGATCAGAGAACTGGTCAAAGACAACAGACACAAAACAAATCACACTTATCTCTGTGCACATTACCCCTGTTTCGTTGTGTCTGTGCTGTACAGCCTCCATGCTGACTCATGCCATTACCTCATGGGAAACTCCTCTAAAAAGCAATGAGCAGTACTTCTGCAATGTACATACACGATGTCATTACCTGCATCTGACTTCAGCATTGCTGTTGTCCTAGTGAAATAGCTAGAACTAAATTTTCTGAGATATACTGAAATACCCCCCAGTAGAGAGAAGGCAAGAAAGAAACTTAGGGAGGAATGAAGAGGGAATCTTGAGGGAAATAGATTTTTAAAAGTGGTAGGGAAAGAAATTTGAAAAAGTGGCATTCTTTTTAATATGAACAAGCATATAAGGAAGAATAGGAACTGGGAAATTATTCTCCCTTGTCTCTTCTTGCCAACTTTCCTTAGTTCTTTTGCATTAGGAGCCACTGGCCAAAAAAATTGTCCAAGGGGTAATAACCCACTAACTCATCCTCTTCTCCGTGACCTACTGACTGAGAGCCTGAGATACTTGTGAACAACAGAAGAGCTTGCAGGTACAACAGACTGGATGTCTTCTGACAAAATATTTTGGTTGTCAGAAAGCAAAGATTCATCAAAGCAGAAACTGCTTGTGGGAAGGGACTGGCATTTAAGGATCTCTCCATTTTTAAACCAAAACCTTCATTAAGAGATTTACATTTATTAAATCAACCTATCTGACATTTCCAAGATGAAATCTTCGCCTTCCTTTCCAAACCAATTCCCCATTTGAAATTTGGGTTGTTTTAGATGGTTTTAAAACACCAAACATCAAAACACCTATCACTTCAACAAGAACTATTGCAAAAATGTATTCAGTGAGTTAATCAAGGCACTTTCCTCTGCATTCAGCATAAGTGTTTCAAACATATCAAAGTTCACATAAGGAAAATTCTGAGTTAGGCTCTTTTCTGTGGTCAGGCTCAGCCAAATTCATACACACAAGCAAGCCCTGTCCTCATGAGCAAGCCCTGAAGGCCTGGGTTATAAGCATCATAGGAAATGCTTGTATCACACTATTGAAATGGAGTAAAATACTTGCAGCAAAGTACCTGAAAGTAACACACTTGCAGAAAATGGCATCTCACCTCTCTCACAATAACACACCTGTTGACATGCCTGCATATTTATTCTCAGTTTCTAAAACCCACCATCTTTTCAGGTTTCTTTTCTTTAAGGACAGCTAAATAAACTGTACCCAGAAATCTCTTGTGAACTTACTGGAGCTAGAGTTTTTCTTTGCTTGGCTCTCATCTAAATTCCTGTTCTCTCACTTTCCCATGAAGAGCAATCCTTTCTCTTCTGGACCAAAGCTGGTGAGACCCTTGTAGCTTACTTCCAGCACAGGTCAAGAGGAACCACCTTTCCCCCCAGACTGTGGTAAACTGCATTTTCAGCCTTCCCTATGATGCTGACACAGCCAGTAGAAACTATGCAGCTGCAGCTTTGCAGCGCTATGAACACTGGGTTTCAGTACTGTTTTCCTTGCCACAGACATGCTACTTGCAGCATGAGATCAGTTAGCTGTTCCTGACAGAGCGTGTTACAGTAAACAGGCATTGGTTTCATCATGCAGGCTCCCCAGCATTTTTTCAGCTGGGAAACAACTGTGAGAACAATGGAGGATACGTCGCTGACAATAGGTGCAATATCATTTACATTTCTGACAAGCTCTCAGCATTGCTTTATTTCAGCTGAGTTCCTGCCTCCATTATGTGACTGCAATGTGCCTGCCGAGTGATGAAATGCTGGCTCCCTGACAATAGCTGTAGTGGGATACACCCAGTATTGGTTGAACACAAGGTGACTTTCCCAGCTTGTAAAGGCCTGGGAAAAGACATGAATAATGCTGGTGTAAACCACAATATCCAAGAGGTATTGAGTTCTTCCTCACACATATGCAATAAAAATAAATAATGGCCAGGAGGCTACTACTGTTGCACATAATAAGGACACATAAGCTCAGAGCCCATGTCCTTGCACATTGCTGGATAAGCTTCCTTGGGGTCCTTGGGATTTTTCTGCAGATTGGCAATCCCTTTCTACTTCTCAGGCAATGGTTTAGAGACAACGGTGTGCTTTACTCCTGCCCAGATTCCTGTTGTCCTCTGCTGGGAACTCACGCATTTGCGAGACAATGCCATACCTGTTGTCTAAGTAGGTAAAACAGGTATAGAAAACATACAGAGAAGGAGTGGTGCTGGTCAATAACTGTGGGAGCCCTCAGCTGAAGACCCATCCACCACACAGCCCAACGTGGGCTGATACCTCCATCAGGAAGATGGGATTTGCTCATCTCCCCTTTCACAGCCCAGCCGTGCACACTTCTGACAAATTTTAATGGAAGATCATGAGTAACCAAGCAGAGGAAAAATTCAAAGCAGATGTCACAACTCCAGTATCTCAGTGCAACCTCTCTCTCACTTATATGTGTAAATTCCCATTGTCTTTTTAAGGGCTATTTCTGAGGGCTGAATATATTCCTTACCACCTACACAAGAGCACATTGCATTTTCAAACTGCATTTACCAGCCCATCCTCCCCACCTCACATTATGTGTCAACACCGATATCTCTATATAGCAAAACCACATTAGGGCTAGCTTTAACATTGGGCACCAACCACCTCTTCACCTGGGCTCATGGGGAGGTCTTTCAGCCCAAAATGAGTCCCACACCACTTCAGCCAACTTGCAAACCATGCTCAAGGCAGCTGAATTGCAGCTTATGTGAGGCTGCCTGCACAAGACAACAGCAATAGCTGAGTAATCCTGGCAGCCTGCTTTTCAGTTTGTTGAATTATTAATTTTCAAAACACTTTTGTTGAAAAAAGAATTGTAGAATTTGCCAGGTTGAGATCTCAAAGCCCTTCAACACAGAAAAAAAGCAAAAGCATACTCTTCATGAGAACCGGTCCACCAAATATTTCATGTGCTCAGAGGGTTCTTCCTAAGACTCCAGGAAATGCTGAGCTACTTATTAAGAAAAAGTTGCAAGAGTATTACTAACTCCAAAACAGGGCCAAGGAATACAAGGCGGCAAGAGCAGTTCTTTTGTAAAATGATACTTTCTTCTGTCCAAACTAGAAGGCTAGCTTTTTGTGTATGCAGACCATGTTGGTGTTACCCTGTCACACCCCTAACAACTACCTTTAACTGACAGGCACAGACAAATGAGTCTTCTGTACCTCTTATTGTTCCCCCATTGGAATTTAGATGCAGCACTGGATGCTCTCCTCCTCAATCCTACACAAAGCTCAGTATCATTTCCCAAAGCACTGCTGCAGCTTTGGCAGGACTTTGAGAACTGGTGGCTCACTGTAAACTGCTGCAAGACACTTGGATCACATATAGGTTCAGGGATACGAGTTTCCTCTATGTACTTCTGCCAACAGCAATGCTCACCAGGAAAATCAGAGTACGCTGCAAGTGAAGATTCAGAAGTAGCAGCCAAAAGTTCAGCAGTCCAGACTCCTCTTTCCAGATGAAAGGGAGTCCTGTGTTTGTACAGCACTCTGTCGAGATAATTTTATGATCGTTGGGAAGTGTAGAAACCTGGTCTAGACATTCCAGTCAAGAGTTCAAAAAAAATACAGCAACCCTGCTGCCTTGGAAGTCCTTCAAAATCACTCCTCGATGAAACCTAAAGTGTGACATGAGAGTTTGTTTCCGGGAGCTAAAGCATGTTTGGCGTGTGTGTGCTTGAGTGACAGAGCTCAGAGGCTATGGTGCTGCGGCTGGCTTCTCCTTCCTCTGGAGCTCCGGCACTCCCAGGAGGCTGCTGCAACAGAGACCTCAATTTGCTGTTATGGCCGGGATTTTAGGAGAAGAGGATTGTTGATGAAACCTCTGCCTTGTGATACTTCGGCAGTATTGTTTCCTGCACATGATCTGGGCATTGATGCCTAAAATTCCCACCTCCCAGAAGCAGAGGCCAGCCAGGTCTGCCTGCACACTAGGAGAGCAGGGAGCTGCTGGGAGGACAGGGGCAGGAGGAGCTCCCCAGCCGGGACACCGGGGCGAGGGTTGGCTGGAGGAGGGCAAGCAAGGCTCTCGGTCGGCCACTGCCTCTGCAAAGCCAAAGACTGTGAAATGGATAGATTTGAGGAATTTGTTTTGCACGTCATCCTGAATTAACTATGCTGCCCTTTTTGTCTACTTAATATTGTCGGTTAAGACAACCGATTCAAGTTTGTGAGTGAGGAAAATTAGCCCCCAAGGCACCAAAAGGTTTAATTTTTCTGGATTGTTGAACAATGGCCTAAGACAATGATTTATTACTGATCACTTAAAATTTTAACCCATTCTTTGTGACTGCCTAAGAAGAGGTATATGTATCACAAATAGAAGCACTGTAGATCCAAAAGGTAGATCATTTGTTTTCTTTTGCTATTTTACTCATGATTTTGAGATCTTCGTAAACTCTGAGTAACATATTTGCAGATTTGATCTTAATTCTTTTTTTTTTTCTTTTACAATCTCACCATCCTATCCCAACTGCAAATGGTGTTCAAGGACAAAAATCCCCTACAATTTATATGAAGGAAGTCAGTGCATTATCATACCTGCACGACTTCTGTAATTTGGATAATCACTGAAAGAGCAAGGTCTTTTAAAATGTTTTGGAAGAACCTTGAAAAATCTTCCAAAATCTTCTAGAATCAGATGCTAAGAGGCTTTGCTCTGATCTTGTGCTTTCTTTGCTGGTCCACCTAGCACTCACAAAGAAACAGAATTACAAATCACAGCATCAAGTTGCAGCTAACACTAACCAGTAAAAGCAGTGTTAACATTACCACAATGTATGGGACACATCTCCTGCCAACTGGTTTTGTTTCTGTTTCTTTCTCAGAGGTAGCTTCTCTTAGTCTTTTACTATCAGAAAGAAGGTGGAGCAAAGCCTCCAAGTGGAATTTTACTGCTCTGCCTCTAATTTAGGAGGCTGAGATCTCTTATTCAGATAGAAAGCTTGCTCTTCCAGAAAAGGTTCATTTAGTAAGACGTTTCTGATATGGGTCAAAGCAAGAAATGACAATGTGTAGGAGATTACCAAGGAAAGGTTGATTTCAAATGTTTTTCTTATTGCTGGATGATTGCACATTATTTTTGTCTTCCCAAATAAAATTTGTTAATCATACCACTGAGTCACTGTGCTTTGCAACTCCTACATGATAAAAATAAAATACTCTCATTTATATTTATTTATTTTTATGCAGACCAGGAGTATGCTGCACAGAAGCACTTACGTACTTTCAGGTGCTTCACTTGCAAGGCCGCATTCTTTTGATTACCTGCATTCCCTCCACTTAGTATTGCTTACCAGAGCTGGGGTGTTTATAGTTTCTGATTAGCAGAACTTGACTCAGGACAATTGCATTCTTTGAATATGAAGATAAATTCTTTCATTGTGGCAGAGGGATTCATCCGCACAAATGCCATTGATGTGCTGCTGCTTTTCATTAATAAGCAAATTAAAGTCACAACCCACGCAAATTCCAAGAGCGGGTTATCTGAACATGGTAAACTCTGATGAGTAGGACTCAGTGCATGCTACAGTGAAAATATATGATGCAGAAAATCCTTTAACTTGTCTGAAAAGAAGATAGCTAAATCTAATAGCCTTTGCTCGTGGCATATACTTTTTATCTTCAATACAGACCATATTAGGCAATAAGAAACAATTGCTGAGCACAGAATTGCAATGCAGAACAGAAAAAGATGCAAGTAAGGAGACTTTTGGTCTCACAGTGCAGCAAACAGAAGCAGATCGCTATGTACCCTCTTCTGAACAACATGGTGTGTGCAGTGCGACAGTGACAGAAAGCACAGAGTTCACAGAGGCCCCAGGCAAAGACTGAAGTCATACTCTTCGCACTTGCATATTGTTGACTTGCAGTGATGCCTACCAGCCTAGGGAGGCCCTTGAGCTGCTCAGACAGCCCACAAGTTGGTTTTCTGCAGAGTAACTGAACCTGGTGCTAATGATGCTGGTGTGGCTGGTGAAAGGGTAACAGCTCTGGGGACGGAGGAGGCAATACCATCAGCAGGTCTGGAAAGGGTGCAGAGGGCACACAAACCTGCAGCTCCCAGAGGAACTGGGCTCAGCAGAGTCACCTCACTCTCTGGAGCTGTCAAAGGACACCAGGTAAATCACAAATGAAAGTGCATGCCTGGACACAGGCAGACATGTCTGTTTCTTTGTGTATTTTGGGACAGCCTGTCTGGGAGTGTCAATACAGTAAGCAGTGCAATGATGGTGAAATCTTGTTAGAGATTTCTTTTGTCGCTGTTGCAAGTATGATTTCATCTACCCTCACACATTTTTCTTTCATTTTTAAAAAGTCTCTGTGCACAACTATAGCCAGAAACTCTGTGCTATTTCCTGTCCTACTGACATTCAGAGGCCAATGTATGGGGCGTTCTGCTTGCCCATCCAGGGTCCCTGAATGTTGGGAGCCTGAACTGTCTGAACATGGCAGACCTTAGAAGCACCTCTGTAGTCCATCCCCAGTTGCAATGCTAGTTGCTCTGATTGAGCGGAATAGGCAAAGCAGGGTTTCTCATAGCAGCTCCACTATACCTATACCAGCTGGGAGAGGGAAGAAGTGGATCATGAGAGATTAAATCCATGGACAGATGGAACATATGACAAAGTAAATGAAGCAGATGTATGGTGGGGGGTAAGAAATGTCCTGGAATAACTAAGAGATGTGCTGTAACACTGCTAAGCTCTGGGGAAATGTACAGGTGAGAAACTTGGTAGAGATAAGGAAACAGCTAGGGGAATTAATAGATGTGCCTTGGGAGATGAAAAAATTTGTCAGAGCTTCTAAGAGAAAAGCTTGGGAAGGTAGTAATGCCAACTGTGTTGAGGGAGGATGAGAAACTGAGTGGAGAGGCCAAGATAAGCAGTAGGAAGATGAATAGCAGGAATAACCAAAAGACAATGCCAGGCTTGAGTAACAAGCCAATGAAGCCAACAGAAGTGCCAAGAGCCTGAGAAATAACCTTGAGGAGACAATTAACATGAAAGCCATCTCATGAGAGCCAGGAGTTGTGGTTTGGAGATCAAGACATAAGGCTCTTTCTTCAGATCACACTGAAAACTTGGGTATTTTCTGGTATTGAAGGCCTTTGCCTAGGTTTCTCATAGCAAACAGATGACAATTTTATCTGCTTCTATAATATGTATGTTGTACATGCTAGAATTATAAACAGTAGTGGTTTTCAGTGTAGTTGGTAAACTATACAAAATTGCTTAGAAGTCTTATGAAATCACAGCCCTTATTCAGCCCAACCTGGGCTCTAAAAACATAAAATCATACAAACCCTTATATAAAAAAATATAAAATACAAAGTTCACCTGCAGAATTCGCAATGGTCTGAGGGTACATGAGCTTCTCTTCTAGCCTTCTCACTCTTCCAAGGGTGTTGGTAGCTGGTGCAGTCCTAGCACAAGGGCATGGTTTCTCTCCACTTCTTTAGCCTGATGTAACATGGTGGGGACCTGGAGACAAGATGAAACCTTCCCCACAACTCCCTCAACTGTCCTTAGGTACCACCCTGCACTCAGTGGCCCAGCACAGGCAGAAAATTAATCAAGGAAGGAGAGTGAATCTGAAAGGACCAAACTCACCTCTGGTCAAGCAGGTAGACACGAGTCAGCCATCTGCCCCTACCACAGGGACTTAATCCTGGGAATCACAATCTGACCTCTCTCAGAAGGTCTGTATTTTTCAGGAGATTTTTCTCTCCTAAGCAAGGCCATTACCTATTCTACCCAGCAAGAGCAAATCCCTGGCCACCTTTTAGACTGAGAGCCATCAGGGGGTCCTGTCACTCTGCAGGCAACTTGGTGGCATCAACAGTTCCCTCTGCCCTTGGATTTCTGCTGTCCAGAGAGAGTGCATTATTATTTATGTACATATGTAATATTCCTCCTCCATACACTTTGGGTGTAATTCTGCACAGGCTCTGGACCTTGCAAAGTTATTTAGCCCAGTGCAAAGTTTGAAAGTCCCCACATCAGAAGGAGAAACTCTTGGCAAACTCACAGCTCGCTCTATCCTACTGCAAATGGTGGTGCAGAGTACCACTGAAGCTGCCCCCTTACTGAGACACCTTACTGCAAAGCATGGCTAATTCTGGACATGTCTGGTGCTTTTCTTGTTCCCTTATGCTATAGAGCTAAACCATTAGCTGCTTTGATCTAAAGATGCCATGCTAGACTCTACTGAGTGGGTATGCGAGGAAATACAAGGGAGGTTCCTTCCATTTAGAGATAGGCTTTGAAAAAAACAGGCTATTCTAGGTTTGTGACTTTCCCAGGAGATAGCTAGTAGACTGTCTCTCCAGAGGACAATGACTAAGCAAGTGATTTTCTAGCACAGCATTGTGACATGGCATTATCACAACTTTTGCTTTCACGGCATCTACTTACATAAGGACTGGATTTACTGGGCAAATGCGAACAAAAACCGCTTTGAGGAAAGATGCACTTCCTTCCCAACTCCAAAATTACCTTTTCAGTGATTTCAAATGCAAATATTTTAAATTTATGAACGACAAAAATTTTTGCTATTGGCTTAGTACTCATACTTTCCTCTTAAAATACCTGTTGTGAAAGCAATTCCTTCTTATCCCTATGTCTGCATGGTTTTAGAGTAATAGAGGAGAAAAGTTTCACCATCTCTTCTCTGTTATTTGTCATATTCTGTATTTGTTCACTCACAGCAGTAGGATGAGGAACTTTTAATATGTAAATTAATGAAGTGGCAATGTAAGTAATTTTACACCCTTATATTTTGAACATATTAAGTACAAACTGGGTATTAACATCAGCTGGTGAGTCAGCTCCTCTGAGCACAGGAAGAATCGAGATCATATTCGACATACAAATTTCTATCATTCTTATTAAAATGCAAATATTTGTTCAGAAACCCTTATGATTAATTGGCATGAAGATTGCATTAAAAAAAAAAAAAAGAGTCATAGTGCTGGAATACTGGCAGAATAAGGCCTCTTTGATTGTTTTTTCCACTACAAGGGCTAGATTTTAAAATTATTCACTTCCTTGGGCATAAGACACCAGTTCATCTACCCTACCACAGTCACTGTGACAGTAGCCAGCACTGGGTGTTTAGGAACATGACAGATAGGGCAAGAAGAGTGTGACCTTTCTGTTGATCTATCTTCTCAGCTTCTCTCAGTTGGTGATTTAGGGACTTGTCAAGCTGGAAGTTACACCAATGATGGACTATGACCTGTGAAGCTGTCCAGGCTCTTTTTTAATCCATTTATACTTTTAACAAATCCACTACAGCAGACACCTTAATCTGATTATATACTTTTTGGAGAGGTAGTTTCCTTTTCATTTGGTTATAACTTTTTTACCTAACCCCACCAATCTCTTGCATTGTGAGAAATTAAGCTCTACTCACCTCTGTGCCATTTTTGATATCAACATTTCTATCAGATCCCCCGCAGTCATGAGTTACCTGTTATTATCTGAGACAGAGTCGCACTTTATTTTTTCTCAGACAGAAGTAATTCCATACCTCTGTTCACCTTTGTCAATCTTCTCAGTCTATCTTCTAGGTTTATTGCTACTTTTCTGAAATAGGGTAACCAGGTTTCCATGCAATATTCAAGGCACAGATAAACCATGGCTTTGCAGTAGCACAGTGCAGCTTTCCTTTTTTTTTTTTTTTTTTTTTTTTGTTTTGTTTTTCTTCTCTATTTCTTTGTTAATATTTGAGAACTCTCACAGTTAAGTTACTAAAAAAGCTAATACCTCTGCCTGGAAACGATTCCTTGCTTATACTCTTACACCATACAACTAGAAGACAGTAATAATTTCTAACAGTATTACTGGGAGTTTAACCCCTAGTGAACCAATGTTTTTAAAAATCTCTTTCTGAGTGCTAATTTAGAGACTTATAATAACTTATAATACTTGCTTATTATACTTATAATAATTGCTATTTTTTCCCATGTGCATTACTTCATACTTAACAGCATTAAATTTAATCTGTCCTTTTATCATCCTGTTGTTCAACGCTCTAAGACCTTTCTGCAACCCTGTGTCATCAGCTTTTGATTGGACTGTCCCAATAACTATGTGCAATTTACAAACTTTGCCAACTCTCAACTTATCCACATAACAGATCATTTAAGAGCAAGCTGGTCAGCACATGTCAGTACTAGAGAAGCTTGATGTGGACCTTCGTTCTTGCTGGCATTCTTCTTTACTGTGAAAGGTGACTCTTTGTTGTTACTATTTATTTCTTACCTGTTAATCAGTTGCTTTTCCACAGAAAAATAAGGTCCTTTTTCCTGTGAGAACTTGAGTTCATTATTCTTCAATAAAGAACCATGTCAAAGCCTTTTTTATATTCAGATTCTTACTTTGGATCTACATATGGACAAAATTTCAGCTCCCTCAAAGAATTCTAGTAGGTTTGTGAGGCATGACCTGCAAAAACTACCCTTCCTACTCCAAAAGGAAGTCATACATATCTATGGTAAATGTTTGGTTCTGCTATTTTATTATGGTTAATGTTCAGTTCTACTATTTTGTTACAGTTGTTATAAATTTGCAGGGTACAGAAGCCAGGCTTTTTGGTCTGTGTCTTCAATGATATTTCTCCACACCTTTTTTTAAAGACTAGCACCATGCTATTTATCTTCTACACATATTGAACTATGTTTAAGTGACAGAAATATTTATATCAGAGTTCTTTTAAAATTCTTACATTAATACCATTTGATCCTAGTAATTTTTTTACTTTTCATTTTATCAATGCCTTCTAACACTTTTCTTTTTTAAATTTACTTCTAAATTGACAGTTAAAACTCTGGATTCTCTCTTCCTGTAGTGATGGACTGTGGGGCAAAAGCCATTCTCCATGGTCAATACCAGCTGAAACAATTAATCTGGCTTTTCTGTAGTGACTGTTTCTCCTGAGTGTTCCTTTTGACCCTAGTTATCTATGGCTGAACAAACTGACTTTGTTCTCCCTCTAATTAAAAAAATTAGAAAACATTAATGCCACCTTACTCGCATTTTGAAATGTGTTGTGTGTACTGCTCGGAAATAACTTAGTAATTCCTTCTTCTCTTCCATAGCAATACTTCAGATTTTCAAGTATCACTGTGTTTTTTGTGCTCCCATGACCTTGTCTGCCTCCCTTTCATTTTCTGGTTGCTGTTATCATCTTAGCTGTTGAATGATGCTGTAAAACAGACTCTAAAATCATGTTATTTAGATATGGAATTTCAGTCCATAGGAATTACACAGTGCATTTATTACAGCTGACCTTGTACCGTGTATTGTACCTTGTAGTATACCTCATGGTATATTGTCTTATTCTTTATATTCCTTCCAGCAAGTTTGTAAAATGTTTATTCTAATTCATATTTCTTGGGTTTAGATATCAGTATTTGTCCCGAATCTCTAGAGAACTTCAGCATATCTGTGGACAGGTACAAATCTGCATGTTCTACATATTTGCATTATGGAGTGCAAGCTCTTTTTGCTGTGGCAAAAATCAATATGACTTAAAGGATAAGATAGTTCAGTATCTAGGCTAAGTTATTTGAATCAGGTATGTCAAGCGTGTTAACCACACCACACATCAAAGAAGTAATGATTAAATGTTATAGCGTAATTTCTTCTCAGACAAATTATCACAAGATATCTCACAGTGGCATCACTGAGCTATGAGCAAAAGTGTCCATAACTAAAGCATCAAACTATCATTATCACTGACTTTGCCATTGAAGCTCGTCATACAAAAATATGCAGATTTTTTAAAAGGAGATTAAATGATATTCAAATTATAGTAAACCAAAGCAATCATCTCAATATTGCTAGGTTTATATATCTTCTCAAGATTAGAAAGGAAACTTTTAATGTACTTTTCATCTTCACTTTTTTTTTTAATTCCTTGCCAAATCGTTTTCTTTCATCATTCATGCACAGTGCATCATCATTATAGTCAAGTTGTGCAAGAGGCAGGGCTAATTTTCTTCTTCAAAAAACTATGGAGCATTCATAAAATGTACGTCTACTCCTGTGATTTTATTGGTGACACTGTGAAAAACAAATTTTTGTTCTGAACTTTGGTATATAGGATCCTAAAATATGTATTTGGAAACCGAGAAACAAATTACCATGAAATTAAAGGCTGTACCAAAGCATACAGAGAGGGTAGCATACATGAATGGGCACTCAGTGCTAACATGTGTGCATGGTTGTGGGGTGGTTAGCTGCATGTTCTTTGCACAGCATGGCTGGCTTATCATTAGAGCAATTGGCCTGAATCTAGACAGGCCTCCTCCTCTCAGGAGGTAGTTCATGGAGCCCTAACAACTTCTCAGTGTCTTTCATTTCACCACAGCTTACATCTCCCCTGTCATTGCACAGAAGGTCTAAACTTTGACTGTGAGACACTTGAGTTGGCAGGCCTTTCCAGTGTGTGTATTTTCACTGCCAGACATGGTTTTGGGGGCTGTCTGTGATGGCCACAATAATTCCGCTAAAGACAGGCTATGCCACATGGAGAGTTATTCAAACAGGCTCCTTGGCCCAGTGGTTACCACCACTACATGGAGTGGGTACACCAGGTGGACAGCTCTGCACACCTTCTTCCACAAATGCCTAGATGCTCATTTAGATGTTAAGCCTCAGTTTAATCCCCTTGCCGTTCCTGATGCCAAGGGAAATTGAAGGCCGTCTGAAGTGCTTAGCCTGAAGTGCAGCCAGAAAGCAACAAAACTATGCAGAGGTAGTTCTGCCTAGAAAGGCAGCTGATGTTCTCTCTCCCTCCACATCCCTACCTCCACAAATGCATCAGGAGTGCTGTTTGACTAATCATTCCTTTCCAGGAAGGTGGTGTCAAAAAGTAGTATCTGCTGGATAGCTCTAAGTTTTTCACACATAAACAAATGCAGCATCAGATATAAGAAATGTGGGAGAGTTGCAAGGGGAGGGTTAATAAAAGATGTAAACCTCTCAAATTCCATGTCTGCCTCAAAGAAAGTACCATCAGGAATGGGGATGATCACACTACTGAGTTCAGAATAAAGCTTGTCTAGAGAATAAGCACTGTTGTTCATGCTGAACAGGTTTACCCAGCTCTATAAAGATGGGTTGCAATCAGCACTTCCCAGAGCATTCTTGGTGCAGAAGTCTCCTTACCTTTTGAACCTGCAAAGTGCCTGAGCACAGCTTACCCAGTAAAATAAAACATGTGGCATATCAGTAAATTCAGTTTTTAATTAGCTCTCTTTCTATCTCCATTTCTAATACTGACAGATCTTGAATGGGCTTTTTGTTATTACTATTGACTTTAGCCTTTTGAAATACTGCTGAGTGGTGACCCAGAGGGGCGGAGGTGGAATTAGATTCAGCAGCACTTATGCCATCATCTGTTTGGTATGTTACTTCCTTTCACTCTGATGTTGGGAAGATCACACCCAGCCTTCACATTCCTCTTCGACAAGTTGTGTCAAGGAAAGGGGAGAAAGGAACTGCCCCACATACCACTGGATATCAGAAAGGAAGGTCTTAATTAGGAAGTCGAGATGTAATTTCTACAGAAATCAGTCCTTCCTTTTGTCAGTCCCAGGTCCGGCTGCTATAACAATTTCAACGACATTGTCTTAAGAAGTGAGGGCTCAAAAGGTAATACAGTATTCTCTGGGGTTTTTTAATGCTTTTGGCTTATCTCTAAAAGGGATGCTGAATTCTTAAACTTAACAGCAGTAGTAAATCCCTAAAAAATGAAATTAAATAATGGAGTTTGTTTTGGCTGGCATTTCAGAGAGAGGGGAGGTGATTAAAACAGGCAACGTACCAGAACATGCAAAGTAACTTGCTCAGTGTTGTACAATAGCAGCTCATTCCTAAGGAGCTGAAATTAAGAACTCAGTTATTTTCTTATTCATAAATTTGAGACATATAGATTATAAATTTTTTATCTACACCTTTCCTATTCTTCAGCAGTAGCCATAATAGCAGTAGTAAATAACCAGAAGGCAGAAGGCCATGAAATGCACAATCACGGTCATACATTTACAATATCCCTGCTTAAGAAATTTTTAAACTTTAAAAATAATGTTTGATCATGTTTTGTAGTGACTAGTATGTAAAATAATGCATGTATTTGTGACTCATTAAAAATTTCTTAAAACTGACTCATTCATCTTAGAAAGGAATTCACTGAAAATCCTTTGTAGTATGCCTATAAACCTACATGAGAATATAATAATTCAACATAAATAAAGCATTTATAATATTTCACTCATAAGAAAAAAACCTGCTTAACCAGTCAAAAGAACATTTGTCTCAAAACATCATTTTCTTTTTGTTTTTTTATCTGCTGAATTCGGGATCATGAAGCCCAATGGTCCATGAGGACCATTTGGATACTGGAAAATAATTTATGTTAAGCATCTCTCATTCTTAGACAAATAAGATGCTTCTGAAACTTTTATGCAAAGTTTGAACATTTCCAGTCCTGTAGGCATTTTTTTTTCATTGCTTGATGCTCATGACACGAGAAGAAAATGAATGGTGGCCAGACACCTTGGGGGGGGGCGGTTAGAATGAGTTCTAAAATTGCAGCCACAAAAGCTGTGCAATGATCAAAACAGAACACATCTCTTTGCCTTGCCTGCTGCCATTTTGTAGTGCCAGTCTCCAATGACAGGACTGTGACCATGAATTTAGAAACATGACTATACCCTTCAAAACCTAGACAAAATGCCACATGGAGAAAGTATGTTCAGACACCATGTCACAACCTTTCCAGGAGAACTGATGGATAAGCCCATGTCATGGACTTCCAGTAACTCATTTGTGGAAAGATACACGATTTGTAAAGAATTTAATCACTGAGTTACCTACCCATTATTCTCCATCAGATCATCTTCAGTCAGCCTAAAGATTATTTCATTTTCCCACACATTTGCTTTTGAGCACAGGCCAAACCACCAGGACCATTGTTATTGTTTTTGTTTTCATATGCTTCAATTCCCAGGGCCTGATGCCTGTTTACTTAAAGAATGGCTTATGGTGCTCCAGTTTAAAAAAAAAAGGCCTTAAAAATGGGAGTAAATAACACTTACTCCCACATTAGAGGCATTTCACCCTCAGAATGGGGTAGACTGGCCTTAATGTGAATGAGTACTAGGTATCACACAGGCAGTGAAAACTTGTGAAACCTTGGCCCCATTTAAACCATAGTGTTATTCAATACAAGAAGGCCAATAGTCTCTCCAGTTTCTTCAGTGGTTAGTAGAGAAACTCATTCTCCCACCAACTGAAAGAAAACTCAACACGTTGTTCCACTTTCTGATTACCTATCTTTCCCTAGATGCTTTGAATCATAAATGTAGTCATTATCACAAACAGTTCTGCTCTACTTATTTAAATTAGACCCTGCAAGATCTAAACCATTACAAAATGTGGTCCTTCCAGTGACACTTTTGGCCTACAGATATTTTTGTTAACATTTCTGCATGTCTTCAAAAACACCATGCAGCAAGTAGGGGCAAAAAGGAAGATTGGACATGGAAAGACAATTGTGTGGTTCTAGCTCCCCCTTTTCTTTCAGCTAGAAACATAATAATTATGCTAGGTAAATTGTAAACAAGGGTGGAGATAATAATAAAATGGATGGGGTTTTTGTGAGAAAGAAAACTGGCATACTGTTTAGTCACTGCAAATACACAAGTATTATGGACATTACTGCACTGCTTGTTCTGTTGCCTACAAAATAAATGTGATTATGACTACAGAACATGGTTTTCTTAATACTGGCATTACATGATCTAAAGGAAGACATATGACAAATACATTCAGCAAATATAAATACATAATTTCATAACTCTGCCTTTCATTTATGCCTGCCAAATGTGTGTAGACCCTACTATAGCCTTGCATATAATGCAGATATTCAAATTGTTCTCTGGGTTTTCAGTAAGGGGGGAAAAATCCAACAGTTAGTGATAGAGCCCATGTTTACTAATGTTAGAAACTCAAGTCCAAATCCTGCAGGAGATCACACTAATTAAAATTTGTTTATGGCCTCAGACAGTTCCTGGTCTTTATATTACTATGGACCAAAACAATCTTTACGACATTCAGAAGCTTAGGGTTGTAGCTGAATGTTGTCATTCTTCATTATTATATCCCTTTTCTTTTCTGCTTACTGTATCTGGGAGGCAATCTGCTCCAAAACATAGGATCTATATCCACGGCACATATCATTTACCAAAACTTTCTGACAAGGTTAGTACTGAACTTGAGACTCTACCAAGATTTAAAACATTTAAAATATTTCAGGTTACCGTCTATATTCCACAGCTCTCAGCTCACAAATGAAACATTTCAACACCACAGCAACTATTCTTTGTGGGAAGGAACAAAACAACATAGGGTTGTATACATTTAAGTATCCTCCCTTCATTCCCACCTGACTTTCTTCTTCCCCAAATTGAAGAGTAGCTGTGCAGCTTCCCTGATTCTGAAGCTTTATCAGAAATATCCTTTCCAGCCATTCTAACCACAGAAGATGACCAAGTTCACCATAAAGTTTCCCAGCTTTGAGAGTCATCTACTTTAATGCTAAAACTGGAAAAAATAATTACTTTTGCACCAATGAAAGGATGTAGAGTCATGGACTGATCTCAGAACTCTGTGGGTTCTTCCTTCTGCAGAGAGCATCCCCAGCTTGTTTTCAAATAATGATGCTATTTAACACAACCTGGTTGACTAGCATCCCTTATGCAACATAAGAGAGAACTGAAACACAACACAAAAATAGACCAAATCCCACTCAAATTGATATCAGTTTCTGGTCTCTCTCAAGAGTGATTTCTTTGCTAAATAGAAAAGTGGTTTCTTACACGGAGTTAGCAGGCTTGTTAAATCCCTCATGCACAAGAGGTTGCAGGATGCTTCAGTGTACTCAAGGAAATCCCTGAGTACTGAGCCCTGAGTGTACCTACCCTAGCTTCATCAGTTCCAAAATGACCCATGCCTTTTCTCCCCTGGGATCTGCCAAGTCAGTAATTTCATTGTTAAAACAAGACCAAAGTAGCCACTTTGCCGTCGCACAGGTCTGAAATACTGAACTCTCACAACAGGGTAGTGCCCTATTCAGGAAGCAGTGGCAATGGCTGTTCACAAAAGCATGGGATGTGAACTACTTGTCCAATAGTCATGAGGGCGCAGACTCCAAGTGAAAATCTAAAATGGCCAGTAAGATGGAGAAATGAAGATAAACTATCCATCAGTCAAACATTTGCTGTAATCTTCACTGCAAAGCTCAATACTGGCAAGAGGCAGCTTCAGCAGTAAGTCAGGAATGAGTATGGCTCCAGAAGTTCAGTGCTCTCTCCCTGCCCTCCTTCCCTTTCCCGCCCAACATGCATACACACACATACTCTTATCCCCTGAGGAAACGGAGTCTGTCTGCACCTTTTGCTAATGTGAGTCACGGTGCTCTCAATTTTTGCTCCAGAAAGCTAGGTGTTACATTACAGATCCCAGGTGCCAAGAGCCTACATACTGCACCGGAAGGCTAATGATTGCTGAGCTTCATCCTTCTGTACTCCAGCAAAGAGGACAAGCTATTAAATAGAACATGTGACGTGTAATTCCTCTTGGAAAGACAGCTCATAAGTAAGTCCAGGTTTTTTTCATCAGCATAACTCTCAAAGGGATGTTACTAAGCATCTCAAACCAAACCTTACCCTACAATGCAAGAGAAGATTTGGATTGAGCCTTTAAGCACAGCCTATAGCAAGACCCAGTGGTGATTGCATAGGACCTTTACTGACAGTAATGGTGGAAAATATATGACTCTTCTATAGCCCTCTACTAAGGCACATCAGACAGAAATGTATTGAGAGCTGCTTTTTCTGTTTGGTTAGCTCTTGTTTGGTTTTTAGGCTCTATTTAAAACATTTGGAATTAGCTAGAGGTGGAGACAATACCAAGACCTCTAAGACAACATAGAATTATTTTACCCCAACTTACATTAACCTTGACATTTGAGTGAGAGCAATAACTTGTCTTTCAAATCAGTTTGGGAGGAAGTGTAGTGGGGGAGAATCATTCACCTCTTTTAAAGTAGGACTATGTTGTCGGTTTGGATTATCTAGGCATGTGTTACCCAGTCACACTTCACTGCACTGGCAGAGGCATCAAGCACTGCTGACACCTTCCCTTTTTTTCTGAGGACAGCACGTTTCAATTTTCTGAAGAAAATAATTTTTTGATTCCATATAGCAATGAGTTTGATATTGAGCATATAAGTGAGCCTAAACAATTATTTTGGGGGGGCGAAAAAAGATTTAGTGATGTGATCCCTGCAAACCTTAAAAAATTCTAAAAAGGGCAGACTGTGAAAGGATCAAGATTGGTTCCTCTATAGAAACAAACTTTTCAGCAACTTGAAGAGGCAGTAAGGTAGCCCTGAAAGACAGTCTTAAACGGTTGCCATGAAAAAACAGGCCACACTTCAAAAATACTTCAAAATGAGAAGTGGAACAATGCCTCCAGAATAATAAACTACCAGTGGACAATGATATAGAGTAAAAAGCATTCAACTTCAGCTGTTACCTGAAGCTTGTTTGTTACTTAAAAAATCTCACAACAGGAAATAATATAGAACCATCTCTACCTGTTTTCTATCCCACACATGCCTTGCTTTCTCTAGAACTTGAGGACTCAAGTGTCAAATAGGACACAGCAAAGGGAGCTTCACAGAAGCAGTGAGAAGAGAAAGAAAAACACAAACATAAACATAAAGAGCTTCAGTAATGAAGAATGTCATCTACTAGCATATCCCTTCCCACAAGCACTTGCCATGAATACAAAAAATTGACAGCAAAGCCTGGCCTGTGGGAAGAGTAAGGGGTTCACGTCATAAGGACATCATAGGGGATGTTCCTGTGGATAAACCCAACATTTGGATTCTGTCTGTAAGCAGATAATCAGAGCTCTGTAGGGCTTGAAGGATGTTTTATGTTGCCAGGCTAATAATCTTGCAGCTATTTCCCTAAGAATACATGGCAGTTATACTGCCAGCTGTGTTTTGACAGAATTTGGGGTTTGGGGGCTTTCTCTGTATTTTCCTATGAGAGGCCATGAAATGGCCAAAAATTAAGTCCTTCCCTTTAAACAGGTAATTATACTTCATTAAAGTCTTAATCAGACAATTTTAGTTTTTATATGAGGGACTCTTTTTACTTTAGATCTCAGATATGGCATAATGATTTCAATCAGCTGCACAGCTTTGAGCCCAAGAGGCAGGATTAGATTTTTGGTTTCTCCTTTGGAAGAAAGAGATTTGAAATTAAGAAATCAGTCTCTATGTGAAACACCTACAGCAAAAACATGAAGCTAGTTCTTATTGGTATGGTTCTCAGAGCAGACAGATGTATGCAAAGTCCCATCACTTCTGGGTTCAGCTTCCCTCAGTGAAAGAAGAAAACATCTTTTTGGAAGCTGTTAAATGCAAAATGAGTTGTGCTCAAGGTAAAAGATTGTTACATTGAAAACCTCATTTAATTTAGAGTATTATTGTACAGACCACAGGCTGCCTTGCATAAGACATACAATGGTTGCCAGACTGAGTTATTAGATAGCTTAGGGACCTCTTCAGGTGTCTGGGGACATCTTTTCAGGTAAAACTGTAATTTGCTCCTTGTTTCAGAGGGTGTTCTCTATTAACCTATCCCATCAGAGTTTTCAGAGGTTTTTGGCCATAAGACATTTTCTGACAAAATTGAATTTCTGCATGGTCCAGATTATAGACCTTCACTCTTTCACAGAAGTGTAAAAGAAAGAGCATTCTTTGGTTGAAAAAGATCATACTTTTCATTAGAGCTCTACAACTGTCTTGCAAAACCATCCTTGATCATTAGACCACTAAACTCAATATAATAAGGTTAATGTAAAATACCAACACATATTTCACCCTGGAAAATAAAACAGGATTCCAGTTTCTAAATATGAGGTGGGGTGAGGGTGGGGTGTCCCACATTTCATGTAAAATCTGTTTTCTAAAGGTACTTCAGCTCAATTATCTATTCATCTGCACTCAGGGAGGAGGCCTTGTGAAATTTTTGGCATAAACATTATCCTCTCTTTATCACATGAGATGAGACTACACTATTTGTAAACCAATTTCAAAGGGAAGACAATCTTCGCAGAAGAGAAGCTGATTTATTGATAGCCTTAGGTAGTTTGTTATCAAACCTGTTTTGAGGTTTAACTATCACTTTCATTTATAGCACTGACTTCAAAAGAAATATTTACTGCATGAAAATATTGATTAATTTCCCCCCATACCCTCCTCAAATGCACCGAGAACCACTATAATTTCTGCCAGACAGCAAAATACATACTAAACTGGTAATTCAAAATTACAGAATTGCTCAGCTGTGAATGAAGTTGAAAGGCCAAAATGGCAAGTGCACAAATGAAGGTGACTATCATCTCAAACGTTACTTCCATGGACAGGTTTTGTCAGGCCTCGGAAATTCTTCGTATGCCTGCCTCTCTGGGGAAGACTTGTTGAAGCATAGAAGCAACAACTCCTTGCTGAGCAGTCCAGCTCAGGGTTGTTTTAGGCCATGCCTGGTCAGTACTATGCACTGTGAGCCTCTGCATAAGTTACCATCTGCACTTTTCACAAGTGGCAGCTAGTAGGTCACCAAGTAGGTCACCTTTAACAGCAACAGAATAATGAGCCAACCAGAAAAAAAACTCATAAGAGTTTTATAGCTGACAGAGCATATTGGCACAAGGATTTTTAAAACAGATCAAGGCAGCTGCCAAGCAACCAAATGAGCAGTGTTTCCAGTAGAACAGCAAGACAACACTCAAGTTTTTAGACTTTTAAATATTTCTTGGATCTTAAACATGAGTAAAGAAGAGAACTTGAAAAATTTCCTAAGAGTTTTTGAGACCTCAGAGAATCTACCAACCTGCCAAGGTAACTGAAGATCACAAAATAAGATACCAATGCAAGACAGCTAACCCATAACCAAATAATTTTCACCTTTCAGTGTGACACACCTGCAAAATAAACAGTATCAAATGTACACACAAATGTAACTGAGGAAAAGAAGATAAAGTATATAGGCAAGTCCCTTTTACTTTATGACCTTTGTGTCTCAGCCCCAATGTAGAAAAGCTAATGCTTAAGAGGGGCTACAAGACTTTCATTCCAGGATGGGCACTTACTGACCTGCAACATCAACACAGCTTGTTCAGAGCTGAGTAACACAGTAAATATTGCTCCTTATCAACACACACAACACAGAGGTGATCGGAAAACACAATACCCATCTTGTAGGAGGGAGGGGTGGAGATAGCCACACTCAAACAAAAAAATCTTTACAAAGACCATATAGATATCAGGAATACTTGACTTTTAAATTCTCCCTCCTCTTGTTCCAGTAAACCTATCTCAATGCAGGATCATATGAGGACCAAATCTAGGTCTTTCCAGCTAAAACAGGAATTCCTGCTGGACTGCCTTTAAGTTATGTTGTACCTTAGTATTAACACCCCAATACATATGTACCACCTCCGTCTCCCACCTTCCTCCTTTCAGCGCCCACTGTGATTAAACAGAATTGTAAGTAAGTCCTCCACAGAAAACCAAGACCATCATTTGTTTGGCAGCCCTATGTCTACAGAGCAGGCTTGGTGTTGAGTGCAGTAATAGCCTTGAAGCCATATGACCATCAGCTTTCTGGGAGGGAGATACAGAAGCAAGAAAGAAATATAACCTAGCTGCAGGCAAAAAAAAAAAAAAAAAAAGAAACCCTCACTTCATACTCTCTGAGTGACAAGATATAGCTTAGCCAACTTAATCCTTTTGTTTTCCCCAAAAAAGACCTGTCTCATATTTACTTAGCGTCTGAGCCCTGTTTTCTCAATGCACACATTTCCTCAGGAATGGTAACAGATACAGTTTTATTCCCTCTTTACATTAAGCCTCCCTTAAGTTTTCTTGTCAGGCCTGTCACTGGATATGACTGCTACCCTCTTGCACCTCAGCTTCATTTCCCTGGAAGAATCAGATAATGGCAATAACTTAATTCCAGGGATGTTGCAAGGGAAAGAGTTTGATGTGCAGAAGACAAGAACTACACTTTACTGTAAATGTAATCAGGATGAGCATGCATGTGGGACATGCAGACAACAATGAGGCTATCAGTCCAAAGAGTTTAGCACAAGAGATCTGTTCTAATAGCTGTCCTCGACTGAGGCAGCACTTGGCAAAGAGCCCGCAGCCTGGCAGAGCCAGCCAACAGGGTTTGTCAAGATTTGCCTTTCTGATAAGTGTTTATTATTGGCACCTGAACTTCAAGCTGACTTGAAAATAAGTAAGGGTTAAAAGGTTTCTTTAAAATAATAAGGTTTAAAAGCAAGTAGCAAAAAGTGAAGCCTTGTACAAGCAACGGTAACAATAGCAAAACCTTTAATGACCTGATGTTGAAGTTGATGACTTCCAAGAGCCTGAAGTCACTTTACTAATCTCATGTATATGAAATGAGATTGCCTTAAAATGAGCCATGTTTCAAGCACACCCATTACAGGTCATGGCCTGGAACTGGAGCTTTAATTCCCTGTGCCACTAGTTTTACATCACCTGGCTGAAACTTCAGTGGCTGGTCTGTTACAGGTCCTCCACCTCTTCTATGTACTGAAAAGTGACGGGTGGAAGTACAGCTTCATAGGCAAGCACTAGCTTGCCATTTCCTAACTTCTGAAGGCTTTACTTAGCAACCTAAACACTAAAAAACCAAACCCACAGTTTTTAAAAATGCAATTACTTTTATACCTTATGTAAATGGTTACGATTCCACATTTCAGTTTAACTGTTGGCAAAAGGAAGACAAGTTATCTCAAATCTTTCAATGGCACCAGTTTCTTTTATGCTTTCAGTGCCTCTGCCACTGTCACTATGACTGAGAGCCTGGGCTGGATTGAATGAACTGCAGGAATAAGCCCAAGCAGCAATTTCTGTTTTCTTATGTTGAGCAAAATTGACTGTTTAAAACTGGGACTCCCCAGAGTTCTCATCGATAACACTATTATATTGTCACATTCAGAGAGCCCAAGGAGCATACACAAAGTGCTAGAAGGCAGAAATTTTCAGGTTTGAGAGAAGCTATAAAGGGGATAATACATCTCATCAGTGTCACACAAATCCACCTTTTCAGACATAAACTAGTAAAAACAGTTGCTTCATCCCTTCCATTAAAATCCTTTCATTTGTCATCATCTTTTTACAGTCTTTTCTGATTACACAAAATAAGCAAGCCTCCCTCTGGAGCTGGCAGGGCCCCTATTACCATTGCTACAAAGGATTTTTCTTCCCACATTTCTTTCCTTCACTCATCATCCTTTTCTTCAGCAGACCCATAGCTAGCAAAAAGGAGACCTCAGAAAATAGCAGCATCAGTGGGCTCTCTCTAGGCCATTCCCATAAATATATTTCTAGACAGAGATTTCCCATATGACAGCTGTGTTGGAAGTGTAATTCCAAAACGGTGTCAATTGCGTTATCCTGTAAACACGATTCTGGGGTGATTTGTTGAAAGGCATTTCAGCATTCTGGCACCCACACACTGCAACCGCAGAGGAGTTTCAGTTCAGATAAAGTACCTACATGTTGTGGAAACAGCAACGAGAATTTCCATGGATTTAACAAAAAGCCCCAACTCAGGGAGAAAGTAAGGAAATTAGCACCAGGAACATTTTGCAAACAATTAACACATTAAGTCCTTTGGCTCTATTTTCTCTTGTTATTCTTAGCAACTGGTATTTCCAGGAGTGTTGATATATTTAGCATCATAGGAAGAGTGAACAACAGGTTTCTCTAGCGGGTAGTAACTGCAAGAAAATTATGCATGTATTGGACAAAACAGCTAGAAAACCTGCCTCGCTGAAAGTCATGCAATTTCTACCATGTTGTCTTCATTAAAATCTTTTGCAAAAGTCTCCTTTTTCAGGGATGTCCACCAATACATGCAATCCACACTAGTCACAATAATGCTGTCATGCTCTTACTAAATAATCATTCCCTTAAAAAGAAAGCTGTGCCCTGAGTTCTTCAGTACATTGCTTGTCTGATTTTGTTTTCTTTAGCTTGTGGACCTTTATGTTCTCAGTATTTAACATTCGCATGGGAACAGAAAAATTATCTGCAGGACTTGAGTCCTCCATTTTTATGCATAAGAGAACTCACTTATCATCTATCATGGTAAAAAAAGATGGTTTCTTTTTTTTTAATCTGAAAGCAATGTTAGTACAAGAGTTAAACTGGTGCTAATTAATTTAAATATAATGATCTCTAAAAATCTGCTCAGCTAAAACAAAGTAAATATTACTCACTAGAAGGGAAAAAGATCTTGAAATACATCTTCAGTCAGGCTGCTGTTCTTTCTATATTGCTTTTAATGCTGAAATATAGTAACTTCTAACAGCACATGCTGTCTCAGCATGACAGACAGTTCAGAATTACTTTGCTGATATGCCAGTCTCAAAAAGAGAGAAGCCAGTGCTTCTCTCCAGCTGGATTTAACAATGTATTAGGCATGCAAGCCTCTGAAGAGGAAAGGTAGGTGCATTAATATCGACAGAACTACTTCTTCCCATTCCAGGATATGGTAATGGTTTACAGAAGAGGACATGCCTGCCATACCCTTGCATCCACATGTATAAAGGGAAGTAAATTAAAACCCATACTCCCAAAAGTCAACCACAGCCATAATGAAGGGTTGTAAAAGCTACCTGTAAACAAGCAAATAAAAAAAGCCAGAGTCATCATGCTATATTGCAGCTCCTCTTATTTGGCTGGCCAGATGCACATACATCAACTTCTTATGATGCACAGTCTAACCCAGCTATGGAAAACAACCCGTTTCACATGAAGGGTGGCTACAAAAACAGTTTTAGAAACAGCAGAAATGTGTGCTGGGGGAGCTAATACACAGATCATACGACAATTTTCTTTTTAAGAGACCATATGCTTTTGTACAGTATATGCACATGTTTGCAGAGCAATATAAATTGAAGATGTTTGGGGGCCCAGGTGAGCATTAAAAGACCTCATCTCTACCTTTGCCTTTTTCATTGGAGATCTTCTGCAATGGCAGGCCCTGGTCCTCTGTTCTGGACAGAGAGTGGCACAGAAAGGCACCTGTTTGGATGCAGAAACAAACAGGTTGTCTTATGAAAAATAACCCAAAAGAGCAGCAAGGGATGATGGACTGGACTCAGGCACAGTAGCTTTTACTACAATGACTCAGAAACAAAATGGGGTGGTAGGATGTGAAAAGCATTAAGAAGGTTTACAGAATTCAGGAGAAGGATGAGTAGGAACATCCATCAAACCTTCAGCTTCCCATAGCCAGAGCTGGGCAGAGCTGGATGCTTGTCCTCTCCACTGAAAAGGTTTGGGATTGCAAGATTTTTGCCATTCCAGGAAAGGAATTCCCTGTGTGTACTCAGATTGCCTGGTAATGGGAAAGTTGCAGTCAGATCACTTCTCTGCCTCATTCAAGAAACAGCTGGTATTAAGACCTGGTTGAACAGTGCAGACAGGTTTCAGATGATTTCTCTGTTCAAGCACAGACTTTACAGTCTTCCTGTAAATCTACATCTGAAGGAATAGCCTGTATCAAAGAGGTAGAGTGATGGTTTCAATCGTACTTGTTGCTACTGCCCACATACACTCAGCAGGCCAGTAAAGAGGACAGTTTACAGCCTTTCTGACCTGATTTGTTCAAAATAATCAAACTGATCTGAAATAAGCTTATCCAGGCTAAAACTGCCTGTGGAGATGTGCTGAAGAACATCAAAGCAGAGAACAGCAGAACGACCTGAAGAAAGTAGCAGACGAAATTCTAGTGAGTGCAAAATAATATATGTGGGTGAAAAAATAACCTTAAGTAGATACACATAATGATAGACTATGTTAGCAAAAAGCATATAGAGGAGCTAGTACACAAAAAACACCAGACCTCAACGATTATCAAACAAAACAAATAGATGAAATTTTATGAAAGCAATGTATGTCAAAACAGATAATATAATTACACTTTTGTACAGAGCAATGACACAGATGTATTTTCTGGACTGCAGGAAGTTCATACCAATCCACCTCACGGCATATGTAGGGCCTAAAAAGGGACAGACAGAGGAGTCCAGGATGATGGCAGGTTTTGGAAGAGTTTCTATAAAAGGAGAGACTAAATGAATTCATTTTTTCATTTGACCTTTCTAGTTCATCATTCTGATTAAATCAAGTTAGTCTTAGGTTTCTTCAAGAGGACTACTTGGCAAAGCTCAAGAAGAGAGGTAAATGAAAATGAAATACTATAAAAACAAACCATGAAGAGAATATGGTAGAAGACTACAAAATGATAAATGCCATGAAAAAGGTTTGTAGAGAATGATTTTTCATGTCTTCTCATAATACAAAAATAAGGAGGCACCCAAAGAAATGATCAGGCTTAAACAAAAGGAAATGCTTTTTCCACATAACTTCGTAATTGAAGTGTGGAATTCATTACCACAGGAAGTTGTGGAGGTCACAGCATAAAAGAAATTGAAAAAAACAAAACAAAACAAAACAAAAAAAACAGATTTGTGGAGGTTAAACCCACTGGTAGCTATTAGACACAATGGTCCGGATGCAAACTTTAGCACGGGAAATTCTTAAACCATCAATTACTGAATGTGAGGATAATCACTTGCTACATCCCCTGTTCCTCATCCTCGTCTTTCAGCACTTATTGCAGGCCACTGCTTGTGAGAGGACACTGGGCTGTCTGGACCTTCAATTGATTCATACAGAAGTTCTTCTTGTCTTAAGTTACATTGCATTTACCACAGTCTAAGAAAACACTTGTGAGTTGCCACCATCAAGTATGCTACCAAATCATATTTTGCAATTTGTATAGCTACCCAAAGCAAGAGAGGCAAATTTCTGAGGATGGAATAAGAAATCTTATAGTAACTACAAATTACATGCTTGCAAGGGAGATGCTATGCAAAGGAAACCCTGAATTTTGCATGATAGAAACCGCCTTTTGCATTAAGCAGCACCTGAGTGGAGCCCTATGCCTGGGTTGAACCTCAGAAATTATAGAACAGCCGTAGTATACCTGCCCAGCTTCACCCAAAAGCTCTCCAAGGAGGAGCACTGGAGGTATTATATATAAATGACCCCTGGTTTTTAATTATTTGAGTCCAAACTATATCTAGTCTTCATCAACAAAAACATCAATCTACGTAACGAAAACATCACCAAGCAAATGTATCCAAGAGCTCCAACTGGGGTAGGTACCAGCAAATGCAGCACTGTCCTTGCACTACCACTGACAGCATGAAAAGCTGAGCATTCTGGTCATGTCTTCATTAAAAAGTTTACAGCAACACTTTTGTCACATGCTATGTTAAAAATGCAGCCTGCACATATGCCTCAAGAAGATTGTGATCTAACTCCCTAAAATGAGAGGGATTTTTTGGAATATTGATGGTTGCAGCAAAAAAAAATCATGTCTTGTGATTCATGAGGGCTAATCCCTGAAATGTAATGTTGCTCAACAAAACAAACCACAGATATTCCCAAACTACCAAGAGTGATGGCACATGCTCTAGTCTGCTGAGAGTTCGTAAAATGCAAATCATTAATAGCAAGCACCAAACTTCACACTAAAACAAAAACTCAAATTTTGTTTACAGATCCAGTTCCCTTATATTTCACTTAAGATGGGTGTAATGCCACATGGAACAGACTGCTTCTAGGGTGGTACAGCAACATACTGCAACATGCAGTGCTGTCAAAAGGGACAAAGAAAAGTCCAGGACACAAAAGCTCAGGGAGTGAGTCCCATTGAGCATCTGTCTGCTAATGAGTGAAAGAGTCTTCCGTGTTCCTTGGGACTGAATAGCAGACACTGATGGCGGCATAGGGCTGTCAGGAGCACAGGTCCTTAGAAACAAAGTGCAGGACTGGCCCGTACCTAACTAGCTACACATTCAGGGGCACCAGCACCCGGGTACCATATCTATATGGGCGAAAAAACTTCATCAATCACTCATACAGCTGTTTATGTGAAACAGCATAGTAAACTACATCAGACTTTAACAACTGTACTCAAAATCTGCATGCCAATTTTCACATGTTCCTAGACACCCATAAATTTCTTATTTTAAAGTAATGTTCCTCATTACTATTGCCCTCTATAAAATTGTGATTTAAAGCTGTTCTTTTGTATGGAGAAGCATGACGATGTCTGGTCAGCTTACAAAGAAATTAACTATCATTTCCTTTAAACTAAAAATCTTACAGTTATGTATTGGTCACTATGTTCATCTACTATTAAAAGTGTACTTAAAAAGAAAAATAAAAAAGCACACACCCAAGTAATCGTAAGAAGGTTAATTGCTGAGACTGACTTGTGATAAGAACCAACACAGTCAGCAATTTGAAAGCACAGCTTAGAAGAGCCGGCACCAACAGAGAGGCTTTCTGTAGTCCTCTGATATTTACATTAGAAGATGTTTGTGCAAAGCCCAGCAGATTTTCTGACTGAAGGCAGCCAGCCTCATGTGGAGGGTGGGTGAGGAAGAAGGGGGGGTGGGAGGGCTGCGGGCAGTGGGAGCTGCAGGGTGGGAGTTCCTCTCCCCCCAGCTCAAAGTGCAGGAGGAACAATGCTGAGAAAGGCGGGCGGCTACGCCCAGGTCAGTGGAGATGGACAGTCCCCCACCGGCACTATGCCCTGCCACGTCCTGGCTTTTCAATAACATTTACACGTTCACAGTTGTGAACTATGGCGCTTTATTTTCTTGTCTGACTTTGTAACTTCAAGGGGAAACACATTAGAAGATAAAATTTGCTTAAGCTTTACAATGATAAACTACAAAGAGAACAGTCCTTATGCATTACTACTAGGCATGCCTTGGCTGACATCCCTGTAACCCTGACAGCTTTTCTTTTCCAAGGAGATCTGCAGTTATTGTAGCACATTCCAGGTGTCCAAGCCAGACGTGGCGTCACCCCACAGCAGGCATTAGGGACCCCAGGTCCTACCCAGCCCAAACACCCCTTTGCCACAGCTCCCTCCTCCACCCCTGGGCAGAGCTCCCTGCCTGACTCCACTCCTCTTTGCTTTTCTCTGTTAGCACCAATATGGGGTGGTTTCAAATGCATGGGGCAAATCTGGGCTGGTGTCAGCAGGCTGTCGTTTTTTCCCAGCCCTTTGGGGTTTCTTATAGGGCAGCGCAATAAGGTGGTCTACAAATGAATTGATCGTTCCCTCTCCTGACATTGCTTACGTGTAGCAACAACACTGCATCACCGCATGGCAGGTGAGGTTGGGGAAATGGCTACACAGCAAACCTGGTATCCTTTGCAATGGTACCCACAGGTCACTGTGGTTAGGAAGCTCCCCCTGTCTGCTCCCCAGGACACGAGCCCCATGCCCAGGCCCTATGGCTGCAGAACTTTCCATGGTAGTTTTGTGCTTCTGGATGAATTAAACCTCTATCACATAACATTATGCTTGTCTGCAGCCTAAGCTGTCAGCCACATAGTGGTACCGTGCCTCTGTGGGCCTCAGGCGTCTCCTCTGGACAAGCCATTACCTCTCATTTCATTCGCATCTTTGCATCACATTGCAAACACAAAATCTGCTCTGCTCTTTGTTGCTATTTACGCACCGCTTGCTGTGTACACCCTGCCCAGAGCAGCCCTGTCCCTCTCGCCGCCAGCCCTGGTGTGTCAGTGACCTCTAGAGGCTCACGTCTCGCTCCGTGCTGTGCCTCAGCCCACAGCCCACAGCCAGGACACGCTGCCACCACTGCCGCAGCAAGTCCTGTCCACCCTTCTGAAGGGAAAAAGCTATTTGGGCAGAGAGAGGCCAAGCTGCAGAAACACCACCTGTGTATTGCACTTGCAAAGTCTGCACTTGGTTTTGGGAGTGAGAAATACAGCACAGGGTCTGTCAAACACAGTAAGGAAAAGATCAGTGGGCGAAACCCAGGACATGGGAGGACCTGCTGAGGACATTACCAGGCACAGCTGTCTGCAGAGATGGGCAATGCACTGCTCACACAAGTTTTAGCTCCTTGACAGCAGAGGAAAGGGCATGGTCACCACGAGAAAGCTGTGAAGATCTCCTTCAGGGAACAACTGAGAAAGGGGGTGTCCTCTATTAAGCAGGGAAGCAGGAAAGGCCCTAGGCTACTGACAGAACCACAGTCCACAAGTAGCTTCAGATGAGCTACCTCAACACAAGTCTCTAGCTACACCTAACATACATCAAAAATTTTAAAATGGCTCACTACCAAGGCGGGCAAAAGCTACACTGATTCCCTCTCTTACACACTGACACTGGCCAGGAAGTTTTGTGCTTCTCTTCTTAAATGGAAATGCATAATTTCTCACTCTATATATTTATTTTTTTCAGACAAAAAAATCAAGAACAAAGAAATCCTGCATACATCACATGCTAATTTGTCACATTATTGTTCCCATTCCTTGGCATGACAAGTAGCTATAATGTAAGGCATATCCCCACCTTGAGGAATGGGGCTCTGAGCTTCAGGCTTCTGCTTCAGAAGGGTCATAAGCTGCTGATGCAATCGCCAGTCTGGAGTTGCCTGTAGTTTATGCTTAAATTCTGTGTCATCCATGACAGAACACTGCTTTTCCCATGTTTTCATAGAAATATAAGGGGTTTCAGAACATATGACAGCTTGGGATGCTAGTTGTTGGGGGAATAGCCATTGCAAGCAGATGGAACAACCAGGCATGAAGCAGCCCATAGTCAGACACAACAGACTGACCCACATGTGCGGCACCACTGGCTGGGCCATGTAACACAGAGCTGTTCAGCATAAGCCTGATGCATGTGCCTCAGTTTAACCATGATTCATTTCCCAATATAGAAACCCCCCAAGAACTTTTGGGATGCAGGACCTTCAAAACCCTGAGTATGCAGAATAGAGGGTCTGGGTATATATATATGGAATATGCACAGAGTTCTTACAGCTCATGAGATGGTCCCTCTTTGTGCTACAGCTGCCTCAAATAACATTGACAGGTGGAGAAGAGGAAAGGGTTGATTAGGGTTAGAGAAGGGCATTTACATACACACACAGGCATCCCACAAACCCTCAAATTCTTGGAGTGTCCTGGCTGCAATTGGAGCACCCAGCTACCAGTACCTATTGCGTGATAACCCAATAGCAATAGCTTTTAAATACTGCTTTCCTTCCTGTGTCTGAAAGTGCTTGATAACCTGGACAAAAAAGAGCAGAGAGCACTTTAACTCATTCACAAATACTCCTCACAATGGACATACTCCAGACAAAAAATACTGTGTGTTTTAGTGAAAAATGCTGAGCACTGCTAGCTGGCCCAACCCCAAGCACCCCGCGCTGCGGTCCACCCTGCCACACCAGCACCTGCTGACATTGCCTCCCATTGACTCCGGCATGCAGGCAAACTCACACAGTCATCTTCAGGCCTGCCTCTGACATCCTACTCCTTGCTTTACTGCTGACCTGCCCAAATCCATCCGTCAGACAGTAGCTGTGCTGTCCCTTTCTATGAACCTTGCCTCAAAACTAAGCCAGAGGAGTGGAATTCCAGGATACTTTTTTGCAAACATTTCTCACAGTCAGGATGGACACAGCCAGTCTGACCAATTCTGCACCAAAACAATAGCAGCTAAAGCCAATGGGTTATTCTTAAGCACATTGTTAAGCAAGTGCCACAGAAGTAATGGTCCATCAGCTCTCTGGCTCTTACCCTGTGTAAAAGCTTGCTGTAAATTGCCTTTGTTCATGCTGCTCACGAGTGGCCATCCTTACTTCCACCTTGCAAATCTATTTCTAATACAGCCAGAGAGCAGAAGTATTTCTTATCAAGCCATCAAGCACAAAGTAACAATAACATAAGCTAATAAAATAGTCCATCAGGAACATGTTGACAGAGTAAGAAGGTCTGTTCTATAAACTTATTTAAAGAAAAGTAACAATTATGACACCTCTAGCAGACTAAGAAATTGCCATACATGTTACTGGTGCAGTTATGTGCATCTTAAACAAAACTTCCTATCTTTTACGGGTTTATGCATTAAAAGCTGTGAGAACTGGCTATTGCAAAAGGAAGCATTTTCTCTGCTTTCTATACCTAGCTTTTCATAGGTTTTGGTATTTTAGCCCAGCTCCCAGAGGCGAAGGAAAACTGAATACTCATTTCATCCACATAATGGTATCTTACAACTGTGAGTAAAACTTGTAGAATCCAATTTCTGATGTCATGTCTGTGAAAATGAAAGTTTTAGTCATGGAAAGCTGTGAGGAGGAATTTTTTTTCAGATTGCCTCATGCTTCCTGGTCAGTGTCAGAAAATACACCCTCTCTCAGGTACAGGCAGGTGTCTTCACAAAAAGGATTTCCCTGTGGTCGGAAAGGAAGGACCTGAATAAAACAGAAGATGTTAAAAAATATATACATAGCCCATTCTCTCCAAGCATCAGTTTAGTACTCTTCTCTACAGGTAGGCAAGACATACTAGAGCAAGGGGAAAAAAAAAAAAAAAAGGGAAAAATAAAAAGAAAACCAGAAACAGACCACCACCATCGCAATATATTTACAACACTGTGTGCAGTAACAGGTCTGGCTGCAATACATGTAGGAAAGCCTGCTGGAGCAATCATGTCATGCGGAGGGATAGATGTCAAGTTTTCTTAGCCAGGGATTAGAAAAATATGTTTGTTTCCAAATAAGCTTATCCCGCACACTGCCAGGAAATAGTTTCACGAAAGCTGCCATTCTTTTGCCTGTTTCTTTTGCCATGAAGTAAAGAAAACTGCAGTGCTGCTGGAAAGAGTGACAAAGGCCACTGATTTCTGTGTTATCTGCTGGAACTTGCTCCCAGTCCTTACCCAGCTCTACCTGACTGACTGTGAGCTTCAATAAGTTAGCACTAAGGATAGCCCTAATCACTGCCCAAACATTTCCCTCTTCAAGTAAACCAACACTGACCTATAACAGTTGGTATGATCTTATTTCAGCCTTCCAGAAATGCCCTGTGTTTTTATTTGTCCTCATTCAGTTGCATGATGAAGCAGAAAATCTGTATGATCGCCTGTGGAAGTGGCATGCTGAAGACACTATGAAAAATAGCTTTGCCATGTTTGTAAACCTCAGAAAAACTCCTTGGATCATCCTCTGCTTTACCAAAAGCTGGGAAGATGTATTTTGACTAATAAGTCAATTTATATGGCTTTGTATTGACAGCAGAGTCCAGAGGGGGAGAAAGAGAGAAGGAGGGATGGAAGGATGTATCTGGAGAAGACAGTACACTGACCAACGTACAACGCACACTAAAAACAATGCAAAAGCAAGGGTGACTTAAAAAAGAAAATGGCATCAAAGCCAAAATGTAACTTCTCAGTGGAAGAGACCAAAGCAATTAGTGTTTCTTCTTGCTTAGAGAGGGCCTCTGTCACCTGCCTGTGAGAGCACAAACAAAGCAGATTAAAACCCAGACAGTATGGAGCGGTGACTGTGGCTTAAAAATATGTTGGCGAGATAAATGACAAGTAGTTATTCATGTTTTGATAGCACAACGGTGTTACTGGGAAGCTGCAGGATGGCTGGTTGTGCTGGGACGGAGGGGGAGCAGGGGAGGTCTCACCACAGCTGCTCATGTCCCACGCAGGGGAGGGTTTCCTTTGCTCAGTTTCCTCTCGCCACAACCCAAACAGAGATGTGGGATTTTCCCCTCCGCATGGCCAAGACTCGCACTGCTGTTAGCAGGACTAAGGCAACCCCCAGGCTGAGGCACTTCCCAGACAGCGCTCATGTGCCTCGCAGATCAGAAACACAGACTTCAAGTCAGGCGTGTGCTTTGCTGAGCTGAAGCCTGAGCTGCTGTCTCAGGGGTGGTTGTACGAGGAATATTTCTTACCTGCAAAGGTTCCAGCTGTGGCTAGAAGTTACCCAAGAAAAGCTGGTCTAACAGAAGTTGGCACAGAATTATAAAGAGACTGATGGTCTTTTTTATCATCACCTCCAGGCTCTCTATCTCAAACCCTCCTGAAATATTTGCCCTTCCAGTTATCTGAAGTTGAATTTAATATTTATACAACATCTGGTATTTTGTTAAGCAAAAGCATGCTCATAACACTTTATAAACAATACTGACCTTTTTCTCATTCTGCCTTGATTTGGTTTTATTATGCCTACTTTACTTTTTGTTAAAAATACCATTTCATATTTTGTCTTTCATTCTGCAGCTGAACGTCACCAGCAACAACTAACAGCAAGTCTCAGTAATTCTGCATTTTCTTCTGGGCCCCACCTCCCCTGGTTGTCTCTAGGCTGTACTCTGATAGCAATAATAATAATTTTATCCCTTGCTTAGTAGCACTAGGTACTGCAGATATAAAAGTAGCCACCATGGAGAAATGTTATTGTCTCAAACTTTTAATGCAAGCCTCTGAGAATTACAAGCGAGAGTACTTAAAAATATCTTGCAGAAAAGCTATCAAAGTTTGATACAGCCTTTACTTTTTGAGTTTGGGGGTTTCTTCAAATAAGTGTTGCTTGCGCTTTTAAATATTTAGGTGTTTTATAAAGGAAAAGATGTATTAAAGATCAAATGTCAAGATTAGCAATAGTGAAGCATACCTTGACTTTTGCAAGGCTTTTGACATGCAATATTCTTGCATCCAAGCTAAAAATAAGGACAGGCTGAGTGAACCACAGGGTAGGTTGGGAAACTGGAGGGATGTTCAGGATTAAAGATCAGGGATCAGCAATTCACAGTTCAGCTGGCAACCAGTTAGGGGTGACATTTCTCAGGGGAGGCTGCTGGGGCTGATGCTATTGAGCATTCTCCCCAGTCACCTGGGCAGTGGGACACAGCGCACCCTCAGCAAGTTTGGGGAGGGCAGCAGCGGGCTGTGCCAGCAGGCTGAGGGAAGGGGTGAGTGCTCCAGCAGCCCCATCCAGAGTATGGTTCTTCCTGTAATCACACGGGCTTTGATAGATCAAACCATGAGCAGTTTTGCAGAGGTAAAATACTGAGGGTTCAAGCAGGGTTGGACAAACCAAGCTCAAGAGTAAGTTTGGATACTGACCCACTGAGAAAAAGGAGAAATGACTGAGGAGCCAAATGAGGAAAAGTTAAAGCCAGGCAGGATTATTCTTTATAGTAACCCTCTCCCCTCTATTTAGCAGTTCTTCAGTCTGTATGTAAATCCCCTTGCAATCACAAAAATGATGGGACAATGAGTTTGTGTTAACCTCATGACAGCCTGGAGGGAGGGGTTCAAACGAGAACACACCTCCAAAGCGCTGTGATATGGGCAGAGAAGGGGATGCTGCTGGCAAACACTTCCTGTTTTGATCCAGGGCGGGAGGGTGCAGCATAGGCTCCTGCTCTTATTATCAGCAAGATTTTCCTTCCTATGTCTCTCTTTCAGCTCAAGAGGTCAAAGCAAGCTAGTCTGCCTGAAAACAAGCAGAAAAGGAGCACAGTCCAAGTTTTCCACTGGCAACAAACCCACCGCTCCCCACCAAGGCTAGCCATGTCCTGCAGTACCCCCCTCGATGTTTGCTCCTGCCCAGCAGCCTTTCCTGAGGCTCCTGTGCTCCCTGTCTCCTGCACCACAGACCAGTGCTCCTCCTGCATTTTCCCATCAGCAGCAGAGCCAGCTCACACATTCCCGTTGAGCTGCCCATTCCTGCCCCTCACATGTGTAGGGCCACCTGACAGATCAGATGGGTGAAATGATGGGGGTTAGAGATAATCACATTAAAACAGCTCTGTAAAGAAGCTCCATCACCTCCACCCCAGGAAAATCACCCCTGCTACTCCCAGCCCTGATGCCACAACACCAGGTCCAAGTTTCTGCCCTGGAACCACTCACCAAAGCTGAGCCTTTGGACAGAGTTTTTGGAACAGGATAAGATTTCCACGCTATGCATTTCATCCAAGTTTGCCATTTCAGAAAGTCCCACTGTCTTGAAACTATTTGAACCATACCGAAACCTTCAAAAGTGTCTCCTCCTCTGCTTTCCTAATTTTGTTTAGGCCTACCATTTCCGAAAATAAACTTTCTGTTAAGACCCACCCATCAATGCAGCAATCACCATTTTGTGGAACCTCCACAGTGGTAACACTCTTTTTGTTCACCAAAGCCACCAGGAGCCAGCTTTTTCCCCATTCTCCTAGAGGGACAACCAAAGAGGGTCAGGTTTTGCCTCTCATCTTTCCCGTCCAGAGGCACCTTTGTTTTTACTCTGTGATCCTTGGAGGCTCCCTGGTACATACAACAAGTCAAGATTCAATAGCACCATTTTTTTCTTCCTCAGTGTAATAGGCTGCTCTTCTGTGATGGAAGCTGATTTTTCTACCCTGCTTCTGCTGTATTCATGTGTGTTCCACACAGCTCTGTCAGGCAGCATCTCTGGACACTTGTGTACTTCAAAACCTTGTTTGGAAATCCTAATTCCATCAATATGCTTTATGCACCCACTCATTTCTATTTAATTGTACTTTGAACTAATAAAAATCAAGGGTATATAAGTCTAGTTTTATCAGACCCATAAAGCTCTGAAAAATGATCTTTGACTAGCATGGAAATAGTTTCTTCTACAAAAGTACACAGAATAACATCCCACAGCCTGTTCTGCATTTACACTGGGGTACTGATTTCTTTCAAAGAGTTGAAGAAGCAGAATTACCTCTAACAGCACACAGATTTTTCAGCTGAATAATTTTTTTGTCAAAAATGCAGATTGGGGTACAACTCTAACTGTTTGCAGACAGGCACATGATTTATTGATTAGTTCCAGCTGAAAGAGCCTGGAGAGAAGGAAAGAGAAATATTAAAAAATGTTTTTATTTTCCATTTGTAAAAAAAATAGTCTTAAGGTAACAATATTTATTCCTATTTTCCAGTTCAACAAAATAAGAATAAATGTTTAATTTTAATCACAGGCCAGATTTAAAATCAGAGCTAATCCACAAACTAAGATGCCTCCTAGAAAACTAATTGCAAGGTAGTGCACTAGAGGAATCTACCACAGTCTCAAGAATATCAGTTGCCTGAGATTTAGGCATGCTTATATATTGAGCCATAAACTCTTATCATCAGTCTAAAGCCAACATCTAAACAAATCTTGAGACAAAACTACACTGCTTGTTAACTAGTCATTAGGCAGTTGTTTCAGTTTAACACATTCAGCTCTTATCTGGCCGGTAGACTTCTTAAAAGACAACACCGTGAAATCTGGCCTTCTACAACAGGACCGGATTTTAAATAGCAACCCCTAAAAATACCCATAGTTACTATCAACTTCTATTAGGTTACGTGAATGTTTGCCCAGAAAACGAAATGTTACCTTTTTTTCTTCTTCTCATTCAGACTAAGTATTTCAGGTGGGAAGCACCAATTAGCAGTGGAGAACATTTAAATAATTAACACTGAGTTATTTGCTTGCTCCTGAAGGAGTGCTGACTCAGCTCTGGGGTTTTGGCTATCCCTTATTACGTGCAATTATTTTAGTTAAATAACAAAGGATAAATAACTCAGAACTTCTGGGAGAGCATTTTCCCAATGGAAAACTCCTATTTATGAAAGTCCAGGTGTTTTGAATAGGGCTGGGGATTGCAAAGTACTCTCAGTGGACAGCTGCCAACAAACTCGCCGGGCTCCCCAGCCACCTGCCTGTGTGGCTGCTGAGAGACCTGCCCTCTGGGACTGATATGTCTGCACTATATAACCTGAATCTGGGCAAATGATTTTCCTAAGAAACAGGTTCACACTTTGACAGCTTTGCTTAATAAAGCGATTCTCAGGCCACAACCTACTTGTTATCCTGTGAACCAGTCTGACACTCCTCTCTGTGCCAAAAAGGTGTTCTTTGTTGGCTCTGCAGCGTGGTTTGTACAGCTCACCCCACCAGGACACAGCTTTCAACCAAAGCCACTTCACAGAGCAGCTGCCAGATTTATCCTCAAATGCTGCCTGCCTTTAGCAGCTTAATTATCTTATCAGCTTCAGCATCATATAGTTATCTACAGGCACCTGTGGGAAAGAGACAGTCTTGGGAAAAGGGCATTATCCCTCCTTTCAGGTCTGACCTCAAAACTTTTTCCCAAGCCTGAACATTTGTTATGACACCAATTTCAAACCTTCGCAATAACTCACTGTGTGGTAGAGGAAACAGCAGCCAGAGCTCACACCCTTCCCAGGGCCAGGAGGCTTGCAAGCCCTGGAAACCACCTGGCCATGTCTTCCCTGCCTCCAGTGGTGCCAAAATAGCTCTGGTATCTGCATCAACCAGCTGGCAAAGGGCTTTGAAAAACTCACTGGGGTAGCATTTGTTGTGATGAAAACACCAGGGCCGATCCTGCTTTGCGTGTGCAGGGTGTGAACACTGCCAATGAGGGCCACCCAGAAAGGGCACGCAGGTGCACCGTTTGAGGTCGCGACAAGCAACCATGGCCACAGGTAAATCCTGAACCTAAGCCAGGCACGTGCCAGGGGGAAAAGCCGGAGCTGGAAGTAGCTGCTGCATGCTGCCCCCAGGGCTTGCAACCTCCCTGCCCCTCGTGTGTCTGTCTTGCATGCTTCTGGGATGCAAGCACATGCTGGGAAATGTTATATCTAAGGGTTGAAGTGGGCAGCCTCCACCTTAGCAAGAGAAAAAAAAGACTGCCTGAGCACCTTTGGGGAAGGTGGGAGAAGGAGTGGGAGACTCTGCAGTCTTTGGGCTTTATTTAAAGAGTGAAAGGGATGCTAGGGTTTGTCCTAAGTGCTGCCCTGCTCCATCAGCTTGCTCCTCGCATAAATGAACTGGTTCATCTCCTTAAGGAAACTTCCAGAAACTCAGAACTAATGTGAACTTCATCTGTCATTTCCCGTATATTCCGAGAGCAAAGTAAGAATTTATAAATCAAATTTTCATTAAGACTTTATTGGTGTATTTCTAATTCTCTCACAGAGGAATATGCTGTGGACAATCAAAGCAAAACAGATCCAAGTGGCATATGTAGATTGAAGACAGCAGTACACAAGAACCAGGATGATATTGCTATGTTATTAACATGGAGTTGGTATCATATTCATATGATATGATAGAGATGTCACCACCTTGCATCACTAAATAGAGTGAGAAAGTGGTTTCAATAGCATTTAAGCTAATAATTTGGTCTTTGAAAAATAAGTATGTTGTCAATTTTCCAGCAAATACTCTTTGCAGCAAATACTGCAAGCAAATACTATTTCTCAGAGAACAAAGTAGTAAGAATGGGTCACACCAAAGACACAGCCCAACTTCATGCCCTCAGCTGCTCCTCAGAGGGGAGGTAACCTGGCAAGCTCCTGTATTTCAGCAAGTGGAGAGCACAAAAGGAATTTTTATTCCTTTGTTACTTCTGCTGAAGCACAAAATAAACACTAAGGATGAATGAATGCTCTAACCCAGGTCCTAATCCTGTTAATATTCCTGTTTATGTTTTATTTTACATGAAAAGTGCCTAGGAATAGTCTGTAAGTCATGTTTCCTTTGCTGCATCAAAGATAAAGCCTGCCACAATCCTTCACCCCAGGTTTGTGGTACTCGGGATGCTAATGACTTCTCGGAAGCTTTTTCTGTTCACCTTCAAATAGACTTCTAGAAAAAGCCATTCCTTTGGCCCAGCTGTTACTTGATCACAGATGGACCCACGCTTTTGTGCTTGATCTCCAATTCCTCATTAAACGTCTCATAAAATTCCAAGAAGGAAACCGCATTTGAAACTCTGCCCATCAGACCCTCAGATAAAAACAAATTATGTTATTTTCAGTTTCTACATTCTCTGTAATGTTTCCCAAAGCCTATACCGACTCTTAGCAGTAAAGTGTCTCTCAATGTTACACCACACATTTTCCTTGAGAGTCTTTTAACCCCCTCATACCTTCAAGTAAATAAAATTTCCATTTCAGGTTTATGTCTTTGCTTTGATAGATAGCGTCCTTAGTTATTTGCCTTCCTTGCAGTCAATGCAAGCAAGTAGCTCATGCTGGCACACTTGACTGCACACTCCTACTACTGTAGCAGTAATGGACCCTGGAATTCCTGGTTTAACGTTTTAAATGGAGAAAAGAAAATCAGGTGAGGTGGGGTTTTTTTTACAAAACTGACTTTTTCCATGGAACTTTCCTATTTTTCAGAGCTGCATTTTTTTTTTTTTTTTTGGGGGGGGGGGGTTACTTCCAGAGAAAAAAATCCTTGCTTTGTTAATGAATTATATCCAAGTAATGTGTGATCCCACCACAGATGTATCAGCTTTGGAAAAGAATGTGTAAGGATATCATGTTGCTCAGCTATTTTAAGACTTCCAGTATTACAAAGACATCCTACTTATAAAAAAGCATGTGCAGACACAGCCTCATTTTTTCTACAGAGCCCACATCTAAAGACAAAGCTCAACAAAAGATCACAAATATAAAAACAACCTGCGTCATTTCAAATAGATTCTACACTAAAGATCTGATCTTATTTGTACCAGTGTGAGTACACTGAAATCAGATGTCAAATGAGGAGACGCAGAACGGGACCATAGAAATCCTTGTCCCTCACAATATATTATGTTCTTGTGCTTAAATACTATATTCTTCCTGTAGGCAATACACAAACAGAGCTAATTTTACGTGGGAGTGGCTGCTATTATATTCTCTGATATATAACAATCAGACTAATATAGCAGCTCAGCTGACAGGCAGAACAGGTTTCAGTATGCTATTCCAGACCTTTCTGCCACAAAATTAGCTGTTTGTGAAGTGAGGGAAAAACACAAAGAAACTGAGTTCTTGTCGTGCGATTTCAGCTGTCAATCCTGACATAAAATTTGATCTTTGCATTCACGTTTGGAACTTATGCCAAAAGCCTGCACATCTTACAGTCCTTCTGAGAGCATGCAAGAATCCACTTACCAAATGGTTCCTGCGGGATAAGGCTTCAGATTTTACCCAGAAGGATAATCTTTAATGTGGGTGCCCATCCTTGCTGAATACAGGTCACACAGAGCAACACAGAGATGAGCAACGCATCAAGTTCGAGTATAGTCTTAAGCAACCCCTGATTACAGAATATTTCTAAGATTTGGTACAGCTTATTTTGCTACACAGTGTTGCCCAAAGCTCCCAGTCATTTGGGCATAAAACCCTTTATCCATAAAGTGTGGGTTCAAAGCATGTTCCCATGGATGTGTTGGGCCAGGACAAGGGAAGTGATGTGTTCTGAGCCATGCCCGACTGCTGATTTCTCATCACGAAGATGGCCAAGCCTGTGCACCTGTGCTAGGGTTTGCATTGGGCATGTTTACAACACAAACTGTGGCAGATGCAGACCAGCTCTGCCCATGCTCCAAGCCTGAAAAGGGTAATGTAACCATGTTATCATCACACCAAAACCAAGGTAATATACCTTGCCATTGCATTTCATCTCTCAGCAGGTTTAATTAGCTTGTCCTCAAGTGCCATACTGACATGGTCTGTACAGGCTTCCTCTAATAACCAGTGGACATAACCATCCCACACTTCCCAGACCCTGCTTCTGCTGGTCTTCTTATGGCTTCACTTCACACCCACCCTCTGCATTTCCCGGCCAGGCAGGTAACACCAGCTCAGCATTCACCCTACAATACCTTGTGCCCTCTTCACAATCTATTCTAGTTCCCTACACAGCTTACCACACTGCCTGGCAAAGCAGTCAGGGGAAGGCAGTTCCTGGGATAATGTGGACACACAGCAAAGGGAGGGCATTCCTGGTGACTGCCTTCCTCCCATCAGCTCTGAGGCCCTGGACGAGGTCTTTGCCTCCCTGCTGAACCCCCAGCCCATGACTTGCCCCTGGACAGCTGGTGCAAAGGAGAGAGGAACCAGGACACAGCCTCAGCACACAGAGCAACCTCTGAAGCATGGGGCAGCAACAAACGAGCACACAAGGAGGAAGCTTTCCACTGGCAAGAGAGAGGGAAGGGAAAATTCCCCAGGACAGTGTCATCTCTGCTTACTCTTCAACATAAGGCAGCAAACAACAGGCTCAGGTCTCTTCCATTTCAGGACTTATTTCACTTGCCTTCATTGCAATTTGGTTAACAATCAATTGCAGGTTAACTTTTTATGGGGATTGGAGGAATAGGAATTTCAGGTCAGTACCTACGCGAGCTTTATACAGTCAAATATTCATTTGTTGTATTTGAAAGCAAGCCAAGCTAGCACATATGTTCACAGAACCTGCTGTTCACAATGCATTTTAGCCTTACTCAAGGGGAAGCTAAGATGCAACTGTGCTACCCATGTTTTTTCTTCCAGTTTCCAGGTTTATAAAACAGAAGACCAGTAAACCACACTCAAGGATCTAGGCTGCTCATTTACAAAACACTAACCATAAAATATAATTCAATTACCCTGTATTGAACCCAACAACATGCATCTGACTAAAGCATAACTTTTCCAGCTGAAGCCTACCTCCTGTAAAAGTGAACAGTATTGTTTTAAAGGGATGAAATTTTCAATTCTCACCTTCTTCATTTATTCTATTGCTATTTGCTTTTCATGAAAAAAAGCATGTAACATACAGGCAAATAAAAATTACTTCAATATACTTACAAAATTTAAATAAATCACTTCTCAGCCCTTTTTTTTTAAGTAGACTGAGTTATTTTAAGTTGTTCACTGATAGGCTGTCCCTTCAGCCCTCCAATGGCTTTTGGAGCTGTTGTCATCACTATCTTCAAATTTGTTCTGCGTTTTAGGTGGATTCTGGACATGCATACCATATTGCAGCATCAATGCCCCTTCTCCCTTCCCTCCTCATCTTCGTTGCTCTTCTGATGACAACATCAGCCTCCCTTACCCTAGGGCTGTGGTGGGAGGGCATGGCAAGGGATGGACCAGCCCCTACAGTCTTTCCAGACTCACTGCTTTGGATTTCCTATTCAAGAGACAGCCTTCAATGCCTGTCAAGTTTGTAATTCTATTAGCAAACTGTGTGTAAATAGGCCTCCTATACTAAGACATCCTGATTCCTCCCTCCAACTTCTATTTCCTCATCATTGATTAAAAGGCTGCCAATCTTCATAACATAAAATCACTAATAGATTTTCTCACAGCACGAGAATATTTGCATCTAGATCACTGATGAAAACACAAAATAGTGTAAGGCTTGGTACTAGTCTAGGCCATGGAACATGCTAGAAATACTTCCGTTTGGTGAGGCTTCCTTTTTGGTCCAACTTTTAATCCATGTAGTACTTGCTTTGCCAATATCATAGTGTGCTAGTTTTAAATTAGAATATTATGCAGTACTAATACTGTCATTGTATTTTTATACATTTTAATGAAACAGCATCAAATTGGGGTTTTTGGCATGGTTAATTTCTTCCAAAATCATGGTGAGTTCCATTAAATACATTCCCTCTCCTTTAACCTCTTTAACATTGAACCCCCCAATTTCCTCTTTCTTTCCTTGCAAGGGATGACAAGACAATAGACTTATAAGTTACACTGGACATTACACTTGACTTTTCCAAATTATAGTACTCTTTCAGACTTCCACTATATGCTATCTCAACAATTACTAAGAAATGCATGGCTTCTTCGTAATTATAAAGAACATTTTACACTGGTCGAGTAAAGACCAGACAAGCCAGGATTTTCAAGATTCTTGGCCTAATTTATCCAGAACAGCCTATTTAGAACAAAGGAAAAAGAAATCATTTTTTAACACACAGATTCTTCAGACATCCTCACTCACTGCCAATAAATTGTAAGACAGTTTTCTACATCTTTATGACCTGAATACATCATCCTGATTCTTTCCAAACAGAACAAAAATACCAAAACCACAAAACACAAAGAGAAAGGGAAAAATTTTCGTATTTTCTTCACAGATGCTGACTGTTCATCCATTTGTAAATTGAGCGAAATAATAAAGAAAAAAACCACCATCATGTCAACAAGTTATGATTGTCTTTTTATTGAAATACAAAGGAACTCCACTGAGGTTAACCAAACTGTTAAAATAAAAAGTGAATGCAAACAAGTTCACAAAAATTCAACCCTAAGTTTAGATTTGCCATGCATACTCCTTTTATTATTCTCTCTTTACACAAACATCCAATCAAGAAAGGGGTTTTGTTTGCACTAATACTTGTGTAAATAGAACTTTGGACTTAGCACATAGTTCATTGGAAAAATATCTTTCCCACATGGAAGTGGAAATAGTTTCTTTACTAAAGCTACTGAAACCTGCTAACAAGTTGTTATGCAATTAAAATTTATGGTTGGCATCAGCATTGACCCAAACCAAGTCTCTTCAAGAGAACAGAACCTCTTTGAGGGCAATATTTAGATTCATTGTGTGTTCATTGCATTACCAACCACAAAAGCAAGTAAAACTATAACAAAATTTAGGTTTGGTGGATCACATTAAGCAAGGATTTTACTACAGCTATCCAGGTACATCCCCTGCTTCTAGAACCACAGACACACTACATCCAAAATGTATTAAGAGGTGCATGGCACAAACAGGAAAGAATTATAGAAGATTACATTAATTCATGTTGTAAGTGTGTTTATTACATCTATGGAGTAAGACTTACTACCTCTGAGAGCATAATCACTTGCACTATTTCTGCAAAATCTTCAGTAGGAGCCCTGGAACTGATGCATTTCTGTGAGACACAATTCCTATGCAAAACAGCTATTCTAGTATGATGCACAACACCAGACAAATTTTTTGGTGATCCAGTAAGCCAGATAGGGATCTGAACACACCTTACACAGATGCAATTACTTCATGAGACAAGAGCAGATTCATTTTAAAACTTGCCCTACCTGTACTATCTCAGGACACCAAGCTTCATACAGGCCACTCCTCCGCCAATCCCCAAACAAAACAGTTTAATGCGCTTTAACACTCCCCTCCCCTGCATGGAGGGTGCCTGCAACCTCTGCGAACTGTTCCTGTGTAGGCAACAGCCAGCCTCCCAGGGCAGCCCGTGCTCTGCCTGCATGGGTCTGCAGTGTACAAGCCACACCTGAGCAGCCCTTTTTTTTATCCAGGAAACCGCAGGGGCACAGGCTGTCCAAGCTTCTGGCATCCCGAGCACAAATATAGCATCCAAGGATGTCACCAGTAGCTCTACAGAGGCCTTTTACCCAGCTCAGTACTTCAGCACCAACAGCTCCAGCTCCAGCCATAAACACATGGAAGCTCCATATTGGAATCTCTGATCACTATAGAGACCGTCATCTGTAATCACAGCTTCAAACAGTTGCAGCTGCTTGGTGCAAGTTGCTGAATTGGTGCAAAGTCACTCTTGCCAATGTGAATTTGTTCCAAAGCATCTGGAGGGATAACTTTGCCCCCAAAACACCTTGCCAGGTCAGGTATAACTTCTATTCCCATGCCAGCAAACAGCCGGCACAGACTGCATTATGCACACTTGCTAAAGCAACAGCAATGAAGTTGTGTGTTTACTCCTGTTTCAGATCCCACCTGGCTGCCAGGTGCTCAGAAATGCACAGGTCAATATAAACAAATATTGAACTACTGGCACTCCCCAAGCTGCTGTAAACCCACAACCTACTTCCTCACTGCGGGTACACAACTTCTAGAACAGATGTTCCACCTGATTCTTCCTATTCCTCTGCTGACAGCAATGTTGCCATGAGAGTCAAAGGCAGCAAGATTTTTTCCATTTAATGGCAGCCTTTGCACACCATATAATCTAACAGTCATGTGTAACATCTCTATCTAGAGTATCATTTGAAAATACGGAAGAATTGAAATCTACTGCAGTTCTTCCAGTGGCTAGATTAATTCTACATTGATTTTCACTGAAAAACATTGTGAATAGGGGAAAAAAAAAAGGAAAGGTGCTTTAAAAATACCCCACCCTGCAATGGGAAAAAATAGGAAAAGGAAAAAGAAACAAGTTATTTCCCTTTTCCTTACCCCCTACCTCTCACTTTCCATACACACTTTCTCTTCCTTCTCTCTACATTGCCCTCCAGATTAAAATAGTTTAAAAAAAGTTTTCCGTCTCACTTTTTGGTCATTTTTGTTTAGTAGGAGAGAAGAAAAAAATAAAAAAGACAATGACAGCCATTCTCAGAATCTAAGAAAAAATTGCAGATTAGAACTCTTTTATACAAGGCATTCTTCTTCTGAATTTCTAGAAGCATAGAGTAGTCTTTCAAACAAAATAGAAAATAGCTTTTTTTTTTTAAATCTCGCTCAACTAGGCTTATTCCTTCAACAACTCAGAAAAAAAATGCTCTGCAAGTTACAGAAAGAGGCTTTGATCTCAGCCTTATTTAAATAAATGGGACTATGGAGAAAAGTTCTTCTAAGGTAGAATTACCATAGGCAATCAACCATAAAAAACAGTATCTAGGTTATATAGATAAGAAATATTTTACCAGCAACTTGCATTGTACAAGACTTAAGTGCTGAAAAAAATGCCCTTCTATTAATCATAGAATTATAGAATCACAGAATGGTTTGGGTTGGAAGGGACCTTAAAGATCATCTAGTTCCACCCCCCCTGCCATGGGCAGGGACACCTTCCACTAGACCAGGTTGCTCAAAGCCCCATCCAACCTGGCCTTGGACACTTCCAGGGGTGGGGCAGCCACAACTTGTCTGGGAAAACTGTTCCAATGTCCCACCACCCCTCATCATAAAACACTTCTTTCTTATTTCTGATGTAAATCTACCCTCTTTCAGTTTAGAACCACTACCCCTCATGCTATCACTATACTCCCTGTTAAAAAGTCCCTCCCCATCTTTCTTGTAGGGCCCCTTTAGGCACTGGAAGGCTGCCATTAGGTCTCCCTGGAGCTTTCTCTTCTCCAGGCTGAGCAACCTCAACTCTCTCAGCCTGTCCTCATAGGAGAGGTGCTCCAGCCCCCTGATCATCTTTGTGGCCCTCCTCTGGACCTGCTCGAGCAGGTCCATGTCTTTCTTATGCTGGAGGGCCCATAATGATAATGTGAAGTTATTGTTGTTTGGATTAGAGATGTGTGGGATGTCTCATGTCTGGTGACCCTTCCTGCAGACATCCCAGCTGCCATGAAAGCCCACTGCTCTGCCACCCACTACCAAACTGCTCAGGCAGAGTACATAGTGGCCTCAGTCAACTGCACAGGTTTCAGTGCCTTTATAACCAGGGTATACTTTCTCTGCAGACACCTTCACTGCTGTTTCTCTAGCAAATTGCTTTTCCAGCTGTAGTGATACCACATCAATAATATCAATTAGAAACTCTGCCAAATTCTCCCCTTGTCTCTTTTGGCATCCACGTCCTTACAAACCACCTAAGAGAAATCTTTGCTCAGGGACTCACAGTTGGAGAGAATAGCAGGGAGTGCCTGGAGAATTTGGTCACCTATGTTTTTATTTGAAGAGAAGAGAAATAGTAGACATAATCAAGGAAGGAGACAAGACATAGTTGCTAGGATGTATGGAGTTTGTTTTCAAAACTTTTAAAGACTTACTATTTACAGAAGACTAAATGAGAATTAGCCAAAATCCAAAAGCAAGGCATGCTCATTATGCTGTTACAAACCATGCATATATATCCAAATTTATTCATTAATAAAAGAGAAGTGAATTTGATGTTGACATGCACCACATATTCCTAGAATGTGTTGTGGAGAACAAGGTAGAGGAGGTTGCTTCAAACACCAGTAACTCTATGAATGTGAAATGTCCTTATGATATAATGGCAGCCAATTCTTGCTCCTTTAATTCTTACTATCAAAGTTTTGAATAGTTTGATAAAAGGTCAGATACTTAAAAAAAAAAAAAAAAAAAAAAAAAAAAAGAGATTGTTCAAGGAACTCCACAAATGCATCGGCCAAAGTTAAGATTATCTTATGAGTTTTACAATTTTCCATAATACCGGTCACTGTGGTAAATGATACCAGAAAAAAATAGTTCACTAATAATGATGATTTAAATCAATGTGCCTCAGTAGAAAATTACAGTGTGCCATGACACTCAAAGGACAGATTTATCTGCCAAAATTTAAATAGGTTTCACAATTCTTTATCTGGACTGTTAAAAAGTGAGTTTTCCTTTCCCTTGAAAATTAACACTGCATTACTCTTCCAAGAGAACAAAAGACAAGTATTCGCTTTTCTATGCAGAATGCAAAGCTTGCGTTTGGTATTCTCACCTCATCATCTGGTCTAGATGGCATCTGTCTAAGTCACTAGAGCACTTTCTACACCAGATCTAAAGTTTCAGCCCTCCCAGTCATGTTATGTTAGGGTTTAAGGGAGAACCAGGGCAGTACTGCTCTTCTCTTGTATCTACATGGCCTCCAAAGCTACCGTATTTCTGTGTGTCTGCTTTTTATTTACCTACTGATACAAACTCTACAGCCACTACTCTTCAGAGTTAAGTTCTTGCCAAAGTTGCAAGGTTCAGTACAGGCTAAAAATACATGTTCATGGACATAGTACACACAGAGCAGCTTTCATGTTAAACAGTGACCCAGAGAGCTCCTCATGGTGCCCTTCAATGCCTTAAGGACAGTTTCGAAAATTCAGTAATTGCTCTCCACAAACATTTCTGACACACATCTCATTTTTGGTTCTGCTGTGCCAAAACAAGCAAAAAATTCCTTGTGCTTTTAGGAACCAGATTTATACATTTTGACTACCAAGGAATGACTTCAATGAATATTCATCCGGAGAGCCAAAAAGATGGTCCAGCCACAAAGATTTTTTAAAAGGGGAGAGCTAGCTAGGAGACATATAGCATCCGAGGTTTTCACATCAGTAATGGCACATTGATGTTGAAAATGCAACAGCTCCATATTTGTGCAAATACTTATTGTTCTTCATCCAAGATTTAATTTCTCTCTTCTATGTCCCACCACCAGAGCTGGTGAAACCAAAGGGTGCGCAGTGTCAAAGATTATGTAGAGCCCTGTCCGCAAAGGCAGAAGAGGAGAGGAGTTTGAAATGACCCTCAGCTGCCAGTAGCCTCCATTCAAGGGAGGAAAGCTTTGCCTTAACACATCAACACAGAACCATGTGAGTCCGGAAAAGCTCCAGGTAGGGAAGAGAGTGACCACAACACCTTGAGAGGTCTGTGCCACCCAAAGAACAGGGCATATGTTCTGTGACTTTTGGTATCATCATGCCAGCAGCATCCTTCCTGCATTATGGGGAATCTGGTGGCATTGGTCATGACTCCAACTCCTGTGTTGATGGAGCTGTACGTCTCCCAGTTACACATACAGCCTTAGTGATAGCAGCACTAGCAGGCTGTATTTTAATAAAGTCAGATTATACTAATTTTCCTTAATAATGAGTCAGATGGGTAAATCAGGGCACCTTTGCCTGACAAGGAGGAAGCCAAGCCACTTTTGTGTTTAGAAATAATTAAGCTAAAAAGATCATTAGCTAGGTTTGGGGGGGAAAAAAAAAAAAAAAAACAAACCCAAAAAAAACAACCAGCAGGAGCTTGGCACTTAGTACTTCGCTGTATGTGTTTTGGTTTCCTGCAAGCACTATTGAACACTAATGAGCCTGTGTGAAGGAGGAGCTTATGCTCACTTCCATACCACTTGCAGTCAGGAGCTGCACCAAAGAACAAGCTCAAAACAAATAAAACTGCAACAGGCACAGACAGAGCAAGCCAGGATGAAAGCCATGAAATAATTGTCATATTGGCCACATGAAATCAGTAATCAAATTAAGTCATACACAGGTCCACTGGCTCCACTTTAGCTTTTTCTTTTGTTGCTGCTGTTTTCTTTGCCACTGTTACAGAAGCAACAGAGACATTGGCCTCATCAAGCTGCTGGTGGGCTTGGGGAGAAGACAAGAAGCAACAGATCAGTGGGAGGCAAGGATGTATGGACGGATGCCTAAACAGACACAGTTTATACCACCTAGCCAGCTCTTGTTCTGCAGCATCATGAGGATACAAAAAGCAATTCTGATTAAGTAAGTTTAAAAACAGAAAGAAAGGAGATAATGCTGGAAGAATCTGGCAGATTTTCTACTCCAGCAAACACATTCCTGTCCAGGTTGCAGGGTCTAGGACTTGTTGAAGTGACAGGGAGCAGCTGATGTGATGTTACAGGGGCTGCTACAGCAGGAGAGGCATTACAGCAGGAGACGTGCTGCAGAAGCTCCTAGACGGAGGAGCAAATGTAGAAACTGGAAGGGAACATATTCCAGTCTCACCACAATTAAGAGAGAAGAAGTTACACAAAGAATGAAGAGACTATTTCTTTTATCAGGTGGTTTTGCTGAAATGACCTATCAGTCTCCACCTTCCAAACTGGAGGTACAGTTTGTGAGTAAAAGCAAAGTTAACACTCCCGTTCATGTCAAAAGGCAAGGCTGTCTCAACTGGAAGCTGAAGTCAATCACTAGCAAACCTTTGCCACACCTTCTAACCTAGGTTTAGTCTGCCTTTGACCAGTACAGCAGATGGAGATGATATAGCAATGAGTTCCAATAAGGTTAATGCAAAAAAACCCACACCAAACCTCACCTTCTGTTGACAAATCACTCCTGTGAAGCAAACTGAGTGTATACATCCAATCACGTTTTTGATAGAAGTTTTCTGGGTGATCCTGTAGCCAAAGATGGAACAGCTCCTTGCTTTTCCTGCTCAGTCACTGCCCAAAAGTGGCATATTCAAGTCAAATCCATTGCCTCCTTCTTCACTGATGAGCTCTTGGGCCTCGTAGGCAGTCACAGTAGATTACAGAGTAAGCAGAGCTGTCATCAAGTTTTCTGGGGCATTTTTGTGAGGGCTTGTTTTGTTTTACTTTATTTTAATTTTCCCTCATTTCACTTCATTTACAAAAAACCATTTGGTTGAAAACTGCCACTTACAGACTACTTCATTAAAATACTGTATTTAAGGATGGTGAGGGGATGCACATGCATACATGGAGTCCTTTTAGCACATCATCTCTCAGCCCCAAGCCCAGGGGCAGGCAGGAGGGGAAGAGCTGCTGCTCAGCAGCAACAGAGCTCCCCACGAGGCTTCCAGGTGACACAACAGATCTGTCCCAGTGGCAGATGTCCTCAGCTTTGTCATGTCAGAGGGAAACAACCACTTCAAACCACAGCATGACCTTGACAGTCAACAACAAAAACTTCTCCCAAAGCCTTTCCCTAAAATTTCCAACATAAAACACAGGCTTTTATAAGAGAAAAAAATAACTTTCTTGAAAATATAAACATTTCCATTAAAAAATGAAAGCATCAAGTGTAACTCTCAGCAATAGAAACAAATATTTTCTGTTTAAAGAAAAATACTTTTTGTTAAAAAAGGAAAATTCTGAAGATTTCTAATAAAAACTGATATATAAATATAATATGTAGTAGCCCAATCCTTGTGACCCTTTTTTTTCCTGTGAAGAAAGGAGGCAATGTTTTAGATTTTTACCTTCATTTAGTAAACCTAGGACCTACTTAAACTCAGTTCATCTTCCTTGCACACAAGGATAAGTTTAAAGTAGCCTAGCTCAAATATCTGCCATTTAATTTAGATACCCATAGGAAGTCCAGCCATTGCATTGGTCAGACATCTCTTCCCTCCCCAGCCTGGTGCCTGAGCTAAGCACTGGCAGTGTTCTGGCAGCACTACGTGGCAACCAGTTGCTTTCAAAGGGGAAAGCTAGTTTGGAGTTGGTTTGTGCTTGCTAGCTGCATGAGGTCCTAATTCTCTATCCCTTATTGCCCTTTTGCAAGTGCTGGCTGCAGTTGTCTTGAACTGGATGCAGGCCAGCCAAACAGCTGGGTACAAACTGAGAGGTCAGACCGTGGGTGCATCCAGCCCGATGCTCTGCCTCCAGCAGCATGACAGGACACACCAGTCACGTGTGTAAACCCTGCTGCTCTACTTATTCTGTTCTCCTATACCTTCCTCCAGCACCCTCAGGTGCTGTATTTGTGTCCCTTAGACCTTTAAGTATCTGTTTCCAGACCTATTACCCGTGAAATTGTCTAATCTGTATTTGAATATGCTGATGCCATCTGCTTCTACAGTCTCCTGCAATATCACATTCAGAAGCTCACTACCCACACAGTGGAGTGCTTTTATCCGATTTAAACTGATCTTGTACCAATTTCAATGAGTGCCTCTAGTCCCAGTACTGGGGGATTTAGTTCTGCATTAGGCTTGTCCACCTCCTTTCTGATTTTGTAGGTTTCAGGCATAGCCCTCCAGCTTCTTCGTCTCCAAGATGAAGAATCTTTTTAATATCCAGCATTTGAATATCTCCTTACAAGATACTGATCTTGATTGCTGCCTTCTTCTAAGTCCTTCTTGTGGTGTGGAGACCAGAATTGCACACAGCCCTTAAGATGTGCACACACTAAATAAAATGATGCCTTTTTCCTTGTTCTCATCACCCTTCTAAAGCTGACCAATATTTTGTTGGTTTTTTTGGCTGCTGCTGCTGCTGCTGCTGTGTATTGAAAGATAATTGCAGAAAGCCTTCCAAGATCTCTTTCGAAGTTCAGCATCATGTAGGCATGGTTAAAAATGTTTTTCCTTAGGTGCGTGGCCTTACATTTACCTACTTTGACACTCATCTACTACCTTTTTGCTTGCTCACTCAGTTTTGCAAGGTTCATTTGAAGTCCCATTTCATCAGCACATTTGATTACCTGCAAGAGTTTAATACCACCCGTAGACATGGAGACTTCACTGTTCATTCCTTTACTCAGCTCACTGATGATGCTGTTGTAAAAAATCTGTCCCTGGAAGCACTGCTGCTGATTCTTCTCCATGATGGAAATTGAATATTAAGCTCACTGAAGCTCTGTCTTTTGCTGGACATATCTTCTAGAGGAAAGGAAGACTTCTCTCTCCAGATAAAATAGCACCTATTCACACTTACATTCTTCACTGGTCACCACAATACTCTGCAATCATTAAGGTCTGTCTGTGGGAAGTGCTATGTTGAGAGTGTTACAATCTTACACAGAGAGTCAAATAATACAGAAATAAAAGGACTGGAAGGGGAATAGGTAAATTAAAAGTTTTTCCATAAAAATATACCAGCCATGAAGGAGCTGTGGCTTATAATTTTTCTGATTTGTGCAAACTCATTTGCTTAATGCCACTTCTTAATTTTGCATGAAGCACTCTTAGAACAACCTTTTACAAGAGTCTACATAAAGGAAACAAAAGCTTTGTGACTGCACATAGAAAATGCTTTTGGTCTTCACCACTTAGGAAAGGGAAGCTTCCTCAGTTATAATAAGAAGAGAATTTAAAGGAATATTATCCAATAGTAGAATTAGCAGTTGGACAGGCTTTTTATTGGTCTCACTTCTACCACTTGTACCAAGATAACTTCCCCAGGGCAAGCAGAAAACAGACTGAAGATTTCCTGACATCAGGCCCCACCCTCCCAACAGTGCACTGCTCAGAAAGCTACTTTACTGATGCTCAGATCTGATGCTCAGATCCACAGACATCGTTCTCCCTCAGTGCCCTAACAACACAGGACATCCCTGTACATACTTGGGCATCTTCTCTAAAAATCAGGTTGTTTTGTTTCCACAGCCTGCCAGACAACTCAGAGAAGAGCTGGCAAGAGAATGTGTCTACAGAAATATTTTCCATACATTTAAAAAGCCATGTGAGAGCATTTTCCCCTCATATACTCTGTCCTTCTCTTTCTTTTCCCCCCGCCTCCATATATTTTCACTGTCATTGTGCTGTTAATGATAAAAGTGGAATAAAGGTGTTACAGAGGAGTTTGAGGTAGTTTTACTGCAGTACTACTATTCTCCAAAGTGTTCTGTTTTCTGCAGTAAACCAGAATGGTATTTTTTCAGTAGGGCTGGGATAGTGTAACTGGGAATTCAAACTTATGTTTAAATAGGCAGCTTAAGAAGGGACAGTATATTGTATTAAATTTCCCAAATAGTATACAAGTATGTAGCACTGCATGGTGGCTTTTCCAAAGACCATCCCAGGACAAGCCATATCACACAAGCTGGAGCAGCAGCAGCATGACCACAGCAACTTGGGTATCTATCTCGTGACAGGCTGTCAGTTCATAATGAAATCGTCATTATTAACTAATCTCTGAACTCTCACCAGCCTTACTTGCACTGCCCTGGCACGTAGTGCTGTCTCCCAGACCAGCAGGATTGAAGAACAACACTCTTTCCATCACAGGGAGAGTTTTTAGTACCTAAATGTTGAGCAGAAACACTGGGCTCCCCAGCAGTGCCTGAAAGCAAATTGCACCTGGTAATATGTGTATGACATCCTCACCTGTTTTCCAGCGCAATCCTTCACCTTTTGGCTGCCTTGGTTTCCCACTAGGGCAGAAAAAAAAAAGCACTGAGCAAGAAGCCCTTTCAGGTAAGGGGGCTACAGCAGGGGACAAAGAGCACAGTGAGGGTTGTGCTCCGACTGCCACGGTTTGAGCACTGCATCTTCCACTCAACAGCATGGTACTTCTGAGCAGCAGCGGTGAGGGGAACTCAGGCTGTTGACATTTGCAAGTGCATCCAGCAAACTGCACATCTGCAGTAAGCAAACTTCCTCCTCATGTTTGTAAACTCAGAGCAAAGAAAAGGTCAGCCAGGTTTCAGCCTAGCCACGCAGATCTGACTTACTGCTCAAAGCACTAATAAAGAGAATTGGTAGAAATGGTCAGAGTAATTTTCTAATTTCCTTGCGTCTCTACTTAATATAGCAGAGAGACGAATTAGCAACACTGTACAAGGTATAGGCGTGTGTTCTTAAACAGCAGAATTAATAGGTAACACGATTAGTAGAGATCTGTAAACACAATGTGTCCCAAAAATAATCTCTCAAGGGCTTTAACCAGCTAAATTTAAACTATTTAACAAGGATAGCTTGTCTACAGCAACAGCAGATTAAACTGCACAGTTTGTTGTAGGCTTAAGGGCTCAACTATGCAACCTGTGTTTGCATTGAAATTTAATTCCCTTTTGACGTAGAAGACTGGGACAAAGTCCTCTGTACCACACAAGTTCTGCACGGCAAGCCAGCAAGTAATTGGTGTATTGAATAGCCAAGGCAAAGCACCTGCCAGCCCCAGAGCTGGTAGCCATGCCTTGAGCAACCAGCTTTAAGGTCTCTTGAGGGCAGGACAGAGACACAGAGACATAGTTCTTGTCCCAGTGCCAGCAGTGACTGTGCAACCTCCTGGCCTCATCAGCAATATGGGGAAGGTTGTTTTAACAAAGATTTCCTCATGAATTGCCATTTACTCCCATATGAAGTCTATGTGCATAACATATAAACAACCAGTCATGCTGCAGTCGTGCCATTCACACTCGATCAGATTTTGGCCCCAGACACAGATGCTCACATGCTCCAGGCACTACACACAAGGCTTCTGTGTGCAAGATGAGAGCTTTACCGCAGCCCCTCTGTTGGCATGTGAATACTAAGAGAATATACTGCAGAGATACTAAAACTAACTCTAATAAGAGTTCAGGGAGTTAACTTATGTCTTACCCAACCTAATTTTCAGTGGCAAGAATGGCACTGAGGGCTCAGCACACACCTGCAAGCCAGCGTAAAGCATGCTGTAATTGTTCACATGTAAAGTTTCAAAACATCTCTCAGATGTCTGGGAAGCAGGGGAGGGGGCATCCCATCCTACAGTCACCAAACCTGCCTGCCCCAGAATGGGACCTTTCTGCCCAGGAGAGAGGCGCAGCCCCTTCCTCCCAGGCTGGAAACCTTCCCAATCCCACCGTCCGAAACCAGGCCCTCGGGCTGGCTCTGGTTATCTCTGCCTCTTTAATTCCCCAGTGCAAGACCACTTGCTCTTCTGGGTCCCTGGATAACCCAGCACCACGTTGCAGGTTTGTATCCTATGGTTTCACCTAGAGCTACCTCTGTGGCTTCCATGGCCTGCAGCAGGCAGCACGGATGCACACTGCTCCAAGGACTGGCCGACTGCACAGTTCATTGCCTTGCCAGTATCGGATGACCACAGGATATTTAACTTCCTTATCTTTCCTGAGGCCTTTTATTTTTGTTTTAAGTGTTTGCTTTCATCTAGATAATAAATACTTCTTTTCTTCCTTTTCTTAGTCTCTGCAATAGATCCAGTGCTACCAGCTGCCTGCGTGCCTCTGTGCATGCAATTTCCAACTCTGCACAGATAATACTTGCTTAATCCTCCAAATGCCCTCTGAGGTTTGATAAGAGAGGATTATTGGCCCATTTTAACAGTAAGGAAAAACCGTGGCAAGAAAGCCAGGGCCCAAGACCACAAGGTAACTCTGAAACAAACTCGGTCCCGATGCTGGGATCACTGTGTTGAAGAGAATGCTGTTGACTTCACCCAACTGAGGAGTGAATGACAGGTAACAACTCTCCATCTTCCCTGAACTGAACCTGCCTTGGGATCATTTTCCTCTATTCATTGTACACATAAATGGCAAGTGGGCAGCTCTCAGTGCTAATTCTCCAAGCCCAGGCATTCTGCTAGACAAGGAAGCTGATTTACTCCAGGCATGAACGTATTCAGCACAGGACCAGAGTGGATCAACACTTGTCAGGCTTACTGTCAGCAAGGAGGAGAGACAGGGCTGAATCCAGGTACCTATCAAAAATGGCTGGGTTTTGTCTGAAAAAAAATTGTATTCATATATCACATCACCATACCTACTGTGAAAGAAGTTACTTTGATGGAAGAAGTGACTTTAACAGGAAGATTTTCAATGGTAACATTTACTGACAAGGTGCCAGTAATTGCTGTATTCCCATAAAAGCTGTTATTTTTGAACCAGTGCCATGCAAGAGCTTTACTTTCCACGTCTTTCGCAACTCCCGTCAGCTCTGAGGGGAAGTGCAGGTTGCCTCTGGGCAAGACAAGCTTGAAACGGGGCAATGCAGAAGCAGCACTAAGAGGTTGGTCCCTGCAGGCTTCACCTGAGGGACAGCCCCATCTTGTACCTCTCGTTCTGCCGGAAGGAAGGAGTGCCTGAGAAGGAAAGGGAGAGAGGCTTCTGACTACCTTTTCTGTCCCTGCTTTTGCTCAGGCGTCCACAAATGCCATAGCTATCCTTTGAGCTCCAGGAAGACCAAAATTGCCATAAGACAAAGACAGAACAACCAGATGAACAAAAACCAAGAACACAATGTATTTGAAAAATTAAGCAAAACCTTAAAGAATTTTAAAATATAGCACTCAGACTGCCAAAAGTTCTATTACTGAAACTAAACACAGGTCCGACAAATAAAGATTTTTACAAAGGAGCAAATTAAACATCCGTGGATTTTCGGGACCTGGCAGGTTTAGAGCATTACAAATACAAGGGACAGGATAAGTGGCTTTATAGCTTGCACTTTCGTTCCAGCTACTAGGAAACACCCTCCAGTGAAAGAATAGGTAAGAGCCAGTGAAGATTATCCCTTCCCAAACCCACACAAGGCTTCAGAAAAAAAAACCATCAATCCTCATTCTGGAGCTGTGACTGCTTTTTCAGAGATAGAAACTTTAGTCTATGGAAACTCTTTGGTTTTGGATATTAGGGTTTGCCAAAAGAGATAAAAGACTACCTTGGCAGTTAAGATATTTTAGTCAGAATCACCTGGATGGCACAAAATCTGTGTGATGACATTTGATGGTAAAAATAGTCCTGTAATAGATTTCCCAGAAAAAAAGAAAAAAAAATAAAACAACATGTTGTCTTTGTGACAAGCATTTGCTTCTATCTCAATACACACAGGATTCTGCTACAAGAGTAAAGAAAAACATTGTACAAATAAATATATTGTCTTCTCCCAGGATTTTCAAAAGACAGAAAATTAAACATTTCAAAACAAAATTTTTAAGAATCATCATAATATAAAAAAATTAACAAGAGAGCCATTTTCATCAAGATGTTACAAAATTCAAGGAGGGCATCAGGAGAAGTCCTACAGCCATACAGAGACCCAAAGAACTTGACAAAGCTTATGGTCATGGGTTTCTTTAACCTCCAGACATCACAGGACAGGTATGCATCCTAACTGGTCTATTGTGTTCAATTATTTCTGTGTAGTTCAGCTCACTGAAGTATGTGAAAATCCATACATATATCTGATGGGACTCCTCAGGTATATCACAACTGTTTGATAGATGCAAATACAGATGCAAGAGGCTGAACCACAGTCCAGCCTCTGAAGTATTCACAAATAAAACCCAACAATCTTTCACCTTCCTTGCAGTACAAAGCACCTCCCTTCACCTGCTGTACAAAGCAGCTATCAAACTCTTTCTTCATCCTAAAGTCATCTCTGCTGTGAGACAACAAAGCAACATGTAGTCCCAAGTTAGGGCTGCCATGTTTACAACAGCTCCTAACAGCATTTTGAGCATCCCGAAATGCTCCAGAAAATCAAAAAATATCTAACTGCTTTGGGGATCTTTAGAAATGTTAAATGTCTGAAGGGGAAAATATTTTCTTCATCTTTGCAGCAGCTCTAAGCCTTTTAAGTACTAGAATTCATTCTGTTCATTAAGTATTCGTTACGTCCCTCCACCAACCCATATACAAGCCTGTACTGACACCCACCAGCTCTTGTTTTATCAGCTGGTCTATAGTTGAGCGGGGCACACCAACCACCAAGACCAACATGCTTTGTACAATGACAGCAATGACATTTCTGTCTATAACTCAGCCTGTTTATGTGGCAGAAGTAATTACTCCACAATTCTGGCCTTGGTTTGACAGGTGGACCATTGGTTTATGGTAAGGTATTGCTTGAAAAACTATAAGGGTGGGGTGGGGGTCTTAATGAAGATCCAGGATAAATCAGCACTAAAAATATTATGATAGGATTTTTTTCACCTGTGCTAGTTATTGCATTACCCTGGTTCAAACTGTAGGATTCGTTGCATGCAATGAACTAGAGATATAGAAAAACAGCTAAAGAAATTCTGTGACAACTCTGTGTTTTCCTTGGGCAACAGGAGAAATACTTGTCCTTTGAACAGGCACACAGATCATTACATAGCCCACTGGTCCCACATCCTTATCTCCTACAGACACACCAAGTGTGTGCATGAGTGCAAGGAGGGAAGGGTAGGAAGTAGTAGACAATACACAGAGAGAAAAGTTTGCATTAAGAATAGTGTGTGCTACAGAGAAAGTCACTGAGCTCTTCCCTATTCAATGTCCTTGGTAATGCACTTACTGGAATTAAAGCCCAAACCTTAAACACCCATAAAACCAAACCAAGCTTAAGAATCCATAAGACCAATTGACCTAGAAGACTCATTTTATACAGCTTGCTGAAGGGGAGGAATAAATGAATAAATAAATAAATAAATAAATAAATGCAAGCTTTTAAAAAGTAGAAATTTATGTGAATATTGTTAATAAAATTTGCAGTTAAGAGAGCAACAAGAGATGAGGGACCTCAGCTGTCTGCGTTCCACATGACACAAGGTGATCACTATGTGCCTGAGGACAGAAAGAAGCTGAGCCACTGGGTGGTATCTGGCAGATAAACCTTCACTCTGAAGAAATATAGCAGTATCCACTGTTGGCAAAGGACCGTCTGACTAGATCAATCACCAGCTTTGGTGATAGTAACAACCCCTTATTTCCTCTTCAGTTATCCTTTGGCAAGACGCTAAGTGTCATATTATGTTCCCTTCTTTTCTCCTCCCTGATGGCCACGTCAGCCGTGTCTGTTTTCCTGAGACATGTAACACAGAAGAGCTGCCCGCAGAAGGTACTTGCCAAAGTGGGCTGGAGGCAAGACAAAACCTTCCTTTATTTTGCTTTTCCTTGATTTCCTCTATATCCTGCAGGCAAAGGCAACAAGTCATTGTCTTAGGATACCTGAGTGCGGGCCAGCGCGTAACTATAATGTAGCATGTATCCATGCCAAAACCAACTATAGATCTGGGCTTCCAGAAAACTGGGATTTTGCCTTAGTCACCAAAAGGGACTTATTCCTGCTCATGTGGAGGATGGCGTCACCTATCCGAGCAACAACAGACAAGTGGCTACTGCCACAATAGCCAGCCACAGCGTACCTCTCTTTCCTTGAAATAGGCACATGCCACTCAAGTCACTGATGCACAGACACATTTGTCCAAAAAGAGGGAAGCACGCATTTCTGAGGACAACATGAAGTTTGCCCATCACAGAAAAAAGAGATTACTTATCCAAAATGCTATGGAAGGAAGTGCAATGTGAAAAACAGTGCTCAAAAATTCAAAAAAATCTGAGAAGCTGTGGCTGCAGCCAAAATTTTGTACTAGTTTAATGCAAACATTTCTATAGTATTTCTTATTATGAATGCTAACCTTTGCTTTCACCTCCAGAAAGGTGGTGCTTTTTACAAGGAAACTATTGTGTAATTATCATCTAGTAATCGAACCATAACTGGGGACAAGAATCTGCAAACCTACCATGAAAAATCAGTTAGACATGCCGTGATTTACTAGTTTACCTCCTAAGGAAATTATAATGCATTATCCCTACCAGGATTTTATGATGGGTAGGTAGTGTGATTCCACAGGGATAACAGGATGCAGGGGGGGAAGCATCATTTTTTTTCTCTGCTGAAGATTAATATCTTTAAAAACATGACAAGACAGACAGGTTTAAGAATCTGAGAAACTTGATAAACAACATGGGTCCACATCAAAAGATTAATATGACATTTGTTCATTATGTAAATGATGCTGTCTGGAATAAGGAAAATATGCTAAGTTCAAAGGAAAAATATGAACAGAAAAAAAAAGCCTGCTCTGAGTCATTAATTATGAATCCTCCTGAAGTCTAGTGAAGTGACCCAAGCGATGAACTGAGTGATTAAAATCATGCTTTTTTTTCCAGACTAGAAGGGAAAATAAGACTAAAATTTATGGGTTTGTCTGTTGTTTCATGAAAAGGTTAAACCCCTGAGTTTCTAGCTTCAGCTGCAATGCAGAGCCCTTCACCACCTGGGCCAGAGCCTGCCCAAGACCATGTTAAGAATATTTGTGGAGCAGACAGCTTGACATAGACCTCCCCAACCAGGACGAACTTCAGCTGCAGCGGGAGATCAAAGAGCATCAAGGAGCAGGTTATTGCTGTCACTTGCTTCCCACCCAGCTTCAAAGGGCAGGGCAGTGCTGTGGTGGAGGAAGTGGGCTGCTCACAGGCTGCGTGGGAGCAGCTTCTGTGCTCCGGTGCCTTCATGAGCTTGGCATCTAGGATATTGGAACAAGAGAAAAGCCCAGCTGCACAGCTGCCTGAGCAGATGAGAGACAAATCCATGTGTTCCCCTTATCAGAGGCCAGGTCCGGGGTCTCCGGCAACCATTCTCCATTGGATGGTGATGCACACCAGTGGGTTTCAGGACTCCCATCCCTGCAGCATGACCCAGCCAACAACCCTTCTATCGCTCTTATGTACAATCTGCTGCTCGGCTACAAACACTGTTTCTGTCCATTGCCCTCTGTATCGCACATTATTCCCTATATTTATACCACTGTGTCTCTCTGAGTCCATCTTCCCATGTGAAAACAACCCCTGTTTATTTCCTTTCTCCAGGTGCCTCTCCCACCTCTCCTTTGGCTGAAGCGGGGGTGGGTGGGAATAGCATCTGTGATGTTAGCATACCCATGCCAAACTAAAAAATTACAATTTATTTCCTTTGCAATGATGAATGGCCTTTATGAACAGTAAAACACCACCCTGAAATGCTGAATGCGGTGATAAGCATTAAAGGCCACCAAAGCCCAGGTGAGTGAAGTCTGCCCCAGGAAAGGGCTTCCCTTCTCGAAGGGAAGTCGGGTTTGCCCCCGTGTGCTACAGACATGGGGCAGCTTGTGGGACTAGCCCCCGCTGGTGGCTCTCCACCACCTGTGCTGGCAATGCCATCAAAACTGCCACCCTCACACTGCCTTTACTTTTTCTGGTGCCAGCACAAAGTGGGGGAGAAGAGGACATCTATGCAGCAGCAGCCTTCCAACATCTAGACATTTTCTTTTTCCTTTTTTAACACAGACTAGTAATGAAGAGCACTAGCTTTCAGCTGTGGGCTGGGAGTGTAGAGGTGGAGAATTATTTTAATGCTAGACTAATAACCAGGTGAGGTTAAATTAAGTTGCTTTATGGAATTCACAGCTGGAAGGCAAAGATACCTGCTGCCACAGCTAGCTCATTCCCGAGCTAATGGGGTTGCTGGTAATGGGAAAATTATTTTTCCCATCCTCAGAATATTCCATGGAAAACATTAAGCAGTTGAAGGAAGAATCATATATTGTCCTTTGGGGCTTCAATGCCATTTTCCAATTCTCTTTTCCTTTTCTTTGTCTTCTTTTTGTTTTCTTCATTATATAAAATAGCAGTCATCAAAATCCAGATGTTTTCCATCTCTATTGAAAAACTATTTTGGAAAGGAAACAAGCAATCTTTCTCAATACTGGATTCAAAGGTTATTGTGTTGGCTCTCTGGTTTTCTCCTTCCATAAAGACAAACACACCTTAAGTCCACAGCTATGGCCACATGGTTTCAAGATGACTCTGTAGGGAACAGTAAACAATAAAATAACCATGAGAGGAAGAGGAAAAAAGCTATTATTAAATGTCTATGTTCTTAGAAAACACTTGTTACTTCTAAAAAAACTGTATAGTCACTGACATAGAAAAAAAAACTTTGTGCAGAAAACATTTCCAATAGGTCGGGACCTACAGACATATAGGGCCCACCCAGACACCAGGGAACTCCCTTGCTATTTTGTGCAGGGATTCAACCTTCATATTTACAAATACCAGGTAATTTTCACAGCCTCCTTGGGACGATAAGTATTATTACTCCTATTTCACAGCTAGAGATCAGAGGATGTTAATTGATGCCTGCAATCTGTCTTGTGTTTAGCATACACGCCATGACAGCCACTGTAGGGAATAGATGTTTTTATATGTAAATGTCCTTTACATTTTCATTCCCTGGATATAGATCACAGTCCAAGTTAGAGTAAAAGGAGCCAGGTGGATAAGGATGCAAACAAAGAAATGAGGGAAACAAGTAAATGTGGCTGAATAAAGATAAATACATATAAAAATGTATTATATTTTCATGGGGTTTGAACTGCAACATTAAGATCCAGCCATTAAAATTCACACCTCAGAAAAAAACTTGCATTAAAGATCATAAATTTAAAATACAGAGTCAAAAAAATGCAAAAGCTGTGATTTTTTTCAACAGCTATAATGTAGTTCTCTTATCCACCCCAATGAAACATGGCAGGTGTGTGCAATATTGTATTTCATATGCATTTCCATTTCCCTGCATAAACAGCGCAGGTTTAGTACTGCCACAGTGATTCTAATCAAACACCTCAGTTTTAAGGTCCTTGAAAAACAACTTCCTTTTATTACGTACTATTCCTTTAAATGCACATTGACTTTCTTCTTTAATGCCACATTTCCATAATTGCCATGGCCCTGTTCCTCCCTGCAGTGGCTTGCTTCATTTCCAATTAAACCAGGAAATCTGGGAATCAAGAAAACCTGTAGAATTTGGCCCTCTGGGGGCTTCATCTGAATTGCACAATTTTCTGTTTGCTTTTTTATTTTCCTTTTTCTCTTCCTTTCCAATCCACATTTCTGGCTAAACACTCACCCTCTGAGGCCAATGCACTGAAAGCTTCAGGATCAGCAGGAATGTAGATGGAGCTGAGATACTTGCTTCCTTCTGCATCTAACACCACGTTAGCTGCTCTCAGTGCTGGCCCTCGCTTCTCCTTCTAAGATTTTGACATTTTTCCCTCCATACCCCTGGCCTCTGTCCTTAACTCTTGCCCTTTCCCTACTTTCCAAGAAGAACCAAAAGCAGATACAAAGTTTAGTTTGCTACTCTGCACACAGAGCAGCAGAGGAGAGGGAAATACAAAGCCGTCCAGGAAACACTTTCTATCACGTGTAACAGACTTATTCATTCTTTGTATCATGTGGAGAAGATCTCATCTTTTTGTTTCGCTAAGTAGCCAGTAGAGAAGGATGCAAGCAGCAGCTGTTGCAAGCCTACAGACAGGAAAACTGGACAGCCCGAAAACGCACAATACAGAGCTTGTCAAAGCCCAGAAAGCGACCTTCCTCCTCTAGCTCTGGGCTCTCAGCTTTGTTCCAGACCAGTTCAAAACTGGTCATTTTTCCAGACACTCATTGTGTGTGACCAATCCTATTTTTGTCTTCTCCCACCATCTTTGGACTCTGCCCATTGGGTCTGCACACTCCAGAGCCACCCAACGTCATAAGATTCTCCCCGTTATCATTTTGGAAGAGATGAGCATATCAGACTCACCCTTCACATTAAAAAAAACATACCTGCTTTCAGTAAGTACAACCCAACGCATTGGCATAATCTCTGATCATTGCTATGCACTTTTAAAGGAAACCAATGCATATTTTGAGCGAGATACAGACACTAGCATTGTGTTTCTGTTCAATGCAACAAAAAGAGCAAGTTAATACAGACAGATCTAGTAGGGGAATGCTTGCCCCACAGTTCTGTCCACAGTAGGGTCTGCTCTGCAGCACCTTCAACTGTATTTCTATTCATTCACCCCCTCCCCTCGCCCTGTATGGTATCCTGCTGCATCCACCTTCAACTGTATTTCTATTCATTCACCCCCTCCCCTCTCCCTGTATGGTATCCTGCTGCATCTCCTGTCCTCTTCTTTTTCCCTACCTGTACTTAAAAGACAATTTTATGTTTTTAAGTGACAGCTGAAAACTCCTCTCTCATACTGCATCAGTGCCCTACCAGCCCAATATGGTGATGAGTTCTGCATGGGACATAGCAGCAGACTTGAGCTAATCCTGCCTGTCCCCCAGGCCCCCGAAATGCACAGGAAATCACCTGCACAGCCACAAACCTTGCTCAGCCCTACCTGCACCTCTGGCCAAGGCTCAGCTCTGCAATACTGCTGTCATGTCTTCCTGACCAGCACCGTCTCCCCATGCATCCTGCACATCACTCATCCTCCACATTCAACCCTCCCATTCTCTCACAGGTTGAGACAGGAAATCTGCCCTTGTGCCCTCTGCATTTCTCTGTTGCAGGCTGCACGCCCTACCTACTCCCTGCATCTTAATTTTGTCATCTCTTTCACCTAAGCTTGTGTTTTTATTCATGTGGCTATATCTGCACTAAAAAAGATTAGCATTTGTTTTTCAATTAAAACACCTCTCAGTCCTCCAGGACTTCTCCCCCAACCCCACACTTCTGTTACCCCAGTTCCACCTCAAAGTTGCACTTTTCTTCCTTATATTTGTGCCTACTTCTTGCACTGTTTGTATCACATCTCATAAATTCAGGCTGAAAGGTTGTAAGGACAGACTGCTGCCTAAATTACAGGCATTTCTAAGTTAATTTTATTTGGAACTAGAGAGGCACATGCTTTTTATTAGATTTTTTAAAGTTGTTTTAACTCAGAGAAAATATTTTGTCTTAACTCAATATTCATAAAAAAAAACCCAGGAACTTAAAATGATTACTACCATAGGAGCCAAAACACGGTATCAGCAAATATAACTGAAGTGCACAAGGTAATACAATTTATAAGGGACTATAATCAAAAAGATGGATCATCAGGCTGAAAAAACATCCAGCAACTATATGTTTATCAGAGCTTTCGCAGGGCATGCTGGCTAAACCCTACAATAGTAATCAGTTCAGTCACCCACGAAAACAATTACCCCTGAACACTGCATTTCCAGCATTGTGTCCATTTATATATTTGTTGAAGCAACTATACCAAATTACCTCTATACTCCACAACACACTGCAATTGTTTGTATATACTATTAGTTGCTAAACATGCCTGGATCTCTCAAAGCATGGCTCAACTGGAAAGTCCTTCAGCTTCAAAAATGAATCTGAAAGTGACCCATAAGCTGCAAGAGAACAAGGGCTTTGTTCCAAAAACTCATTTGAAATTTTGGGGTTTTAAGAGAAAATAGGTGTTTAGGCTTGTGACCAAACTGCAATTCAGAAGATTGCACATGCACAGATAACTACATACAGTGTCTGACAAGTTACACAAGAGCGCATACAGCTTTTGCATGGAATCCTGAGGAGAACTGCCTTTTTTTTGATCCCTATATTAAAGCCAGAAATGTTATTATCGATATTTATGGGTAACTTATAGGAAACATTGCTCAGAAATGCATAGCGCATAAATTGTGTATTCACACAGCTGGGGAACAGTCACAAAAGGGGAGCAATTCTAGAGTAATGCCATTAATGTCAGACTTGCAAGGACAGCACAGCAGAATTTTGCCCTGAAAAATTTTTTTCTATTTAAATAAAAAGTCTGTTTTCTTATAGACAATTTCACATGTAATTTTGATGTGAAAATTCACATGTAATTTTGATGTGAAAATAAAACTATCAAAAAATTTTTCAACATCTCCTAATATAACACGGCACTGTGGTGTCATTTGCCTTCAGGTTTGCTCAATGTTTCCAGTATTAAAACAAATTTTTAATGAGGTTAGATTAGAGCTTTGGCTGAAAAAATGTCTCAGCCCTAAAGCTTTGGCATAAGAAAAGTTAAGGCAGATGCAATGTATTTTCAGCAAAATTTGAAAAGGCTATGTTATACATACATAGCTCATTTTTAGATTATAGGGATGTAAAAAAGCTGCTTTCACATGTGGTTTCAGTTATCAAATGGAAATTCTCTGGGCTGCAAGTTGAAGTACAGATGAGACATGAGGCCCACATACAGAACGGGTTACTACATTAAACATTTTAGAGTCACCAGAAAAATCAGTAGACTCCAAATTTGACCAAGATTCTCTCTTTTTTCTAGTGTGTTGATTCTATGCAGGTCCTTGAGGGCAGGTCCACACTTTGGCACAATGCTCGGATGGTAACTTTCAGACAGGGGTTTTTGCAGAGGTTAAAAGCTGAGCCCCCCTCACCCCACCTCCTGCCTAGCAATCTGGCAGGGGCTAGGATCAACAGGATTAACACTAAGGAGGGTAAGCAACCTCAGCCCATGCACACTGCTTCCATGCAGCATCCATGCACCCTCCTAGGTGACAGGTGACCCTGCAGCAGTGCTGACACCACACCGCTCCCATGCAAGTCAACCTACACTGGGTTATAAACAAACCAAACACTTGCTAGCACTGTACTGCAATGCAACAAGAAGCATCTGCTGCAGCCACTGGGTGCTTCGGTGTCAGTGCTGAGACCCTGAGATGGACCAGCTCCACCTGAAGGCACCAGAAAGATGTCCGTGGCTGCAGGGTCAGACCATAGGCATGCTCCATGCTGGGTGCAGCACAAGCAGCTCTGAGAAAGGTGCTGCACTGCAAACTGGGGAAGGTGAGCAGGAGTGCCTGACTTAATGATTTATTTAAGTTTATTCTAAAGAGAGCAGGTGAGTGTTTTGCCGGTTTTACAAACCTCAATCTGAAACCTTGCTGCTACACCCCACACCTGACTGCACATTGCTATTTTTAGCTCATTGGACGTAATTAAATGGGAGACTTTGCTGGGTTAGGAGGAAAAGCTGATGGATTCAAGGCATTTCACTCATGCAGTCCTAGTTCTGTATGGAAAATGTAGGAAGTCCTGATAACCTTCTAAGGCAGACAGCATCAAACAACTGGCTGCTTACAGCTCCAACTCCCTTTCTGACAGTACTGAGCCTAAAAGCCCTTTCTTCTAATTTGTTTTCAGGGCCACCTTACTAATACTTCTCTGGGCTATATTTCTTCTTTTATAGGAGACTGGGCTGTACTCCTGCTTCTCTTTTTCTACTTCTTTTTCAGGTGTGCATTCATTTTTACAAGTTGTTGCTATAGGGGGAGAAATGTTTCTGGGACTGCGAGAGCCACCTCATTCTGGGAAATAGCCTATCAGTCTCTCTGACCATATCATTACATTTCAGTGAGGTTTCAACAGACTGCTAGCAATGCTTCTAATTAGCTTAAAGGCAAAAGGGAATGGAAACCTCTCAAAGAAAATAGCTGAGGGAGAAGGGCAGCAATTTCCTCCTTAGAAGTCTGCAGAGCCCAAGATGGCCAGCAGGTCAAGGGAGGTGATTCTGCCACTCTTCTTCGCCCTCATGAGACGCCACCTGGAGTACTGCATCCAGCTCTGGGGCCCCCAACATAAGAAAGACATGGACCTGCTCAAGTGGGTCCAGAGGAGGGCCATGAAGATGATCAGGGGGCTGGAGCACCTCCCCTGTGAGGAAGGGCTGAGAGAGTTGGAGTTGTTTAGCCTGGAGAAGAGAAGGCTCCAGGGAGACCTTTATAGCAACCTTGCAGTGCCTAAAGGGGCCCTACAAGAAAGATGGGGAGGGACTCTTTAACAAGGAGTGTAGTGACAAGAGGGGTAACAGTTTTAAATGGAAAGAGGCTAAATTTAGATTAGATATGAGGAAAACAATCTTTACTGTGAGGGTGGTGAGGCATCGGAAGAGGTTGCCCAGAGATGTTGTGGATGCCCCATCCCTGGAAGTGTTCAAGGCCAGGTTGGATGGGACTTTGAGCAACCTGGTCTAGTGGAAGGTGTCCCTGCCCATGGCAGGGAGGTTGGAACTAGATAATCTTTAAGGTCCCTTCCAACCTAAAACATTCTATGATTCTACGAGTCTGTGTCACATTATGTATTGATGATTGTTTTCTTCTAGAAAATCCCTCAGAGTCCTGGAGGTAGCTCACACACTATGATATGACAGCTGGTTCTATCACCCTACTCCCTCTTTTATTGAAGAGTGCAAGAAACAGTAAAGTAAGGCTGTTTAAGTGCTTTGTGTAGTTTGAAAGTCTACAGCATTTAAACAAGTCTTTCTTTCCCTCCTCCAGCTCTACTACCTTCCCTTTGAAATGGGCTCATTTCTAGCAAAAGCCCTCAGATGCTGCCAGGTCCAGCTCACCTGGCCTTTTGGGGACACACAGCCCCAGAAGATGTACAGCTCAGCAAGTGCCTCCAGCTGTGACAAGGGAACACCACAGCACCAGCCCACGCCGAGACAGTTTGTAGGAGGGCTGCTGACCTCTAAAGATGAGCTCATAATATCCAGCCTAAGCTCCTCCTTTGATCTTGGACTGGCTTCTTTTTTATGTTTTGAAACACTCAAATTCATGCAAAGCAAGTAAGTTGTTGTAAATTCTTTACTCTTTTATGAAAATAAAACTGTATCATACTTGGCAGGAAAAAAAAATACCCCATAGCTATTAGTATGTGTTATTTGACTGTCACAGGTATCACTGATGCATTACAAGTAAATGGAATTAATAGGAATGGCAATTTATCATTCAAATATGTATCAAAGTTATCACCAGCCATAAATCACTAAAGGAAAATGAGACAGTCCATGTTTTCTGTGCAGAAATGTTAAGGGACTCGGAGGGGAAAGTTGCATTTCTCTGCCTACCCATATCCTAGTCCCATGGCTGCTGGTATCGCTGTGGCCAGAACTTGGTTTAGGAAGTTTCAGTGCCATTTACCATTTACATCCAAAAGCGTTTTTAGCACATTAGTGGGCAGTTGTTAGCAAGGAAATCCAGTTATCTGTGAAGGGATTGGGCACCTCCCTGAATTCTTCTCATAGTTGTGACACCATCCAGACAAAAAATGGTACAAAAAAGGTGCTTTATCTGCAATGTCTGAGCATGGGAAAAAGTGTCAAATGTTTCATGGGGCTGAAGAAACAGGATGAACATGCCACTATCAGTGCCTGGAGGTAAGACATACCACCAGGAATGCTCCATGACGCTCATTTTCCAGCTTCTGATCTTGAACTCTCTGGACATGTCTCAACACTCCCATCATACTAAATATGTTTGTGTCACATTAAGGAAAGAACTATTGAAGCTTCAGACTATGATCTGTAGGCAGAACTGCCACCAAGAAGGTATGTCCAGGAAATACAAGCTTGCAAGCGTTCTCATGTTCAAAGGAACATTTTAGCACAGTAAGTGAGGGAAGTCAAAAACTGATTTAAAAATTAATTTGGAAGATTAACATTGTCTTCAAGTCTCTCCTGAAGGAATCACAAGATGCTGCCTCTCACTTGTATGCAGGTCTTTGTCAGTAGGTTTCATCCAGGAGTTGCAAAGGAGCAATATCAGAACCAAAAGGAGCATCTTTGCAAATTCAGATCCCATATATGTGTAAGATCATTAAGCACCACCTAATGAGGAATAACTATACACAGATTAATGTAAAGAAGTGCCTGCTTGGTCAAGCAGCTGCCTAATGTTCTCGCAGTTATTGCAGTCAGGAAGACTCCTGGGAGCAAAATGCAACTTGGGAAAGGTGAAAGAAAGTCTCAGAAAAAAGCACAAGGAAAGCAACTAACCCCTGAGATGCTGCAAAGAAGGGCATGTGGGGTTCGAAAAGAGGCTGAAAACTGGAAAAGTTAAGGATCACAACTTAATTTATGCAGAAAGCAGCTCCACAGGCTGTCGTCTGAACTGGCTGGCTGGCAGTGCTTTTGAAGAGGGACTGCGTTTGTCCACCAAAGTGCTGCGGCTTCCTGGATAAACAGCATGGGCCTTCACATCCACCATCTGGCCCAAGGCAGAGAGCTGCCAAAAACAGGCCACAGTCTTTGGGCTTTATCGAAGTACCCAAAGGTTAGGGTGCCATGCTGAGGCTGGTACTGCCATACCACGTACTCATATGAGCTCTTAAAATGTACGTCCATTCAATTTTGAAGGACAGGCTTTGCTTTACAAATTTTGGATTAACAAAACCCTGATGGTCCTCATCATCAGTCTTAAGTGACCAATTCAATAGCCATTTTTAATCATGGCATAAATAAAATGCAGGTGGAGTCCTTCTCCATAGCAAAAAAGTCAAATACAAAGCCAGATGACAACAGATACTGGAATGACCTTGAAGAAAGGTCCAAGACAATTCTTTAAACAAAACAAGCAAGTAATTAAATGAACATGGGGATTAATATTACTCTAAATCAGTAGCAGTAGCCATGCACTGTGGATTAATGTCTGGAGCTCCTACTGACCCGCAGTCAGTAAGATTGCAGGGGATGGAGTTAAGGGTAGTTTGGGCCAGTCTTTTAGACCATACTGGTTTTATTTCTGGACCTTTGCAGGTTTGGTACTCCTTGGGTTTCTGCTGGGAAGGGTCACACGTGTACTGCTCAGGACAGAAAAATTGCATGTGCCAAGGTGAGGAGCAGTAGGTAACTCCTTGCAACCAATTTGTTATGTCAGCTATTCACGGACCTCCTGACCTCTGTCCATCACAGCCATAAGGCTGATGGCTTGGACAGTCTCTTTCACTGTAAAAAATTTGGGTCCCATTAATTTTGCTGAGGGATTTTTAGAGCCTCAGTTGAGCAGCCATAGACCCTAGCACAACAATTTGCACCAGAATTATTTTTTGCTGTTTATTCCCATAATTATCAGAACAAAAGAATGAGAATAATAATAACAGTTCATGTGATCATCTACTTCTCTTCTGCCCCCTGCACACACAAACCATAATTCTTGGTTATGGTTTTTCTTAATTCAGATATGCTTTTCTCAGCTTATACATTAAACAGAAAACTCTTCCTTCCTACCTGTCCAGGGAGGAGGGTGAAATTCAGGAATTTTTAAGCAGAGGCAGACCTACTGACAAGGAGGTCAAAACTGGGAAGAGGACACAGATAGTGAGATGTCAGCCCAGGGTCAGTGGCTTGCAGAGGTGAAACAAAGACAACACAGAACCCCAGGGTCTCCTTCTCAGTCAGGCTCAGGCTGTACAGCTGAGACATGTTTTCAAATGACAAAAAGCACATTGTATGCCAAGTCCTTTTGAAAACCTGGTCAAAGAAATGTTGCTGCTGAAAACCTCACGCTCAGCAGGAAAGAGACTTTCTTACAAGCCTGGTCCTAGTCGTAGCATTGAGCTGGATTTATGGCACAAGGCATCGCTACTGCAATACACCTACAAAACCTGCCAAAACGGAAAGGCCAAAATAGACCCAGGAGGACCCTTCAGAGCAGCATTCTGAAGGCAGGGAATGGAGGGCCACTGCTTCCTGACACCCCAACATGAGGCACTGCGCCCCCCCCCCCGCCCCGGGTGTCTGCACTCACTGGACAGGGCAGGCAGGCTTTGTTTCATGGTATTAGGGCTTGTACTTGGACATCTGTTCTGAGGAGTTTTAGAATCTGGCAAGGTCTTGCTATCTTTGCTGCTCCCTCAAGCACTTACCAGTCCATTGAAGTCAAACTTTTTAATATCTGGAAGGTTTTTTGTCATGGTACTGCTTGAAAATTAATTTTAATCTTTTCCATAACCCCTAGCAAATCCTCTCTACAATTTCTTCTTCAACTTATTTTCCTCTGACCCGTCCCTCTCTTTCTTTCCTTCAGCTTTCTGTAGTCTCCCTCTTCACAAGCTTCTTATTAAGCATTCTTAAAATATCTTCCCTGAAATTCTTTAGTCAAAAGCTCAGTCAGACCAACAATAGCAGTCAGAAATTGGTTATGGAGTGTATCTAAGAGCAAGTCCTCCCTTTTCACAGCCCAAAAGCTGCGTTGCAGAATGGCATTACTAAAACCTGAAAACAGTGGCAGCACAGCAAAGATTGCCAGACATGCTGAGAAACTACCAGAGATTTTTCTGGGTAGATGTGATGGTGTGATTATTGACATCTGGTTGAGCTGACTGGATGCTTATACGGACTTACACATGTTAATGTTATATGGACAATAACTCCTTTTCCCGCTTTATTATCTCCATTCTCCAAAACTGAGATATCCCTCTAAAAAGAACAAAACTCTTCCCCTGGGGCCCAAACCCAACACTTACTGTTACTGAAAGAGTTCCAGGATTTCAGACAAGAAGCAACCCTGTCAGGTTTTTGCCAAAAAAAGCTAACGGACTATTTTTTCCTCCTTTAAAAGAGGTACATAAAACACAAACTCAAATGTAACACTGCAGAGACATAACGGCAGAGCAGAATGGAAGCTGCAAGGCACACCTGGCCCAACTCATGTAAAGTACCCAAAGGCAAGGATGCTGCCATAAACATCAGCTGTCTGTGCATTTTAGCACTACAACATTACAGTTTAGATGGAATAAGAAGATGTGATGGCATGTCAGAACCAAGCCAGCCAGAGAAAAGACGTTAGATTAGCTGTAATTTTACTAAAGCTACATTATGACAAACTGCTTAGTAAAACAATTCTCATCCTCAGAGCGACACGACCACAAAAGGGAAGGTGAGCGGCTGCAAGACACACTGGTGACAGTTTGGAAAAACCTTGCTGGGGCCAAGCCAGCACGGGGCACTGGCACTCCCTGTCACACAGGCAGGCTCCATGTCAGCCCTCTCCTCAGCTCTGCCCTAAAGATTTTGACAGATGCATTCAATGCTGACAGCACAGAGGCAGGATTAATATTTTACTGTCTCATGTGAAGACAAAACCTAGTCTGGTTTATAAATACTTTATTGAAAAAACATAGTCTTTATGCTAGCAGAAGAAGAGCTGTTTGGTGCAATTGACCTGAAAGGCCTGTCCTAAAATGGCCTGAGCTGTGAGCCCCAAAGTGCTGCTCCAGCTGACTAGCGGCACTATGACTATGGTTGCTGGCACAGCTGCAAACCAGCCTGGAACCTCAGGAGAAACTCAGCATTTGTCGGACTTGATGATCTTAAGGGTCTTTTCCAACCTAAATGATTTTATGATTCTATGATTTGGGAAGATCATGGAGTGGAAAAGAGATCTGCTCTCACAATTGCTGCTCATTCATAGGAGGAGGGAATGCTGCCATATTTGTTTGTTTTGCATAGTGTGACCACCTCTGGCATCTATTGAGAATGTAGCTTAAAAAACGAACTGTCAATGGAAACAAACAGATAAAAATCAGAGAGAGAACAGACTGTAATGCAGGAAAAAAAGTTCATGTTTCTCAAATACACTCAAAATATTAGTTAAACATGTGTGGGTGTGATGGCCTCTAAAACCAGTAGTATAATATACAACATGATTGTTAACAGAATATGAAAACAGGATCCCAAGAACTAAACAAAAACATTGTGCCACTTAGGCAAAACAGCTTTTTCTTAGAGACTGTATGGAGAAACTGTCTGACATGACCCTAACCAACAGTAGCTTCACTGCAGCTCTTATCAGCAGATGATGGGAAGCAGGAGGGGTACATGCAATGGAAGAACAGCATTTGGCAAAGACAGTACTGATACAAGGCAGAGTGCTATTTTAATTTTTATTTCTCTCTGTGTTGCAGGACTTGCAACTACAAACAAGGAAGAAAAGTACAGCTCACATGTTGGTAGCACCCTCGAGGAAAACATCAGAATAAATTACAAAGACTGGTCACCTAAGGTTAGAGGTTCTCCAGAAATAGCAACCAGTGGTGCAACCAAGAAATGCCTGGCTTAGCTGAACAGTCAGATACAGCATTTACTATTTCCACTACAGCTTGCAAAGTAAAATAAATACATGGAGTCATTGAATGATTCAAGCTGGAAAAGACCTTGGTATGTCATTTGGGCAAAGCAGGGTCAATATTTTGCTTTGTAACACCAAATAGCCATATTCACAATGAGAAAGTTTTGTTTCAGTGTCATTCCCACTACAGTAGTCATATGTTATAAATTGATCACATCTGCTGAGATGAGCAGGAAAGTAACAAGACTGTATTTAGATCAGCCACCTACTTTCTGACTGAGGACTATAAAACTATCTATTGACCAAATCTGCCCTGTGAAAGCCAAATCCTGGTTCTTCAGATCAGTTGCCCCAAAGTCACTTGCATATCCATCACAGGCAGAATCACTGTTTGCATAAACAGGAGGAAGCTTCTTACTCAGACATCCCACATCAGCCTAAGGCTAAGGCATTTCCTTTCCAAAACTATCCTTGTCTTCCATCTTGGCACACTGGTGCCAGATGCTGCGCATACAAGAGTAGTCTTTAGGCTGCTCTCATTTGTACCTGGGTCCTGGTCTTCTGCAAAAATGCATTGAAATCAAGAAACAAAACCAGAACACTTTTGCCTTCTAACTTACTGTATTGTATACTTCATATCCTGGAATTTCCTTCAAAAGACAATCTTTACCAATTCATTTATACTATTTCACAATCAAAAGTATCTTATGTTCATGTTCATAAAAAGCCACAAATAAGAAGCTTGAGAGTAATCCAATATATGTATCCTGCAAATTGGACAGAGGCAAATTTCTAATCTCAGCAACGTTACTTTAATGTCAATATACTTAAGATTTGTATCACATTTGGCAATTAATGTTGCTATTTTAAAAATTTAGTAATAAGTAACCACTCCAAAAAATCCATAACATAAAAGTAGCTGGGAGTGAAATCTCTAAAAACCTTATCTCATAGAAGTATGGTTCTAATAAATACATGTTTTCATAAGTCTTTACTAATCCACAATGCTGACATTCCTAGAATAGAGGAGACCAATCAAAAATAAATCTCTTCAAACTACTTATTATGGTTGGCATTAGCAAGGAAAGCACTTGCAATGGGACAGGGGCTATGTTATTATGAGAACTGAACTGTCCAACTGATTTCAACTAGTATAGAAATTCATTTTGTCTGCATGGTGCAACGCCCTTTGAAAAACGTTCAAACCGGTGGGGGGGGCAGGGTTAACATTTAAAAAAAGACCTTTACAAACAGTATAAATGGTCTCTAGTGGTCCAGTTCACATAGATAAAGTCAAACCAACTATCACTGTTCTCTAAAAAAGCCAACAAACAAAACCATACCAACTTTCTCTCAGCCCTTAATTCTCTTCATCTAGTCCCATCATTCATGACAGATCCATCACCTATTCCACCTTCTCCCAACTAAATGCCATTTTTAGCTCTTCATTCTCATGCTGCTCCTTTTCTTTAAGTTCTGAAGTATGTCACCAGAAACTGCCTCACCCATCTATCTAAGAACTGTTTTCTACACCTCAGCTATCTTTTGCACAGAAAACATTAACCCTCATCTGTCCTACTCTTTAAAAGCTAGACACCATAAAGAGATGGAAAAAGGGGAAGACTGGTTTCTACTGTATTGGCTGGAATTGCCCAGTATAGGGCACCCCAAGAGAAAACAGCTGAAGGAGGTCTGGTCTACAAGTGCAAGAGATTAAATAAAAGATTTTTACAAAGACAAAGGGAATATCTTTTGTTTTCCATGCCTTGATTGTTAGGACAAGGAACAATGAATATTCCTTTTTTTTTTTTTCTCTAAGGTCCCATCCTGCAAGAGAAAGTAACTGGAATTGAAACCAATTAATCTCTGGAGGCTCCTGTCAAAAATTCAGCAAATACCGGGTTTTCCTTCTTTTTCTATATAGTTAAAATCATTTTCATTCAAAAACATGTTATTTATAATTGTACAGTTCCCCAAATGGGGTAGGGCCATCAGTTATAACATTGGAAAAGAAAGACTATCTGCTTTAAAGATCCTACCTGTTAAAAGGTATGCAGGCTAAAGTACACGTATACTTAGTTTAGTGTACATATGTGGAAAGCAAGAAGAAAGCTGTGGGAGAAGGTTTACACCGGGATTCAGTTAAAAATTCAAGGTGAGGCAGTGCATCTGAAATAATACATGCAAAGATGAAAGTAAGATGTTTAACTTAACTTAAACTGAAAACTTTTTGGTGCAGGGAAAAACAATTTCATTTGAAATGGAGTCACTGCCTGGTGTAAGAACCTAGGCTGCTGGGTACTGCCCCAGAGAGACAAAATGTAGAGTAGCAGGAGGAAGGGCTACATTCAAGTGCAGTTTAGTGTTGCAGGGAATGAATATATGTCCTTACCAAAAGCATACAGTTAAGTACTTCGGGTTCCCCAAAATGAAGACAGGCATTTCTGTGACAGGTGGGAGTTAAGAGGAGATCTCAAGAGAAATGGCACAGAAGTACCTGTGGAGAGATGCATCACAGCTGGTGTTACTGCTGCAGCTGCTGTGATAAGAATAGGGAATAGGGAACAGCTTTATGCACATTTCAGTTGCATAAATCTTGGCCTTTCTCTTTTGGTAACTTCAGCTCCAGAACAGGTTGGATCAGATATGTGCCTGCACAGTGATCTCAACACAGCTCACTTCATAAATTAGAGATTGGTGGAGTGCTATGAAAACAAAGTCCTACAGAATTATATAGCAGCAACACTACAGGCCAGTGCAGACACTTCTCAAGATGAGCAGCACTGGCACAGAACAGCAGCAGCCCTGCCCAGGGTGGATGGGCTGGCTGGGCTCTGCTGGGAAGGTCTCACCATCCCTCACAGGCATCAACAGACAACCCAGAGTGTGACATGGGACAGAGGCTCTTCTGCAAGCACAAAAATTCAGGCCAGTAGGAAAAAAATACACAAATGTATTTAACTGCTGAAAACAATCTTTCTGTTGTTACATTTGGGGGCGGGGGGGTGGGGGGGGGGGGGGGGGGGGAAGAGTATTTAAAGAGAGCATGGTTTTTAAGTGGTGATTATAGTTCCCTGCCGATAAAAGCAATCTGTGGCATACTGAGCAGATGGCAAAAAGCAGCAACAATCTGTTTCTCCTTATGTCTCCATTACAGCAGCTTAGAAAGCTGGAGCTTCTTGTACAGGTGAGATTTCAATACTTTCTTCTTCGTCCTTTTCTCTCCCTCCCTCTTCCCAACACACTGCACAATGAATTCCCTCCCTCTAGTGAGCTATATCATACTTCTGACCATGTATGAATGAAATTACAAGCTGAAGAAAGAATATAAAAGAGAAGCCAAGCTATCACAGAGGAAAGAAGGGGGCGGGGGGGGGGGGGGGGGGGGGTGGTATGCACATTGAATTTGCTTGTTGTTTCTGGACTGGGAAGTGGAGGAAGAACACAATGAACAATTTATTCTTTAAATTGAGCTGTCTTCCCTCTTCTCACCCCAGTTATTCACAGGCACAGCGGTAAGTGCAGATACACTGTGTAAATACATTGCAACCCACAAACTGATTGAGATTCATTTATCCCAGACTGCTACAAAAAGTCCAATGCATGATCACCCATGCCAGCATCTCTCAAGCAGCGATCCCTGGACTACATGTGGTTTGTTTGCAAGAGAGCAAGGAGTCCTTCAACAAATCTCCCTCACAAATGCACATACACTGGCAAGAAAATAAAATGAGGAGGACTAAGTACAAGAAATAATTAAAAACTGGTAATATACTTGTTTAGCTGTCAGAAAGAACACAGGAGGACTACACTATATAAAAAGAGTCCTTTGATTTCTTTAAGGCTAAGAGTTCCTTCAACTTAAAAAAACAAGCAAATAAAAACCCAAGCTCTGATAGAGAAACAGTGCTGTAAATCAAGTTCCATTCCTCCCTTTCCAGGCTTGAATAGCCTCACTTTTATCAGCAGGAGGAGGCCTGCCAACTTCCAGAAGCTCTGATTCATTTGCAGAGCAAAGGAAGAAGCTTTTTTGGCCTGCTTTCTAACATCCTACAATTCCTATCTGCTGAAAAGGTACTCAAGAGCACTTGTAAGCATTTGAAATATGTCCGGATGGTTATCTGAAAACAGTTATGTACGTTATCATTCAACTATGCTCTTTATAAAGTGAATCAGAGCAACCGCATCTCTTAAAGGAACAGCAGCAAAAATGCTGCCTTAGATTTAGCAGAGAAATGTCCTAACTCCCAGACCTTGCAAGTTAGTACCTACATACTGGAAAACAAAAATATTAAGAAATAGTGTCAGGAAGGAAATACTTTAAAAGCTGTTTTATCTCCCAGAGAACTTACTCAGGCGCTCGCTGTGAGCAAAACGCAGTTTTGCCGCTTCAGGGGTGAGGCAAGAGCTTGGCTTCAGGAGTAGGGTAGGGGACAGGAGTGATGGTGTGTGAAGGAGGGCATGGGGAAACCCTGGGGAGAACGGGTCAGAGGGCCTGCATGGCCCCATCTGCAGAGCCATGCCAGCCTCCCTACACTTCTCCCTGGCCTGCACAAATCAGGGTGCCCGATCATGGCTCAGTGATGCAGGCAGCACTGCTGCCTGTAACTGCCTGCTTCACCTATGCCTAGAGTCAGGTCCCACTCAGGCTGCACACAATACTCAGCAATCTGACTCAGACAGGGAAGAACATCATGTATGTAACTGTATTTTTCCTGCAACCTTAGCTATGAAAACGTTTTCTCGCTGTGGAGTGATAGCAACACTGACACCAAACTGCAAAAGTATTTCAGTGAACTGTAGTCTGTGGAAACACCTCAGTATTCCCAGCAGAATTACATGGGGTAATAGAAACATACAGAATGAGATTCATCTTCCTGTAATGTAGACACCTAAAGCACTAATCATACTTGACTACTTTCACAGCAAATAAAAAAAATACTCTTTTATAGACATCAACTTCAGGGACTCACCATACCCGTTGAGCATTTGTTTTCCCCTGCTGATGACAAAAGGAGCGCAGAGCAACCAGCTCAGATGCGGACATGCACATATGTACATGTACAGATCATCAGGCAAGTGTTGCCCATTCGATGCTGATGCTGCAGCAGTTAACATAAACACAATTTGCCTGGTCTAATGTTATGTGCCGAGCAAGCCTCATCAAAAAACATGCAGGTGGTGATTAAGTACAGTTAATACCTTTCTCAGAGATACTATCTTTTTCAAATAAAGACAGGACAGATCTAACATCACTGAAGGAAATGCAGTGAGTTATGAAGAGGTGGGAGTGCTGTCCTTTCAAAGACACAATTCTCAGTGTAGGTCATTACTCCCTTAGAAAACACATATGTTAAAGCTTGTCCATGGCAGGTATCTTTGCACAAAACACAGTTCTGTCTGCAATGGAAGATTTAATGACTCACATTGTGTTCATCATCAAGGGAGGAAAAAAAATACACAATACATCTTGGTAGACAGCAGATAAAGGTCACTGGTGGCACACATGTTTTCCTTCCAATTTCAGATAGTTGAGTCATTTCTGGGTTTTAGTGCATTTATCTGCTGTCTTGTTTTAGGGCTTTTGTGGGGGGCATAAGGCGTAAGGACATCAGCTTGTAGTAAAAAAAAATCCACCTACCTAGATTATTAGGGGCTGACAAGGGAGTGGAAGGGAAGGAATCATATTTGGCAAATTAAAATGCCTTTTAAAAATTAAGTTATCTAGTTTCTATTCAAGACATGATTTTTAAAGAATTGCAAAAATCTTGGTATTATGTAGAGTATCTACCTCAGTGGATGGGGTGAAATTGTACCTGCTACTGGCTCCTTAATTTCAAAGGAAAGTCCTTAAGCAAAATCCTGCTGATGTGCATTTTGAAAGGTGACTAGTGAGATAAGACATTGCCCATCTTACTGCTTGATACATTCAGAAGAGCCAGATTTGCAGAGAAAGATGCTTGATACTTTCTGCCCTTACTGCCATTAGGGCAGGGAGCAGAGGCAAAATACCAGCAATTACAAAATATTACAGCAATTTACAATTTGAAAAATGTGGCTGTAGCCTAACCACAGTGGGTGAACAACTGGAGATGCAGTTTGAGGAGAGAAAAAAACCCAGAAACTCACTATATTATTGATGTGGAAAAGCACAGATCAACTGCTGAAAAGCATGTGCACACTGTGGAAAATACCATTATGATCTCTCATTCTTTGCAGCTCATTAATCTGAAAAAAAAAATATTGGTTAGGTTATTCAAAGAGAAAACAAAATTCTACATGCAGAAAGGAAAGGAGTGGCAGAAGACAAAAAAAAAACCTCTTTTCAGAACTTCATAGTTCAGTGAACTCTCCATTTTTCAAGAGCAAACTATGAACTGAAGACATCCAGACAAGTTTCAGACATGTTATTTATTAATCCAAATGTTTCTGAGCATGGTTTTTTGAAAGTTTCATAAATCTTCCAGTCAAATGCTTTGTACCCCTGAATGAATGATCCTTTTAAATGATTTATCTTTGTCCTTACTACAAACCTGACCTAGTCTGCTTATCTGCTTTGAAGCTTCCTTAGGACTAATCAGCTGTCTCACTTCAGTGTCTCAAAAGCCCTTGTTTTGTCTTCCTTTCAGGATTTTCTAAGTGACTAGAAAGAGCACAAAAGACAGGAAGACAGATAAGACTTTAGAAGGCTATAAAAACACTGAAAGTCATTAAACCTGTTAATCAACACACTACATGCACTTGGGGGAAATTATTTTTGATAGCATTGTGGTATTTTTCCCAGAAAACCAAAGATCTGAAAGTGGAAGATAAGTATTCATATTAATAAATATAATCTTTGTAATTAGGATTTGCTGCTATAACACTTACTCCTGAACCAGCCACTGTAGGACTGACCTGTTGTCCACCATGTGCAACGTAACTACCTATCACAGGGTTAAACCATACTTTGGATGTAGATAAAAGCATGATGGGGCCTGTTTAACTCATTGGACAACTCATTTATCCAAAACTGAAGAGCACATTAGAATCACAAAGAAGTTTATGAGTCATGTCTAAAAGCCCACTTTTATGGATCAAGATCATCAACTTGTACATGGAGTGCTCCCTAGAAAATTCTCAGTTTAACAGCCACATTGATAAGCATACTTCCTGCTGGATGAGACAAAACAAGACTTTTCATCTAAATCATTACATAGTTTTCCAGAGACCTTTCACAGTTTCTGGTTGCTTAGAAAAATGAAGCGCTGCATGATTTTTGTGAAGAAGTGTACAGTATAAAGGTTAGTAGTCTCAGCCTATAAAAAGGAATTAATGCTCCTAACTCATAAGGCTTTCCTGAGATTATTTTTTTCCATGAAGCAAGATCAAAGTTCTTGTCACAGTGAAGTTTTCCAAGGGCAAACTGTTTCCACATAAAATCTCAGCTTTGCTGGCAAGCAGAAAAATGGTTTCCAATACAGTTTTAAATTATTTCACTGTAGCTGAGACACAAAATGGGGTCTCATCTAGTGGTATTACCACTGACTACCCTATAACAGCTGTTGTCCACTCCTAGTTCTTATACACCAACTAGAAAACAAGAATATTGCACACATTTTTCACTTTTATAAAAGGCACTAGTCCTTCATTATATTTTTGTATTTTGGTGACTTAGCTATCAAAATAACAACTAATCATGTATGGATTGTAATCTTTTATTTTACAACTAAAATCATTACTATTCATTTTATGGGAACATGAATGAAAATCGGCAAGAGTGTTTCACTCAAGTGCCCTCTAATACTTTAAACAGAAAGGGAAGGGACAATTGAGAACTTTAGTATGATCTTCATGATGAACATGGTATATGGTCTGTAATTAAAAAGCAGAGTTTGACAACTGGCTCCAGGTGGCTCCTGAGTACACAACGTTACATATTTTATTAAGATATTTAGTCTGCCCCAAAACTAGAGTATACCCTTCAGAATTGCCCCAAAGATACAAAAGCACAAGTCCCTCTAAACAAAAAGAGAAATGAAATAAAAAGCAATGGGACACATTTCTACACCCTGTAGAGTCTACTGAAAAAGGAAACCACCCTAAAATTAATGATATATAATTGTTCTTCACGTTCACTTTTCCTCTCAATTCATATTCCTTTCTTCAAAAACCCCTAAATGAAAATGCACAAAATCTGGAGCTGACAGTTTAACTCAACTGCAGCACTTTTGTCCTCAAAAACAATGAATTCTTTCCCTTTCCACCCTGACTTGCCTCAGAGTTCTCCTGCCCATGTGTGGGTGTTCAAGCAGAAACATTATCACTCATTTAGCCATTTAAACTAACATTTCTGGTATATAAACAAAGAAGGTTAATTGTTTGCCTTGCCACTGTGCTACAGCAGTTTCTTCTTTGACAGAGCCCATATTGAATGGTCATGCTTCAAGCTTGCATGGATGAGCTTTTGTTCATAAATTCATCTCTGTGTGTTGGATTAAAATAAAGACATTTAACAGCCAGAAGGACCTCAACCACTACAAGAACAGAAAAGGCAAGCTCAAGAAGGTTTTTTTTGTGTTCTTTTCCTTTTCATGACCTATTGAGTATGCAAACATCTTCTGGAATAATAACTGCCCAGTATTAGTTTGCAAATATTGCTACAAGTATTGACTACACTACTAATAGGTTGTAATTGATTAACTTCTTTTCCTGCTGCAAGGACATATTATGAAAACAGTAAAAAAAAACCCAAATCCTGCTAAACTCAATCCAAACTTAAAATGTTTATCAGGCTGCAGGAAACAGTAGTCTCCAAACCACACAAAGGCTTTAAGCCTGCAGCATGCCTGTAGCTTATTTCATGCAAATAGTCCCACCAACTGTAGTGGAACTATTTGTAATCTTAAAATAGGTTAGGTGGGCAAGTACTCTGCTGGACTGGGATGAAAGTACTCCTCACATCAGAAGATGGGGCCCCAAGCTCATGCCAATTGCATTAGATGCTTGAAGGTCTAAAGAGTCTCAAAGCATTGCAAGGAATGTCAAGTGAACCAGGGTCGGCTC